>NC_052068.1:71367536-71679798 GCF_015852505.1 Tachyglossus aculeatus | reverse complement strand
TCAAGCTAGCTCTCTTCCTCCCTTAAAAGCCCTAATGAGAGCTCACCTCCTCCAGAAGGCTTTCCCAAACTGGGCTCCCTTTTTCCTCTCCTCCTCCCCATCTCCCCCCGACACCTGCCCTACCTCCTTCCCCTCCCCACAGCACCTGCATTTATTTGTACAAATTCATTACTCTATTTTACTTGTACATATTTACTATTCTATTCATTTTGTTAATGATGTGCACATAGCTATAATTCTATTTGTTCTGACGATTTTAACACCTGTCTACATGTTTTGTTTTGTTGTCTGTCTCCCACTTCTAGACTGTGAGCCCGTTGTTGGGTAGGGACTCTCTCTATATGTTGCCGACTTGTACTTCCCAAGCTCTTCGTACAGTGCTCTGCACACAGTAAGTGCTCAATGAAAATGACTGAATGAATGAAGGTTAGACACAGTTCATGTCACTCATGGAGGACACAGCATTAATCCCCATTTTACACAGCATTAATCCCCATTTTACACAGGAGGTAACTGAGGCACAGGGAAGTTAAATGACTTGCCCAAGGTGACACAGCAGAGAAGCAGCAGACCTGTTATTAGTACCCAGGTCCTTCTGACTTCTAGGCTATGCTCCATCTATTAGACCACATTGCTTCTCAGGCCACGCTGCTTCTGTCATATTGCAAAGATCGCATTTGCTAGACTACAGTTTAATGTCATGTTGTGTTTTAAGTAGTGTATGGTTGACTACGGCTTTCAATACTTTGTCCAGAGGATTCTTGGTAGTGTTAAGTATCTTGGGGATGATCTCTACACTTTTGCTTTGCCTGTCCTATTGCAAAGATCATATCTGTTTTTCTATACCTTAATCTAAAGCCATACTGTGTTTCAAGTAGTTCACAGTTGACTATATTTTTCAGTAATTTGTCCAGAGGATTCTAGCTGGAATCTTTTCAGCCATCAAAGGCAAAGAGATGGTAATGAGGAGTGGCTGTACTCACAGTTCTGATAGCTGCATGTTATAAAGTGCCACATTTCATAGAGCTGGGGTTCCTTCTTTCAGGAGGACTAGTTTAATGTTGTTGTAGAGCACCGTTCTGATGTCCTTATTCTCCAAGATGTAGGTATTTAGCCTTCCTGATAATCGGGCATTTTCTTTTGAAGCATTGGTTCAATTTTTTGCTCAGATTTGGAGCTTGGGAGCCCACAGTGTGGTTCACTGACAAAATTAGGAAATTTTGGAAGGGCAGTAGGGGATAGAGAAACTAAAAGGAGAACAAAACTGGCAAGTTTTCTTTTTGTAATCAGATATTGTACTGGGTATCTTCAAATTTTCAGCAGAAAACATTAATTCTATTTAGGGGACTGCAATCTCCACCTCTCATGAGGTAGGAGCCTTTGTGAAGTGGAAGTGAATAGAGGCAAAGGCTGAATTTTGAATAGAAGAATAAAGGTTTTTGTCTGCGGACCAGTCGTCTCTGGTGTCTGAGGAAGGTTTCTGGGAATCCTGAAATGCTGAATCCTTGAAACAAATCAGTGAATTAAATATAAACAAATGACATAGACTAAGTGTCATGCACCCAAAGGTTCTGAAGGAATCTGGAGGGGAAGTTGCAATCCTCCATGGAGAGTCTATAACCTATTGCTACAAATGGCCCCTAAACTGGATCATCAATATTGAGCTCACGTACAAGATCGATTCCAAAAGTGAGAAGCATCATGACCTAGTGGAAAGAGCACAGGCCTGAGAGTCAGAGGCCCTTGGTTCTAATACCAGCTCTGCCAGTTGCTTGCTGTGTGACCATGGAGAAGTCCCTCAATTTCTCTGTGCCTCAGTTTCCTCATCTATAAACTGGGGATAAAATATCTGTTCTCTCCCCTACTTGGACTGTGAGTCCCGTATGGGGCAGAGACTGTGCCCAAACTGATTAACTTGTACCTACCTCAGCATCTGGAATTGTGTTTGACACATAGTAAGCTTTTAATAAATGATATTTTATTATTATCATTGCCACTATTATTATTATTGTTATTATTGCTACTTTTATTAAGTGACCTCACATTCATATCTGGAAAATAGGTATAATCAGTATTTAGATGAAGGATTGGTGAATACATAAAATAAACCAACCTGCTGGGGAAAGAGAGCATAGTTTTGAAAAGGCAAACCGCACTTCAGTAATTTGATAGAACTCATCTAGACTGTAAGCTCCTCATGGGCAGGGAACATGTATATCAACTCTAACATATTGTACTCTCCCAAATGTTTAGTACAGTGCTCTGCAAAGAGTAAGTGCTCAACAAATGCCATTGATTAATTGATTGATTCCTGCTTCTTCAAATCTTGCAGGATCAATCAAAAAGGCCAAACAAAATGCTGGGAATCACCATAAGGGGATTGAAAAATTGAAAAAAATTGCCCTTATAGAAGAACATGGCACACAGCACCTGGAAAAACAGAACAGAGCTGGAGAAAACACAGAAACAGGTGACTAAGGTGATGAAGCACTTGCAAAACTTCTGAACTGATGCTAGGTTGAAGGGATTAGGTCTAGTCAATTTGGAAACCTGTAGGCTGAAGGCTGTGATGGAAGTCTATGATATCAGGAAGTAGATGCACAAGGAGAACACAGAACTGGTGTTCATGAGAGCAGGGATTTGAAGCAAGACTCATTGACGCTGAAGGGGTGGTGCATTAAAAACATAAAAGAAACACTCTTTAGAAAATGGTGGGTAAATACATGAAATATCTTACCACAGGTTGTTGTGTAGACCATAAATATCAGCCAGAAGGACTTGGACAAATCATGGAGGAGTGGGCCCCTGTACTTAGGGTTGTTAGACCCTTCATCCCTATACATTAGAATGGATGTGAGCCCCATGAGTATGATATGGATGGTGTCCGATCTGATTTTCTTGTACTTGCCCAAACCTTCACAGTGAACACTTAATGGGAAGCAGCATGGCTCAGTGGAAAGAGCCTGGACTTTGGTATCAGAGGTCATGGGTTCAAATCCCGACTCTGCCAATTGTCAGCTGTGTGACTGGGCAAGTCACTTAACTTCTCTGTGCTTTAGTTACCTCATCTGTAAAAAGGGTATTAAGACTGTGAGCCCCCCCCCCCCCCGTGGGACAACCTGATCACCCTGTTACTGCCCCAGTGCTTAGAACATTGTTTTGCACATACTAAGCACTTAATAAATACCATCATTAATATTATTATTACCACAATTATTATTACATCAAAGAAGGCAATCACTTCACTGCTCCTCCAAGCAATCATATAGCCAATGGTCAATGACAGAATTCTGGGTCTGATTGGACCGTTGATCTGAAGAAGGAATGAGAATTTTTTTTCAATGTTTTATGTTCCTCTGAATAAAACATCACAGGCATTGGCTTCTCAATCAAATAATTCTTCCTAGTCTTCATGGCATTTTTAATGCACATCTGCAGATCCTTGGCTTAGCTCCCCAGCAGCAAGACTATGCCATAATTCTCACTGCTCAAGTCTGAACCATGCCTGACACAGTGACAGGAAAGAAAGACTTCATGAGACATCTAGACAATCTCATAACAGCACGGCTGATATCTGACAAGCTGGTTGCCATGTCACTTTCAATGTCTGTGTAGGCAGTGATGCTGAATTTTTTAGAAGAAGTATTTCACTTCATGGGATTGGTAATACTAAGCAACTGTGGACTCCTTCTGCTCAGTAAATTTTAAGTATTAGCTATTAATATATCAGTACAATAGTAATTATTACAGCATTTCACTTCCTAAACAAGAGAGAGGCATCAAGATGCACCCAGGATCCTTATCATGGAGCTTCATTGGCATAATCATTGTCTGGCTAGGAGGACTGAGGTAGGTTCACATTATGATCAAATGTGAATTGACCATTGCCTGATGAATTCCACATATTCGTTTCTGATAAAACTGATGTATTATAAAATTACTTTAATCAGCTGGGCATTAAACTCATGTAGAATAGAGGCACATGTAAGAAACTTCACCCAAGTATTGAAATAGCGTTATGAAGACAGGGAACTGTAACGACCATTACCACAATGATCAGTGACAGAGTGACTCTTCAAAATATGTGAGCAGTACTACCAGATTCAACTAGGACTGGTTTAATCAGTGTGACTCAAAGCAAGAAATTTCAAAGTTAATTTCTTGAAATCCTAAGCCCTTGACAGGAGGAATGTTTTGCTGAAAGCTCAGTGTGGATGATAGGACTAATAGAAATGCACTACAAGTAGTGAAATACCAAGGGTGAAGAGATACAAGGTAATAATAATAATGATGATGGTATTTGTTAAGTGCTTACTATGTGCCAAGCACTGTTCCAAGCACTGGGGTAGATGCAAGGTAATCAGGTTGTCCCATGTGGGGCTCACAGTCTTAATTCCCATTTGACAGATGAGGTAACTGAGGCACAGAGAAGTTAAGTGACTTGCCCAAAGCCACACAGCTGACAAGCAGCAGTGCCGGGATTAGAACCCATGACCTCTGACTCCCAAGCCCATGCTCTTTCCACGGACCCATGCTGCTTCTCTGAGCCATGCTGCTTCTCTATCCTATCCTATCCGTATTCTATCCATATCCTCCCCAAATGACATTTCAGCTTCTGTCTCCAGCAGGGCACAGTGGACATGATCCTTGCTGCACATTAGATGCAGGAATTATACAAGGAGCAATGAAATATACTACATAGACTATATTACATCTTAAATAAATATTGGACTATATTAAATATATGTAGACTGTTGTGGTCTGGTACATTCACAATCTCATATAACTTACAAATATATCAGACCACAACAGTAGCCCCAGTTTCTGACAACTTCCATAAACGTTTGGCTGCCCTGAGAAGCTTCTCAAGGTTGCATAATTAGTCCTCACTATCATGGCCAACTGTGTCAGAAGTGGAGAGGCTTTTCAGAGGAGCAGGGAGCAGGGATTTGAGGTACGTGAAAGTTGGCTTTCCTTTCAACTAGGGTTGAGAAGGCCTCTTCTGGCTTGAGCATAGGAGTGTAAATGAAGGTTGTCCAGAGGTGCTTGGCTCCCCCAAAAGTCACAAGGAGAATTTGCCAGCTTGGCCTGTGGCAATCAGAAATGGGAGGATTGTCTTAGACTGGAGTTCTAAGGAAGAGTGGACCCCAAGGGAGAAAAGAAATCAGCCCGGGCACTGTGAGTAACAAAGGCAACAGTACAGTGAGGAACAGTCAGGATCAGGATGCAGAAAGGACTTTCAATCACTTATTGGTCATTCAGTTAAACCCTTATTGAAGGCACAACTCCTCCAGGAAGCCTTCCCTGACTGAGCCCTCCTCTCGTCTTCTCCCACTTCCTTCTGCTCCACTCATACTTGTTCCTTCATTCATCCTCTCTCCCTTCCACATGGTGCATATGTATGTGTGTGTGCATGTATATATATATATATATATATATATATATATCTGTAATTTATTTATGTATTTAGCTATTTCTTTATATTAACATCTGACTCCCCCTCTAGACTGTGAGGTCACTGTGGGCAGGGAATGTGTCTGTTGTGATATTGTATTCTTCCAAGTGCTTAGTACAGTGCTTTGCACATAGTAAGTGCTCAATAAATAGGATTCATAATAATAAACCCACCCACTAATAAAAGCACAGTAGCAGTCCAAAGGAGAGCAGTCCATATATGCTCACACAACCTTTGCCAAAGAGTTCCCTAACTCAAATCGCAATGATTAACTTTTAGGTGGTGTTTGGAGGGAGATTTTCTGTTCATAGAATACGAATGTATGTCTTGGTCATCTCAAGATGGAAGAGAACTTGGTGAGCCCAAGTGAAGTTTCAGCCAGGCAGACCCTCTGGCAGCAGAGATACCTAGTGGATAGTGCACTGCCTTAGGAGTCAGAAGGACATGAGATCTAATCCTAACTGCACTGCTGCATAACCTTGGGCAAGACATTTAATAATAATAATAATAATAATAATAATAATCATCATCATAATCATAATAATAATAATAACAATGGTATTTGTTAAGCACTTACTATGTAACCTCCCCCGCACTTAGAACAGTGCTTTGCACTTAGTAAGTGCTTAATAAATGCCATTATTATTATTATTAGTAGTAGTAGTAGTAGTATGTGCCAGGCACTGTTCTAAGCACTGGGGTAGATACAAGGTAATCAGGTTGTCACACGGGTGGCTCACAGTCTTAAATCCTATTTTCCAGATGAGGTAACTGAGGCACAGAGAAGTTAAGTGACTTGCCCAAAGTCACAGAGCTGACAAGTGGAAGAGCCGGAATTTGAACCCATGACCCCTGACTCCCAAGCCTGTGCTCTTTCCACTAAGGCATGCTGCTTCTCTTTTAACTTCTCTGTGCCTCATTTACTTCATCTGCAAAATGGGGATTACGACTGTGGTCCTCGTGTGGGACGTGGACTGTGCCCAACCTGAGTATCTTGTAGTTTGAGAAACAACTTGGAAAGATCATGGGCCTGGAAAGCAGAGGACCTGGCTTCTCATCTCACCTCCTGAAGGGAAAGCATGGAGTAGTTGATAGAGCATGTGCCTGGGAATGAAAAGGTTATAAATTCTAATCCCAGCTCTGCCACTTGTATGCTGTGTGACCTTCATCAAGTCACTTCGCTTCTCTGGGCCTCACTTAGCTCATCTGTAAATGGGCATTGAGACTGTGAGCCCCACACGGAAAAGGAACTGCATGCAACCCAATTTGCTTGCATCCACCCAAGCACGTAGTACAGTGCCTGACATATAGTAAGCGCTTAACGAATACCATAATTATTATTATTATTATTATCTTGGCTCCGGCATTTGTCTTCTGTGTGACCTTGAGGCTCAGTTATTTATAAAATGGGGATTAAAACTGTGAGCCTAATATGGGACAGGGACTGTGTCCAACCTGTGTCAAACTCATTTGGTCACATGGCTTCAACTACCACCTCTATGGAGATGATTCCCAAATGTACATCCGCAGCCCTGATCTTTCTCCTTCTCCGCAGTCTCACATTTCCTCCTGCCTTCAAGACATTGTTATTTGGATGTCCTGCCATTACCTCAAACTTAACGTGCCAAAAACAGAACTCCTTATCTTCCCACCCAAACCCGCCCTTCCCCAGACTTTCCCATCACTGGATTCAGCACCACCATCTTTTCTGTCTCACAAGCCCATAATCTTGGCATTATCCTTGATTCTCCTCTCTCATTCAACACACATATCATTCAATCTATCACTAAATCTAGTTAGTTCAACCTCCCCAACATCGCTAAAATCCATCCTTTCCTCTCCATCCAAACTCCTACTATGTTAATCCAAACACTAATCCTATCCTGCCTTGATTAATCTATCAGCCTCCTTAATGATCTCCCAGCTTTCTGTCTCTTCCTACTTCAGTCCGACCTTTTTTTTAATAGCATTTATTAAGCACTTACTATGTGCAAAGCACTGTTCTAAGTGCTGGGGAGGTTTACAAGGTGATCAGGTTGTCCCACGGGGCTCAGAGTGTTAATCCCCATTTTACATATGAGGTAACTGAGGCTCAGAGAATTGAAGTGACTTGCCCAAAGTCACGCAGCTGAAAGGGGAAGAGCCAGGATTTGAACTCATGACCTCTGACTCCAAAGCCCGTGCTCTTTCCACTGAGCCATGCTACTTCACTCTGCTGCCCTGATCATTTTTCTATAAAAATGTTCATTCCTCAAAGAACCTCCAGTGGTTGCCCATCCACCCCCACATCAAAGAGAAACTCCCCACCATTGACTTAAAGCACCTTGCCCTCTCCTACGTCACCTCGCCACTCTTCTACTTCAACCCAGCCTGCACACTTTGCTCTTCTAATGCCAAACTACTCACTCTATGTCGATCTTATCTACCTTTCCACAGACCACTCACTCACGTTCTGCCTCTGGCCTGGATTGCTCTCCTGTTTCAAATCCAACAGACAATTATTCTTCACCCCTTCAAAGCCTTAGTTGACAACACATCCCATCCAAGAGGTCTTCACTGATTAAGCCCTCTTTTCCTTTTCTTTCACTCCCTGACTTGCTCCCTTTGTTCATCCCCCCTCCCGGCCCCACAGAACTTATGTACATATCCACAACTTATTTATTTATTCATATTCATAACTATCTCCCCCTCTAAGCTGTTGGTTCATTGTTTCTGTTATAGTGCAATATTATAATCTCCCAAGTGTTTAGTACCATGCTCTGCACACAGTAAGTGTTCAATAAATGTGATTGATTGACTGAATATCTTGTATCCACCCCAGCACTAGTACAGTGCCTGGCACATAGTAGATGCTTAACAGATACCATTAAAAATAATCACGCCTGAGGTCACCATCACCCTGGAAAATATCTCCCTTGAGATGTGTCAGGCAAACGGTTCCTTGAGTACCTGTGAATTGCTACAAAAACTGCCGGTGTGTGGCCTTGCTAAATTGTGATAAAAATGAGGCTAGGAACATGTCAGCCAATTGCATGAAGGCACTGTTTTCACCATGGATGTTAGGTTTTGCCCTGAAATGACAAATGAACAAATAGTCAATCTTGAAAGCTTCTTCCTTTAAAGAGCAGAATGCAAAGCTTACATAGCAAAGTCATTATGCTTCATTTTCTTTATTTTTCGGAATTAAAAATTGAGAATATAATTTCTGATACATAAACACTCTTCTCACAAGAAAATACTGGTATTTCAGTCAGGCAACCTTGCTGCCTCACATTTACATTGCAGAAATTGCAAGAGGTAAAGTGGGTTTTATTCTTTCCAGTAAAAGGTAAAATAGCAAATAAGTGAGTTGTTTGCAGACCAACACTGACTTCTGCAAACTTACTCAAATTTGATCTGAGCATTTTGAATACAGCTCACTTTGTTGTTTAACAGTCAATTCTTATTCTGCAAACAGTAGATTATAAATACCAAATCATTTCCCACTTGATAAAAATGGTTTTCCCTGATAATAAGCATTCCATGCTTAGAGTCTGGTTTCTCTTATCTGGATACATTGATAAATGAAAATCAGATAAATCAAAGTGAAGGCATATTTAATGCTGATAAGCTAAATTGAATCTTCTGAGTTGAGAATAGTATAAATCGGTTTCTTTTGGTATTATACATAAAGTAAGCAAGACCATTTCTTTCTTAATAGACACATATTGAATTGTGTGCTCTGAAAAGAAATAAAATATGTCATGGAGAAATACTCAGGCCTGTGAAGTGAATCCAAAAGAGATAGATTATAAGACTATTTTAACTGTGTGGTACAGATCTTCCAGAGCAAAATTGATATTTCTTGTGATGGAAGGTTGAAGGAATATTTGCTTCATGCTCATTTCCCTTAGTTACAGCTTTTAAGTCAGAAACCCTGAAATAAAATCTATCCCATAGAAACTGTGTTAGAGAGGTTAAGGATTGTTGACATTCTAAACCTTGAATAATCCAATACATCTTTTCTTTTCACTTTGGTTCTTGTAATCCTTTTTCTTTGATTGGTAGCTTCCCCTTGAATGTTGTGATTAGCAGCTTTAATTTCTTTTCCTCCTTAGCCAGATACAGCTCTCTGAGAAAGAGGAGGTGAAAAACCAAATAAAAAAAGAACCAGTGGCTGGCCCTCATTTTGTTACTCTGTGGATGAAGGGTGCACTAGAACCAAAGTCTCCTACATTTAAGATTAGAGTACTCTAAGCAGCAGTTGGGAGCCTGGGGCTAGGGAGACAGTAGTTGTAGTAGTAGTAATAATATTTCTTAAGCCCTTACTGTATGCAGGGCACTATACTAAGAGCTGGGAGAAAATACACAGATGAGAATTAAATAAGTTCTCAGTCCCTCAAGGGGCTCAAAAATCTATAAAGTTATGTCACTTCATGATACCAAGTGTGATTCACACTGCCAGGATGGTGACACCATTACCTTCTCCCTCCCAGCAATATGGACTGGAAGTAGCTGGCTCACATAGCCTCTTTTAACTTGGAATAGGGAAAGGGGAGTCAAGATGGTAGTTCACTCCTTGGCCTTTGCCAGCAGCATTGTGGCTCCAGAAAAGGAAGTGATGGGATCCCCGGTGTCCTCACCAGATGGCAGGGCAGCTGGAGTTTCTCTTGCTCTTCCCCTGATGCCCATCTAAGCAGCTGGATCACCAAAACTGGCCATTCTAGATGAACAGGAAAGGGTGACAGTCCGCTTGCCAAGGGCACTGAGGGCTGTGTATGCCAGTTTAGCTGTCTGCCAGGGAGGAAGTGCAGGGGCAGTTAAGATTAAGTAAGGGGCAGTTAAGGGGAGAAGCAGAGTGGCTCAGAGAAGCAGCGTGGCTCAGTGGAAAGAGCCCGGGTTTTGGAGTCAGAAGTCACGGGTTCAAATCCCAGCTCTGCCAATTTTCAGCTGTGTGACTTTGGGCAAGTCACTTGACTTCTCTGGGCCTCAGTTCCCTCATCTGTAAAATGGAGATTAAGATTGTGAGCCCCCCATGGGACAACCTGATCACCTTGTAACCTCCCCAGCGCTTAGAACAGTGCTTTGCACATAGTAAGCACATAATAAATGTCATCATTATTATTATTATCAGCCTCCACACCAACTAGGTGTTCTAGTCCCCATACTTGGGCATGACAGTGGTAAACTATATACTGGTAGGGCACAAAAGCAGGCCTACACCCATATCGGGCTCCTATCATGCTCCTCTCATGTGCTGATGTGGCAGTATGGGGCAAGAATAACCCTGCTCCAAGCCACACTCCCTCCCTATCTAGGCTTCTTTCTGTATTTCTCTATCTCTCTTTCCTTTCCCTCCCTTCCTTCCTACACTATTTTTGTTATTCTTCCTTCCCTCCTCCCTTCCTCTCCACATCCTTCTCTCCTTTCCCCTCCACATCCTTCTCTCCCTTCCCTCTCATCTTCCCTTCCTCCCTTCCTTCTTTCTTCCCTTCCCCCCCTCAGCTCTTCCCCCCTGTTTTTATTTTCTTCTCTCCTCACATCATGTTTGAATTGTATGATGACTGGCTCATCGCACACCAACTGCTCGGAGGTTTCATTTTATTTTGCTCATCTGCACGAAAAGGTTATAGACCCCTGATTTAAAGCTTTCCCAGCTGTCCAGGTGAAGGAGGTGAGAGATGAAATACATTTTCATAGAGTCATGTTTGAATCTTATTTCCCTCGGGAGTCCATCTTAGAGATTTGCTGAATCTATCCAGAGTTGAAACAGCCAGTAAATGTTTGTATTTTGAATTGACATTATAATTGCCATTTTATTTGCTCACTTAAATCTCATACTTGGGAAATGTACACTGTTTGCGTTAACTTCTCAGGATCTGTTGTGATACATTAGTCCCTTACAAAGAATTCTCAGGAGCAAAACTATGGCAATTTCAGGACACCAGACTCTAAAAGGCTATTTATCAATTCCCGTATTGAAAGCAAATTTGTAGTTCAATTTTATACATTGGATAACCACACCCATTGTCCCTGGCAATTTTTCCAGACTTTTAGGAACTCTAATACTTCCTCCTTTTAATCAAAAAGGTCCACCTAATAAATATGAATTAAACTGAGTGTAGGATTGAGGAAGCAAGCATAATGATTATTTTATCCACTACTATGGAAAGGCTTGGGAAAAGTCAGAAGAAAAGATATGGCAGAACTTGAAGCAGAATGCCTTACTAGAAAGTGCATCTGCCTGGGAGTCAGAGCACCTGGGTTCTAATCTTGATTCCACCCCTAGCCGGCTGAATGATCTTGGGCAAGATACTTCACTTCTTTGTGCCACAGGTTTCTCATCTGTAAAGTGGGGATTCAATACCGGATCTCCCTACCCTGTAGACTGTGAGTCCCATGTGGGACCTGATTATCTTGTATCAATACTAGCTCTTAGTAGAGTACTTGGCCCATAGAAAACACTTAAAAAAAATCACAATTATTAATATTACTGGTCTTGGGTCAGGAGGGTTGGGTTGCTACCTAAATGCTAGCAGGAATCTAGGTTATCAAAGCAGGACTAGAAAATTTAACAGTAGTGTCATTTCCCATCTATCAAGCTTGCTCTGGGCTGGTCCTTTCATACTGTCTTTTGTTCAGAGTAGAGGCTTGGCTTAGCTTCAGGGAAGGAGAAATTCAAAGATTCAATTGAGAAGAGTCAAATTGATGATGATTTTCATGATACTTTACAATTATTTGCCCGGAGAAAGAATAGCAATCTTATTTTCCAGTGTCAAGAGTTGAAGATGAAGGAAATAGTCTTTAACTGCAGCCAGAAAGAGTTAGGCAAACAAATTAAGGGTATCTCTGGATCCAGAGAGTCTTAAATTAGGGATTTGGACTGTAGCCCTGAGAGATATTGCTCTGATGAAGTCTAGCCAGACTGCAGAGGGCTAATACTCTATCCATAAATGAATGCCTCTGGAATAAGGGCAATGTAATAGCTGAGCTCTGCTCATCCACCACCCTTCCAGTACCCAGGGCCTGCCTACTAAATAGACAACAATCAGTGATGCCCAGGATTTTCTATGCCAACTCCTCCTAGTCTGGCACAAAGCTGAAATAACTGACCTAAGGGAAGCAGTGTGGCCTAGTTGAAATAGCAGAGGGCTAAGAGTAAGGAGATCTGGGTTTTAGTCCAGTTCCACCATTTTACCTGCTGTGTGACCTTGGAAAAATTACTTAATTTCTCTGTGCCTACTTTTCTCCTCTATTCTGTTCTCCTTCCATCTTAGACATTGAGTCCTGTCCTGTAAGGTACAGGTACTGTGTTTGATCTTATTGTATTGTATCTACTCCAGCTTAGCCCAGGGTCTGACATAAAGCAAGTGCTTCATGGCTCAGTGGAAAGAACCTGGGCTTGGGAATCAGAGGTCATGGGTTCTAATCCCACTCTACTGCTTGTCAGCTATGTGACTTTGGGCAAGTCACTTAACTTCTCTGTGCCTCGGTTACCTCTTCTGCAAAATGGGGATTAAGACTGTGGGCCCCACATGGGACAACCTGATCACCTTGTATCCTCCCCAGCACTTAGAACCATGCTTTGAACATAGTAAGCACTTAACAAATGCCATCATTATTATTATTATTAAAAAAAACTATCTAATGAGATCAGGAAAAATAAGCCAGTGGATGTTTGGAAATTGGGTTAGAGCTTGGGGGTCAGGTGATGCATAACAGAACATTTAGGGATAAAAGAGGATTTCATTCATTTAATCATATTTATTGAGCACTTACTACATGCAGAGCACTGTACTAAGCACTTGGGAGAGTACAATATAACAATAAACAGACACATTGCCTACAATGATCTTATAGTCTAGAGGGAGAGACAGACATTAATATAAGTAAATTACGATATGTACATAAGTGCTGTGGAGGTGGGAAGGGGGATTGACAAGACAAGAAAAAGGTGCCGCAGCTCTGGAGGAAATGTTGAAGAAAAGACACACAAGCAAGTCTGACTCACAGTAAGGGATGTGGGAATTAATCAAACAATCAATCTTATTTAACCCCTTACTCTGGACACAACACTTTACTAAGTGATTGGGAGAGTACAATATAAGAGAGTTACCAGACACATTCCCTGCCCACAACTTTGAAGTCTAGAGGGAAACTGGATTTCTAGTCATCAAAGATCTCTTGAGGAGCTAATGATGATGGCATTTGTTAAGCTCTTACTATGTGCAAAACATTGTTCTAAGTGCTGGGGGGGGATACAAGGTGATCAGGTTGCCCTACATGGGGCTCACAGTCTTGATCCCCATTTTACAGATGAGGTAACTGAGGCTCAGAGAAGCTAAGTGACTTGCCCAAGATCACACAGCAGACATGTGGCAGAGCTGGGATTAGAACCCGTGACCTCTCTGATATTTCTAGGATAAGCAGCACTTCCAAATTCAAGCTGGTTTATAAAAGATGTTTAAAACAATGAACCTTCAGACTTATAGTACAGTACTTGCACACTTCAGCAATGAACTATAGATCATTTCTCCCCTGTGGTAAAAGCAGAAATCATGCAGAAACTCCTAGTTCCTTGTGCAAAAGACCTTTACTTAGTCAGATCCCGTTTGCAACCCACAGAACTGCTTCCTCGGGGAAGACTTTTGGGGAAATGTGTATCATTCCTGTCAGGTATGTGCTTGTTTCTGGTCCTGTACGTATGTTTGGATGTCTACATTTTCTAAAGAAAGCTGACATCATGCATCTTTTACACATATCTTTTCCACTTTATGAAGAAACTGTGCATTTTGACAAAAGCTTTAAATTACTCTTCAAAATGATGCTCCTGTAACATTCAGTGCAGATAAACCTATGTAGGAAAATGCAGAAATGAAACACAATGTATAATGCATGTTTTTTATAAAGTATGTTGCCTTCTGAAACCATGCAAATCTTATTTTGATTCTTTTGGGTGCTTAATCACTGAGTCACTCCTCTGTTTTCCTGTTTCATAAATTGTATAATCACACTGACTCTTGAAAATGAAGTAGTTAATATTTTATGGTTGGAGCAAATTGATTCCTCTATGTTAGTACAAGTGATTTTAGCGAAATGGAAAGGTTGAGAATGAAATGCTTGATTAGTATGAGTTGGAAATTCTAAATATTGATAGGTGTCAGCTCACAAACTGATCACTGAAATTCGACATACCAGTAATCAGCATTATCATCATCATCATCATCAGTGATGTTAGGGAATGTGTCTTTATCATTGTATTGTACTCTACCAATCAATTAGTACAGTGCTTTGCACACAGTGTTCAATACATAAAATTGAATGAATGAATGAATTTGGTTAGTTTGTTAGTTATTGAGTGCTTACTGTGTGCAGACCACTGAAATAAATGCTTAGAAGAGTACAATGACATCAGAGTTTTTAGACTTGTTCCCTACCCACATGAGCTTTCTAGGAGGGGAGGCAGACATTAACATAAATAAATAATTTATGGATATGTACATAAGTGCTGTTATTGGTGAACTTTTTTTAACATAATTTTCCCAATTATTTCTTTCCCAGTGAGTCTGTTCTCTTCACTCTTGTAAAACTGTGAGCCTCTATCTGAATTGTTGCCATTGTATCATTCCCCAAGGTAAAGAGTAGTTCTCTGCAAAAAACAAGCACATAACTTTGAAATATCAATAACAGTAACAAAGCAAAAATTGCAGCAATCATATAGTAGTTACCATAATAATAACAATATTTACAACAGTAATGACAACGATAATAACTCCCTGTTAGGAACAATTAAATCTAGAATGACCTGCCTCAGGAAAATGCCTCCATTTTCAGTACAGAAATTCTACATTTGAGAAGGATCATGTTACTTTTTCCAGTGCCCACCCTGGGAATTGATCCCTGCTGACTTTGTATTAAAAGATTCACCACGATGCTTGTCAATTTTCAATTCAGATGCCATATTGTCTGAAGCCGCACCTAACTGCAGCTTTAAAATATTTCTGCCTCCGTTGTTTGCGGTTACTAATTTTCAACACAAAATACAAGAACTATTTGGGAATCCTCCTGAATCCATTCTCCTCACAAATCCCACCCAGCGAAGCACAGCTTTAATGTTTGGAGACTGACTGTATTCCAGGGTAAGTTGTCTCTGAACTTGTCTTGCCAGTTAATATTAAGTTTGGTGTAAAAATGATGCTTGAAGGCACTGCCTGTGGAGGTAATAAAAATGATAATAATAATAACGGTATTCATTAAAAACTTACTATGTGCCAAGCACTGTCCTAAGTGCTGGGGTGGATACAGGGTAATTAGGTTGTCCCACGGGGGGCTTACAGTATTGCTTCTGTGTAGGTCATTAGCTCAGAGTGAAGATTGAAGCTGCATAGCACTGCACTGCAACTAAACTCTCTCTGACAGTCTCATATAGAATATGCCGGTCTTCTTGATGCCATTTTCTACTTGTCTATCATAGCATTGTTGGCCATTGTGCTGCCTAGGTAAAAATAATAATAAGAAGAATTGTTTACTATGTTCCAATTTGTTACTATGGGTTATGCTATGCTGTACTATGCTAAGCACTGGAGTAGATGAAATGCGATCAGATCAGGCGCATACCCTGTCCCACATGAGGATCACAATCTAAGAGAGAGGGGAACAGGTTTCTCATCTCCATTTTACAGATGAGGAAACTGAGGCACAAAGAAGGTAAGTGACTTGCCTAAGGTCACACAAAGGAGAATAGCAGAAGCGGGTTTGAAACCCAAGACTCCTGAATCCCAGTCTTTTATTCCTCCCACTAGTCAATGTTTAGCATTATGTTCCCCAAGAATATCTTTCATTGTATTTAGAGAAGTAGTATGGCTTAATGGTAAGAGCATAGGCCTGGAAGTTAGAGGATCTGAGTTCGAATCTTGGCTCTGACACTTTTCTGCTGTGGGAACTTGGGCAGTTCTTGAGCTTTTCTGTGCCTGTTACCTCATCTGTAAAATGGATAAAGAGACTGTGAGCCTCATATGGGACAGGGACTGTGTCCAATCTGATTACCTTGCATCTACCCCAGTGCCTAATAAGCTTCTTTTAGACTGTGAGCCCACTGTTGGGTAAGAACTGTCTCTATATGTTGCCAACTTGTATTTCCCAAGCGCTTAGTACAGTGCTCTGCACACAGTAAGCGCTCAATAAATACGATTGATGATGATGATGATGATGAGTTTCGGTGGTTCAAGCTGATATATGACATATGTTTTCTTCCCACTTACCAGTAGTTGATCGTGTCTGAAGATTCAGAAAAATACTTTGCATGCCTTTTCAGTGTGGACCTCAAGGCCACAGTCTTCTACAATTAGCAATTCTTGAATGACTGTCTCTAGAATCATTCAGTTGTCTATGAAATAGTGAAATAGTATTTGTTAAGCACCATCCATGTGCCAGGCACTGTACTAAGCTCTGGAGGAGATACAAGCTAATCAGGTTGGACACTGAGTGGGGCTCACAGTCTTTATGTCCATTTTACAGATGAGGGAATTGAGGCACAGAGAGGTTAAGTGACTTGCCCAAGGCCACACAGCAAACAAGTGAAGCAGCATGGATTAGTGGAAAGAGTACAGGCTTGGGCATCAGAGGTCATGGATTCTAATCCCAGCTCTGCCACTTATCAACCATGTGACTTTAGGCAAGTCACTTAACTTCTCTGTGCCTCATTTACCTCATCTGTGAAATGGGGATTAAGACTGTGAGCCCCATGTGGAACAATCTGATTACCTTGTAATAATAAGGATGGTATTCATTGAGCGCTTACTATGTGCAAAGCACTGTTCTAAGCTCTAGGGAGGTTACAAAGTGATCAGGTTGTCCCACGGAGGGCTTACTGTTTTAATTCCCATTTTACAGATGAGGTAACTGAGGCACAGAGACGTGAAATGACTGGCCCAAAGTCACACAGCTGACATTTGGTGGAGCTGGGATTTGAACCCATGACCTCTGACTGCAAAGCCCAGGCTTTTTCCATAGTGCCACGCTGCTTCTTGTACCTACCCCAGCAATTAGAACAGTGTTTGGCACATAGTAAGCACTTAACAAGTACCATTATTATTATTAATATTATTAATAAGTGGCAGATCCACTATCAGAACTCAAAACCTTCTGTGCTCTATCCATTAGACCACACAGCTTCTGCTCTGTGCTGAGCACCACACCAAGTACTTGGGAAAGTACAACACAGCAGAGCTAACAGGCATGTTCTGTGCCTACAGAAAGCTTACAGTCGAGGTGGGAGACAGACATTAATATAAATAAATTACGGATATGTAAGTGAATGCTGTGGGGCCTCACCCTGCCTGCTTTCTTTGCTCTTCCCCTGCTTACTCCCAGCACCACAGCACTTAAGTATATATCTGTAATTTTATTTATTTGTACTGATGATTGTGCCCCTAGATTATGAGCTCATTGTGGTCAGCGATTGTCATTGTTTACTGTTGTATTCTTCTTTCCCATGCACTTAGTACAGTGCTCTGCACACAGTAAATGCTTAATAAATACGATTGAATGAATGAAAGGCCTCTTGAAGGAGATTTGCCTTTTAATAACACTTTGAAGGTGGGAAGAGTGAGCTTTCATGATGCAACCTATTGAGGTGGGGCAAAGTGTATTCTAATTTCAGCATCCGGATCTCTTGTTACATCATCAACAACGTAATAGCATTAGAATACACTGAACAGAACTGGGTCTACAACATATCTTTATTTGATGCCTTGGGCTATATGGAAGGGATTTGACAGGGAACCCAGCTCTGCCATGGACAATCATTCCAACGTGAAGCACTTTCAGATTCTTAATGCATTTCTCAGAGAAGTCAAAATTCCTAGGCCACCTACCAAATGCTTTGGTCTTTGGAAGCTGACTAGAAATCTGAGAGTTGGTACCTCTAGTTCTCCTGTTTCTGCAGGCTATTTAGATCATATCCTCTGGGCCGCAGTATAGTCTGAAGGTTTATTGTGATTCTGGATGTGTGGCGGTCAGTAATATTCCTCAGTAACCAGTCCAGGAGGACTCTGCCTAACATCCCTCCAGCAATGGAGAAGAGTACCATGCCTTGAAAGCTACTGTAATCTGTTCTTTTGCCTTTCCTCTTGAAGATCAATCAATTGATTAGTGGTACTGTATTGAGCACTTCCACTCTGCAGAGCACTGTACTAAGTGCTTGAGAGAGTACAATATAACAGGGTTTGTAGACATGTTTCCTGCTCACAACGAGCTTGTAGTCTGAGATGAGCAAGATGATGAGGAGAGTAGCATCCGTAAGGTTTGTAGCATTTCCTCAGTGTTCCCTATCCTGAATGGAAGAACTTGTGTAAGCATTTAATTAGATGACCCATCTGTGTTTGTATGCCTCCACAAAAATAACAATAATAATAATAATGGCATTTGTTAAGCAGTTACTATGTGCCAAGCACTCTTCTAGGAGCTGGGGTAATAATAATAATAATAATAATGGCATTTGTTAAATGCTTACTATGTGCCAAGCACTGTTCTAAGTGCTGAGGGGGGTACAAGGTAATCAAGTTGTCCCATGTGGGGCTCACAGTCTTAATGTCCATTTTACAGATGAGGTAACTGAGGCACAGGGAAATTAAGTGACTTGCCCAAAGTCACACAGCTGACATGTATCAGATCAGGATTAGAACCCATGACCTCTGACTCCCAAGTCTGTGTTCTTTCTATAAGCCACTCTGCTTCTCATATGGTATTTGTTAAGCACTCACTATGTGCCAAGTACTGTTCTAAGCTCTGGGGTAGTTACAGGGTAATCAGGTTGTCCCATGTGGGGCTCACAGTTTTAATCCCCATTTAACAGATGAGGCAACTGAGGCACAGAGAGGCTAAGTGGCTTGCCTGAAGTCATACAGAAGACAAGTAGTGGAGCCAGGATTAGAACCCACATCTTCTGACTCCCAAGCCCGTGCTTTTTCCACTAAATCACGCTGCTTCTCTGATGCAGGTGCCTTGCCATGGAATCATCTTCTGGAGTTGGGAAAACAGCTAGGTCTTTCAGGCATATTCAGGAGAATATTGAGGTATTGTTGCAGTCTCTGCAAGATTCCTTCCTTACCTTGCTGATCTGCTACCCAATTTGCACATTTCACTCCTCTCATAATAATAATAATAATGGCATTTATTAAGTGCTTACTATGGGCAAAGCACTATTCTAAGCTCTGGGGAGGTTACAAGGTGATCAGGTTGTCCTCGGGGGGCTCACAGTCTTAATCCCCATTTTACAGATGAGGTAACTGAGGCCCGGAGAAGTGAAGTGACTTGCCCAAAGTCACACAGCTGACAATTGGTGGAGCTGGGGTTTGAACCCATGACCTCTGACTCCAAAGCCCGGGCTCTTTCCACTGAGTCACACTGCTTCTCTGATGCTAACCTTAGCCTCTGCTGTACCACGACCTCATCTATCCAATGCCAACTCCTTGCCTATAGTCTCCTTCTGGCCTAAAACTCCCTCCCTCTTCATATCTGACAAACCACTACATTTCCAAGCCCTATTAAAATCATACCTCCCCCAAGAAGACTTCCCTGACTAAGCTTTAATTTTCCCTCATCACCCTCCCCTCACTGTCAATTATGCATTTGGCTGTGTGCTGCTGAATACTCTGTTACTTACCCCAGCCACATGGCATTTTTGTTCCTATCCTTATAATCTACTAATTCCCCTATTGGTAACGTATTTTAAAATCTGTCTAGCCCTGTGGACTTTAAGATACTTGTGAACAGGAATCATATATGCATATTCATAGAGAAGTATGCATATTCATAGAGAAGCAGCATGGCTCAGTGGAAAGAGCACGGGCTTTGGATTCGGAGGTCATGGGTTTGAATCCCAGCTCTGCCACATGTCCGCTGTGTGACCTTGGGCAAGTCACTTAACTTCTCTGAGTCTCAGTTCCCTCATCTGTAAAATGGGGATTAAGACTGTGAGCCCCACGTGGGACAACTTGATCACCTTGTATCCCTCACAGAGCTTAGAACAGTGCTTTGCACATAGTAAGCACTTAACAAATGCCATCATTATTATTATTATTATATACAAACTGTAGTATTGTATTGGTGTAGTGGATAGGGCATAGGCCTGGGAGTTAGAAGGTCATGGATTCAAATCCCTACTCCACCACTTCTCTGCTATGTGACCTTGGACAAGTCACTTCACTTCTCTGGGCCTCAGTTCCCTCATCTGTAAAAATGGGGATTAAGACTGTGAGCCCAACGTGGGACAGGGACTGTGTCCAACCCAATTAGCTTGTACCCATTCCAGCACTTAGTTCAATCAGTCATTCAATCGTATTTATTGAGCGCTTACTGTGTGCAGAGCACTGTACTAAGCACTTGGGAAGTACAAGTCGGGAGGAAACAGACAGCAAAAGGAGGAGACAGACAACAAAACAAAACATGTAGACAGGTGTCAAAATCATCAGAACAAATAGAATTAAAGCTATATGCATATCATTAACAAAATAGAATAGTAAATATGTACAAGTAAAATAGAGTAATAAATCTGTACAAATTTATACAAGTGCTGTGGGGACAGGAAGGACGTCAGTGCCTGGCACATAGTAAGCCCTTAACAAATGCCATAATAATTATTATCATTAAGAGCTTAGTACAGACAGAACTTTTTTTGCACACAGAAAGTGTTCAGTGAATACCACTAATAGATTTATTGATTGATTCCTCTGGTTCAGAGTTTATACTCTGGAAATACTGTGATAATGAATACAGAGCCATATATTTTTAGTGAAGTGAAGCAGTCCTTGAATTTGTATTCTTCATTGTTGATCACTATCCATGAATCAGTCAATCAATCATATTTATTGAGCACTTATTGTGTACACAGCAATAATAATAAATAATAATAATGACAGCATTTGTTAAGCACTTACTATGTGCACAGCACTGTTCTAAGCGCTGGGTGGATACAAGGTGATCAGTTTGTCCCACATGGGGCTCACAGTCTTAATCCCCATTTTACAGATGAGGTAAATGAGGCTCAGAGAAGTAAGTTATTTGCCCAAGGTCACATAGCAGACATATGTGCTACGTAGCAATGTACTAAGTGCTTGAAAGAGCCCAATATAACAGAAACATTCCCTGCTCACAATGAGCTTACAATCTAGAAAGTTCTTTTACTTGTATTCTGTGGTACAGATTTTCATAAACCCCTCTTTTGTCTGGATCATGAGAGCTGCACAGTAAAGCAGTTTGGCCTACTAGCTAGACCATGGGCCTGGAAGTCAGAAGGACCTGGATTCTAATCCTGACTGGGCTACATTTCTGCTGTGTGACCTTGGGCATGTCATTTCATCTCTCTGGGCTTCAGTTACCTCCTCTGTAAAACCAAGATTGAGACTATGAGCCCCATGTGGCACATGGACTATGTCCAACCTGATTAGTTTATATCTACCCCAGTGCTTCGTACAGTGTCTGGCACATAGCAAATATTTAACAAACGCCATTAAAAAAAAAGTACTTGTTCGATGCTAGTCATTTTATCTCAGAATCACTGAAGGTTTGGGGATCACTTTTCTATGTAGTGGTAGTACTGTCCAACCTTCAGTTCATTCATTCATTCAATCAATTGCATTTATTGAGAGGTTACTGTGTGCAAAACACTGTACTAAGCACTTCAATGCCTCTGAGTATCAGACAGTGCTATGACTAGCACTGTATTCCATGCATGAGGGCTGGCAATTAAATAGCAACCTGATATTCCAATATGCAAAGGCCACTCAGTGCTATGTACTGAATAAGTCTCTGAATAACAACTGTGCAACTCATCAGTTTAGGTCAAGAGAGAGCTTTTTTAGAAAACCTTTTCTAGCTACTTTTTCTCCATTAGGAATGAAAAGTACAACTCTAAATATGGCACCCCAGACACCCAGGATGCTAATGAATGCTGGTGTTGCCTTTTTTAGCAACTAGGCAAATAATAGCCTGAACTGAATATTGGAGTAAGACTTCTGCACTTGTCTTGTTTTTCACTGCTGACTTATGTTGCATTAAACCATCCATAATCACTGAAGCAATCAGTGGCATTTATTAGCCCTTACTGTGTGTAGCACCTCTCAGGGTCGCACCTGGAAAGTTTCCAATACTCCACCAGTCTTGACTACGGGAGGAGAGTTAAGCAGTGGCATACCCATTCCATTCCTAGCTTAGTCAATGGCTAGAAAGTGGAAGGCAATCTGCTACAAGTCAAAACTCACCTTTGCTGGGCAGCAGTGGCATACGAGAGAGTCGAGGGTGGAGATTCAGTTTTACTGCACAGGAGGAGGAAATGGTAAACTACTTCCATATTTTTACCAAGAAAACTCTATGGATACACTACTAGAACGATTGCAGATGGAGGTGGGGTGTTCTGGGAGAGATGTGTCCATGGCGTCGCTATGGGTCGGACACGACTTGACAGCATAAGACAACAACAACTGAGTGTAGAACACATTACTTAACACTTGGGAGAGCACAATTGATATACATGAGCCCTCCCCTCAAGGGACTTCCAATCTATCTCCCACTTATTCCTTTTTAGCAGAAAGTCCACTTTGCTAAATGTCTGGTTGTGAAAAAAAATGCAGTCTGAGGCTAGGGGAAAGAATGTCCTTGGGTGCCTTCTCCAGCAACAGAAATTGCTATGTTCTCATTTAGTTAATAGGCAATTTATGAGTGAGATGCTCAAATCTGCTGTCCAATAGGGTCTTCCCTTTCCAAGCAATTGAAGCTGAAGTTTAAAATTCCAGGTGTCCATATGCTCATGATTTTAAATGCCCTTCCTTTCCCTTGGATTTCTCTAAACAATAATAATAATAATAATAATAACTGTGGTATTTGTTAAGTGCTTACTATATGCCGAGCATTTTTCTAAGTGCTGAGATAGATTCAAGTTAATCAGGTTGGACACAAGCCCTACCCCACATGGGGCTCACAGTCTTGATCCACATTTTACAGATGAGGTTACTGAGGAATAGAGAAATTAAGTGACTTGCCCAAGGTCACACAGCAGACATGTGGCAGAGCTAGTATTAGAACCCATGTCCTCTGATGCCCAGGCCCTTGCTCTTTCCACTAGGCCATGCTGCTTTCTCTGATACAAATACCTAGCTCTTTGGCTTAATACAGATTTCAGAAATACTGAGGATCCAATATTCCCTGAAGTTAACTGTTTAAATTTTATGACAAGAATGTCCATCTATCTTCCTGATAGATCTAATGGTGCCAACCAGATTATTTTGTGTGGTTCAATCTTGTTCCTTGGGTATAGGTAGCTAGCTGTTGTTTATCATCTCATTTGTGTCCACATTCACCGTCTCGGTAAGATCCAAGAGTGAAGCTTGCAATCTTGCCATATTCATTGTTCCCAGACAGGAAGAGAGGTGGTGTGACCTAATGGAAAGAACACAGTCCTGGAAGTCATAGGACCTGTGTTCTAGTCCCAGTTCGGCCACTTGTCTGATATGTGACTGTGGGTAAGTAACTTGACTTATCTGGGCCTCAGTTACCTCATCTATAAAATGGGGAATAGGACTGTGAGCCCATGTGGGACAGGGACTGTGTCCAACCTGAATATCTTGTACAGAATTATGTACATTTACATTATGTTATAAATTATTTATTCATATTAATGTCTGTCTCCCCCTCTGGAAGGTAAGCCTGTTATTATGGACAAGAAATGTGTCTGCTAATTCTGTTGTTTTGTACTCTCCCAAGCTCTTAGTGCAATGCTCTGCTCAATAAATACCACTGATTGATTAATTGATTGATTGCATTAACCCAGTGCTTAATTTTTAACCCATTAAGAAAGGGAGGGTGTGGTCCATTGGGGGTATGCTTTAACAAAGGAAAGGGAATGTAGGCGTGTGCCTTAGCAGAACTTGTGAAGGCCAGGCAGTTAAGGATGCAACGTTGAAAAGTAATCTTAAGAATGTAAGGCAGAATTCCTGATATGTTGATAAAGATGCAAGGCTGAAGGCCAAGCGTTAGATGAAAAGCTAGTCTTGTGAATGACTGCAAGCTATAGCTGAAATCAGTTGAGAACAGGAGATGGGGGTCCACGGAGAGGAGCAGACAAAGATGGGGGTTCATGGAGAGGAGCAGACACCAGCCCACTCAACTAACCCATCACAAAAGGGCATAGATGGAGAAAAGGACCAATAGCAAAAGAATGGACTTGATGGAAGGGTGTACAGAAGCCCCACGTGGGACAACCTGATTACCTTGTGTCTACCCCAGGGCTTAGAACAGTGCTTGGCACATAATAAGCACTTAACAAATATTATTATTATTATTATTATTATTTTATTATTATTATTATTATTAATGGTCAGCGTGACTCTTTCAGTTGACACTGTACTTGATAGAGATCACCCATTGAATCACAAAGGACATGGTGCCCCTTCTTGGTATGTTGGTAGTAAAACTGCAATTGCTGCTTCTTATCACCTCCTTGTTGTAGCCTTGCAGCATCCCACCACCAGAGAATGAAGCTGTTTCTTTCCGTTTCCAAGTACACCCACAGTGTGGCTTTGCAGCATCAGCCCTCTGGGGATAATATCTCCAAGGGCTAATGTTGTCATTCCAGTATAGCTTTGTAGCTCTCTTTTTTTTTTCACACCTTTCTTTTTTAATCACCCTATCAAGTACACCTTATGAATTGAGTCTAATATTTCTCTTGAATCAGAGCATTCACCATTTCCCAAGTCATTCAGAGGGTGTTTACATGGCTCTGCCTTCTGCTTGCAGATCTTTGGTTGCTTGGCAAAAGATGTCCAAAGCCTAGCTCTACTTTTCCTCTTTTCCCAGTTCTCTACGCACTGGGTGCTGGGTTCCAATTCATCCTTTTCATTGGGTCATGAAATAATAATAACCGTGGTGTTTGTTGAGCACTGGGGTAGACACAACGTAATCAGGTTGGACACAGTCCATGTCCCTCATTGGGGTCACATTCTTGATCTCCAGTTTACAAAGGAGGTAATTGAGGCACAGAGAAGTTATATGACTTGCCTAAGGTCCCACAGCAGGCATGTGGCAGAGTTGGGATTAGAACCCACAATCTCCGACTCCCAGGCTTGTGCTCTTTCCACTAGGACATGCTGAAACCTTACAGTTGTTGATTCCCACTGATTTTCTTTGTCACTTTCATTCATTCATTCAATTGTATTCATTGTGCACTTACTGTGTGCAGAGCACTGTACTAAGCACTTGGAAAGTACAATTTGGCAACAGATAGAGACGGTCCCTACCCAACAACAGGCTGACAGTCTAGAAGGGGGAGACAGACAACAAATCAAATCAAGTAGACAGGTGTAAATACCACCAAAATAGACCCAATTACAGATCTATACACATCGTTAATAAAATACATAGAGTAAGAAATAAATACAAATATACACAAGTACTGTTGGGAGGGGAAGGGGATAGGGCAGAGGGACACCTTGGAGTTTTCACTGTCCATTTAGGTACACTAGCATTGGGCTATTTTTTTTTTCCAACAGCTACCATTCTAGAAACAGTTTTGAAATACATCTGAGAACTCAGTGTTCTTGTTACGATTCACTCTGAGGAAACTAGTGCACATTTTAAAGACTAAATGTTTTTCCCCAACTTAGATATCTGGGAATATTTAAAAGCTGCGTGAACTGTGAAAATATTCTCCTTCTCAAGTGTTGTCTTTCATTAAATGTTTTCTTTGTTTTATGTATATTTACATTAGGTGTGTCTTTTTTCTCAGTGATTAGATTTCTTCATAGAATCGATTGAATACTCGGTATGAATCCTTAGAATCAGCAGCAAATCATACCCAGAGGACATATTCAAAGCAGAATTAGTGATAACAGGAGCATATGTTTCTGTTCAAGTGAAATTTGGTAAATCTAAGATAGGACCTTGAATATTGTCCTGAAAATGAAGACAGTTTACTAACATGGAAACAATGCTTAAAGCACCTGACAGGATATGTGCAGAGAATGGATGAAAGCAGGATATTCAAGGAGCTGCTCTGGGGTGAAGTGACAAGGGCAAGTGCAAGTCAGGAGGGCAGAACAGTGGGTTTAAAGACTTAGTGAAGCCCAGTCTTCAAACATAGAAGTTGACTAGTGGGAGACCACTGCCACTGACAGAAAGGGAACACTTGTTCCATTCTTTCTTCCCTTACTGATCACCATTTTCAACCACTGATTTTCCAGTGACACCTCCCCAACAGCTTTTAATCAGATTCTTGTATTTTCTTTCCTAATTACCCTTATTACCCTCCCTCACATTCTTCCTATCATTCCTTTCAAACTCACCGAGTTGTCTGCAACTGCTGCCTCCACTTCCTCTCCTCCAATTCTCTCCTGGACTGCCGGTAATCCAGTTTATGCCCCATTCACTCGATGGAAACAGCCTTCTCTGTAGTCACAAGTGACCTCCTTGACAAATCCAGTGTCATCTAGTCCACCTAATCCTTCTTTACCAGTCAGCTGCCTTTGACACTGTGGACCTTCCCCTTCTGGAAATGCTGGCTTCACTGACACTGTCCTCTCCTGGTTTTCTTATCTCTCTGGCCACTCATTTTCATTCTCTTTCAGGGACTATTCCTCTGCCATCCACCTCCTAATTGTGGATTTTAGAGATATAAATGACTCAAGACTCAGTATTGGGTTCCCTTCTATTCTCCACTATCCCCACTCCCTTGGAGAACTCATTTGTTCCCACAGCTTCAACTGCCATCTCTATGCAGATAATTCCCAAATCCATTTCTTCAGCCCTGACCTCTCTCCTTCTCTGCAGTCTTATGTTTCTTCCTGCCTTCAGGCCATCTCTACTTGGTTAGCCACTGAAACCTCAAACTTAACGTGTCCAAATCAGAATTTTTCATCTTCCCATCCAACCCTTGCCCTCCCCTAATTTTCCCATCGCTTTAGAAATCACCCTTTGCCTCCCTGTGTCACAAGCTCATAATCTTGGCAAAATCCTCAATTCATCAATCTCATTCTAACCTCATAATCAATCTGACACAAATTTCTATTAGTACTAATTCCAAAACATCTCTAAAATCCACTGCTTCCTCCTCATCCAAACTGCTGCCATACTGATCCAAGCACTTATATCCCACATTGACTGCTGAATCAGCCTCCTTTTGCTCTCCCTGCCTCTTGTCTCTCACTTCTCAAGTCAATACTCTGCTGTCCAACTCATTTTTCTGACATGTTCAGTCCACCTCTTCCCACTCCTCAAACACCTCCAATGATTGTCCATCCACCTCCACATCAAAAAAAAAAAAAAAAAACTCCTTACCACTAGGCTTTAAGGCACTTAATTAGCTCTACCCCATCTTCCTTTACCTCACTGGACTCCTACTACAATTCAATCCAACCCCTTCACTCTTCTAATGCCAACCTACTAACTGTTCCTTGATCTCATCTATCTTGCCCCCATCTGCTTGCCCATCTCCTACCTCTGGTCTGAAACTCTATTCCTGTTCAAATCTGACAGGTCACCAAACTCCACACCTTCAAAGCCCTTCTAAAATCACATCTTCTCAAAGTGACCTTCCCTGACTAAGCCCTCATTTCCCCTATTGGTACTCCCATCTGTGTCACCTATGCACTTGGATATGTACCCCTTAAGCATTTGATATTCACCCCATATTCACCCCACCCCCAGCTCCACAGCACTTATCCACATATCCATACATTTTCCTTATTTCCCCTATCTGTAATTTATTTTAACGTCTGTCACCCCTTCAGACTGCAAGCTCCTTGAGTGAAGGCATCATATCACTTATTCTATTGTATTTTACTTTTTCAATTGCTTAGTATAGTGCTCTTCACACAGTAAGCACTTACTAAAATATTGATTGATTGATGTACAGTTCTTATAGCCATATCTACTGCATCCTAATCCTTCTTGACCTCTCGGCTACCTTTGACATAGCGACCCTCCCCTTCTCCTGAAAACATCCTCCAACCTCGGCTTCACTGACACTATCCTCCTACTTCTTTTCCTATTTCTCTGGCCACTTATTCTCAGGCTCTTTCAAAGGCTCTTCCTCTCCCTCCCAGCCCAAAACTGCAGTAGTCTTTCTAGTCTCCATCTAACTCCACTCCCACGGAGAACTCTGCCACTCTCATGGCTTCAACTACCATCACATTGTAGAAAATTACCAAATCTACATCGCCAGCCCTGATCTTTCTCCTTCTCTGCATCCTCGTATTTCCTCATGCCTTCAGGACACCTCTACTTGGATATCCTTCAAACACCTCAAACTTAAAATATCCTAAAAAGAACTGCTTCTCTTCAGCCTAATAGTCAAAATGCATAAATACACTTGGATTCTCCTCCTGACCCTAGACCCTGCTCTCCCCCTGACTTTTCTATCACTGTAAAGAGCATCACCATCCTCCCTCTCGCACAAGCCCATAACCTTGGTGTTATCCTTGATTTATATCTCTCCCTCAACCTATATATTCAATCTGTCACCAAATCCTGTCAGTTCAACCTTCACGACATCTCTAAAACCCACCCTTTCCCCTCCATTAAAACTGCTACCAAATTAATCCAAGCATTTATCCTATCTGCTTAATCCAAGCACTTACCCGCTTTGATTACTGTATCAGCCTCCTGGCTGACCTCTTTGCCTCCTGTCTCTCCCTTCTCTGGTCTGTACTTCACTCTGCTGTCTAGATCATTTTCCTACAAAATCGTTCAGCCCATGTTTCCGCACTCCTCAAAGTACTTCCAGGGGTTGCTTATCCACCTCAGCACCAGACAAAAACTCTTCACAGTTGTCTTTTAAACACTCAATCACCTGTCTCCCTCATACCATACCTCCCTGATTTCTTATTACAACTCAGTCCATACACTTCACTCTTCTAATTCTAAACCACTCACCTTAATCTCATCTATCTCATTGCCAACACTTTGTCCACATCCTGCCTCTGGCTTGCAACATGCTCCCTCTTCACACCTGATAGATGATCACTCTCTCCCACCATCAAACCTTAATTAAAAAGCACATCTCCTTCAGGAGGCCTTCAATGACTAATCCCTCATTTCCTCTTCTCCTACTCCTTTAAGCTTCAACCTTGCATTTGGATTTTCTCCCTTTATTCACCCCACCGTCAGTCCCAGAGCACTACCTATATATGTATAATTTATTTATGAATATTCTTCTCTATCCCTCCACTCTAGACTGTAAACTCCTTGAGGGCAGGGAATATGTTTATCAACTCTGTTAATATTGTACTCCCTTAAGGGCTTACTACTGTGCTGTGGACACAGTAAGCTCTCAATACATATGATTGATATACTAATTGATTAAAAGGTTTGGGCAATGTATTTGCGCTGAATTTCATTTGTTAGTCTGAATGTTGATACTGTGTATGTAACAAACTTAATTTGAGCTCTTTAAGGGCACACTAATCTTCTTAATTTGGTTTTTCACCCCTTGTCTTACTTTGAATCATCGGGCTATTAGCTTCTCAAGTAATAGAATGCAGTGAAAGCATTCAACTCGAGATTGCTGATGTTGATCTTTAATAGTTTGTAGAGTTTACCATGCGGGTTTTGGACAGGACCCTGGTTTTTCTACAGAGTTCTCTTTAATCCACAGTGCTTTCCACATTTTGAGAAGCAATTCGTAGTTTTGCAGTTGTGCTTGTGAATATGAATCCAGACCACTGTCATCAGCAATGAGCAGCTCTTTTGCGAGGTGATTCCGGAGTCTTGATGATGGTCTCAGCCTTTTAAGTTAAAAGTGCTTCCTGAAGGACAGGAATTGTACTTTGATATCAGCTTTCTTTTTCCTCATTGGGTCCTCACGTATGGCCACACACACACAGTAGGTTAAAAAGAATTGAACCTAATGCATGGCCCTGCTTTACTCTTGTAGTGACACAGAAAGGCTCTGAAATGGCCTTTCCACTTATGTTGTTAACTGCCATATCATGGTGAGGGAGTTTTAATAACTTAATTAAGTTCTTTGAGCAGCCATACATTCTGAGTGTTTTCCAGAACCCAGATTCAGATTATGTTCTGTGGTACAAGAGCATGGTTTTGAGGACTTGATATTTCCCACACTTTTCCTGTGTTTTGGCCTTGTGGTGGCTGTCTCATTCATAAAAGCATGTCATTCCAAAGGCATTCCATGTTTCTTCTATTGTAACATCCATCATTACAATTCTCCAATTTTGAACTCTAACGATGTCTAGTAGAAGAGGGCATGGCAGTGTGGGTTGATAAATAACTTCCTTTCCTTCAGACTCATTTTCAATCCATATCACTTTCCTAATTCTGAAAAATAGTTCAGAATTATCTACTTCTTTCTTTGTGTGTGTGTACACAAAGTTCATGTGAGAGTTTTCATTAATACATTCAATCGTATTTATTGAGCACTTACTGTGTGCAGAGCACTGTACTAAGCCCTTGGGAGTACAAGTAGGCAACATATAGAGACAGTCCCTACCCAACAATGGGCTCGCAGTCTAGAAGATCAGCAATTATCCAGTGTATTTTGAAATACCTGGAAAGTTCTGGCCAACCCATTTCCCTTTCATCAATAATAGACTTTTGGGGCCTGAAAAATTAACAGGATTGCTTCTTCAATTGATTTCTGTTCAACTGTGTAGGCAGAGATATGTCCATTTAACAAACTCCAATACTGTATTGCTATTAAGAGCAGAATTGTAGTATCCCCCTGGAAAAGCAAGATGAATAGAATGCAGTGTCCAAACTGAGAAAGAAGTTTCAAAATAGAAACTGCAAAAGGGGCCATAGGGTTTCTAGGAGCATAGTCTAGGTGATAGAAGATGGGCCTGGTAGAAGCATCTGGGTTCTCATACTGGCTCCTCCACTTGTCTGCTGCGTGACCTTAGGCAAGTCACTTGACTTCTTTGTACCTCAGTGCCCTCATTTGTAAATTGGGGATTAAGACTGTGAGTCCCAAATGGGACAGGGACTATCTCTAATCTGATTATCTTGTACCTACCCCAGTGCCTAAAACAGTGTATGACACATTCATTCATTCAATCATATTTATTGAGCACTTACTGTGTGCAAAGCACTGTACTAAGCACTTGGGAAGTACAAATTGGCAACATATAGAGATTGTCCCTACCCAACAGCAGGCTCACAGTCTAGCATTACCAAATATCATCATTATTATTATTATGTCTCCTCTGGAGAAGAGCAATGATTGCAGAAAAGTTCCTTCAGTGTTAACTAATACATCCCACACCTGCTTTCTCAGACCTCTCCCTGGCCTATTCTGGTCACTTGACTCTTTTGTTCTATTTTTTTCTACAGGGGCAGAGAGGTAAATTGAATTAAAGATGCTACTAGTGCTGAGGAAACACAATGTGTAATTACAACATTAATTTTGTTTCTTTAGGCTAAGGTAAACTTGTTTACTAGGCCAAGCACTCAAAAGCTCTATAAGTCTTCATATGAAGTTTCATTAAATAAGCAATACAACTTCAGGTTATCTAGGCTGGTGTGGCTTGTGACTATTAAATGAGTCTATCCTTAGAAAAATGCTGTCAGGCAAATGTATTGTTTATCCTTAAAAGATGGGCCCTTCCCTGCCATGAACATCAAGTTAAAATTAATGAATTTTACTAATGCAGAACTATTTAAAAAGGCATCCCCAAAATTCCTGTCTTCAATGAATGGTTGTTGCTTTTCCTTGCTCTACCCAAATCTCCATTTTTATTTCTGGTGTTTCTACAGGGAATCCACATCAGGTAGGTCTGTAATTTCAGAGACATCACACTGTTTGGCTACTGTCAGTCACACCACAGGCAGGGAGGAAGAATCAAATAACCCCATATAAATAATAATCAAATAACTTCCTATAGCTCTTGAATCCTTGGAAAATTCTTGCTCTTTCAAAATCACTTCCTCCAAGTCAGTGAGCAAATGGCATGGCCTAGTGGAAAGATCATGGGCTTGAGAGTCAGAAGACCTGGGTTCTATTTCTTGCTCTGACACTTGTCTATTGTATAACATTGGACAAGTCTTGCTTAGCACCTAGGGCCTCTGTTACCATATTTGTAAATGGGGATTAAGATTGTGAGCTCCTGTGTCCAACCTGATTATCTTATATCTACACCAGTGCTTAGTACAGTGCCTGACACATAGTAATCACTTAACAAATACCAATACCATTAAAAAAGTTATTTGGATCTCAAACTTTTCAAAATTTTAAAAATTAATAACAATATTTCAGTTCTGTAGTTATTGTCTCTGGCCTGGAATGCCCTTCCTCTTCATATCCCACATACACTCACTCTGCCCACCTTCAAAGCCTATCAAAGACATATTTCCTCCAAGAAGCCTTCCCTGACTAAGCCCTTATTTCCTCTTCTCCCACTCCCTTTTGTGTCATCCTTGCACTGGGATTTGCTCCCTTTATTCCCCCTCCCTTGTCCCCATAGCACTTATGCGCCTATCCATAATTTATTTATATTAATGTCTGTCTCCCTCTCTATACTGAAAGCTTGTTGTGGGCAGGGAACGTGTTTCTCAATGCCATTATATTGTATCTCAAAGTGCTTAGTACAGTGCTCTGCACACAGTAATAGCTCAATGAATACCATCGATTGATTGAAGTCCAATTATTAGGTTCCATTCCAGAACCAATCCCAATAATAACAATCAGCAACGAAAAGATGCACCATTTTGATAAGAATTGATTATTGTATCAGTCTCCTTGCTGGCATCCCTGCCTCTTGCCTCGCCCCACTGCAGTCCATACTTCATTCTGATGTGTGGATCATTTTTCTACATAAATGGTTGTCCATCCTTCTCTGCGTCAAATAGAAGCTCCTCACCACTGGCTTCAAAGCCTAAAATCACTTTGTTCCCTCCTAGCTTACCTCACTACTCTCCTACTACAACCCAGCCCACACACTTTGCTCCTCCAATTCCAATCTTCTCACTGTACCTCTAGCTCGTCTATTTTGCTGCCTATTTCTCACCCACATCCTGCCCTCCTTCTTCATATCCAACAGACCATTACTCTCCACTCCTTCAAAGCTTTATTTAAGGTGAATCTCCTCCAAGAGGCCTTCCCTGATTAAGCCCTCCTTTCCTCTTCTCCCACTCCCTTCTGCATCACCTAAGACTTGCTTCCTTTATTCATCCCCCTTCAAGCCCCACAGCACTTATGTCCATAATTCACTTACATTTTCTGTGCCTCAGTTACCTCCTCTGTAAAATCAAGATTAAGACTGTAAGCCCTACATGGGACATGGACTGTGTCCAGCCTGGTTAGCTTGTTTCTACCCCAGCACTTAGCACATAGTAAGTGCTTATCATATGCCATAAAAGAGAAAAAAATATATACCCCCTTTTAGACTGTGAGCCCACTGTTGGGTAGGGACTGTCTCTAAATGTTGCCAACTTGTACTTCCCAAGCGCTTAGTACAGTGCTCTGCACACAGTAAGCGCTCAATAAATATGATTGATTGATTGATATACCCCTAAGCAGGTCCCTGCAAGAAAAGTCCCCTTAAGATCCCTGAGCATCACCTCAGTTAGGTTACCATCCAGAATAAGTCTATATGTTAAGAGGTCCAAATAATGGACCTCTGGAAAGGCATGTGTGCTCATTCCACCATGATCCCAAAGAAAAGTTTCTCTGGCCCATACTACCCAGATCACTGTCCACCAGGTCCTCTCTCGCCCCTCTCCTACATCACACTTTCCTCCCTCGATATGCCCTAAGATGGATTTCCCTGTTTCCAGTGCTGTTTCTGGGGCTCTCCAGGGCATTCCTGAGTTTTTTGTATTGCTCCTGGCTGATGGTCACGTGCAGAGGAACATCACAGGATCTTCGCTTTCAAGTATGCCTTGTGGAATCCTGATTTTCACAAAGCGTGCTCTTGAAGAGATCAACCCTTCTCTAGATAGCTGTCAACCAAGATAATCTTCCCGCTAAGGTGGTCGGCCAACAGTACACTGTATCATTTGGGAATATACTTTGATATAACTGTGAATTATTTATGCAACCCTCCTGACTTACATGCCCCATTTCTGTTCACCATATAGCAGCTGCTTGGTCACCCTGCTGTCCGTGGCTTACATAGAAATTGTTTGCACTTTACATACTTCCAGATGTTCAATTACTGAGGTTTTAGCCACATTTCCTGTAATATGGTTTGGTGATGAAATTGGTCTGCCATCTTTCTGAAATTGCTCAGCATCAGCATTAGTTCATAGGTTTGAGTAGACACTGCATTTACTATTCTCAAGAGCTGTGTATCTCACACATGTTTGCAAAATAAAATTAATTTGACAATTATATACAAAGCTTGAAATAAAGTGTACTTTTTCAGTCTGGAAATATCAGGCAACAAAAATTACAACCTCTTTTGAAATAAATGAGCAGTAGCACTGAAGACTAAAATGATGCATTTTATTTTATGGGTTGCTGGCCATCCACTGTTTCCAATTATAGTAAATGAAAAAGGAATTCGAGTAGAGAAATTCCTTTCAAATTTAGCCAAACTATATCTTTATACAAATTTCATGCTTAGTCAGACACTGGAGGCATATGGTTTGAAGAGAAACGTGGCATTCTGATATATTTTGAATAGTTCAACGCTATCAAACTTGGGATATGCAGCGAACTGTAATTGACATTTTTCTGTGTACATTTATGACCAAGTTCTGTTGGGAGAAAGAAAGTGTCTCAAGGGATGCTTGATGATGAGTCTGATACCACAGTGTCCCAGGAGAGTGAACCTTTCCCCAAGGCTCGCTTTTAGTCTGAGAGACTTCTCACATGTGAGGAAAGGCCAAGAGTAGAGCCTTAAAGATCCACATTGACAATCAATCAATCAATCAATAAGATTTATTGACTGTCTACTTTGTGCAGAGTTCTGAACTAAGTACTTAAGGCAAAACACTGTTACTAAAAAAATGATGGCATTTGTTAAGCGCTTACTATGTGCGAAGCACTGTTCTAAGTGCTGGGGGGATGCAAGGTGATCAGGTTGTCTTACGTGGGGCTCACAGTCTTAATCCCCATTTTACAGATGAGGTAACTGAGGCTCAGAGAAATGCTTTGCTTCTCAAAGTGAGAAGCAGTGTGGCCTAATGGAAAGAGCCTGGGCCTGGATGTCAGAGGACCTGGGTTCTAATCTTCGCTGTTCCACTTGTCTGCTGTGTGACCTTGAGCAAGTCACCTAACTTCTCTGTGCCTCACCTACCTCATCTGTAAATTGGAGCTTAAGACAGAGCCCTACGTAGGACAGGGACTTTAACCACCTTGATTTTCTTGTAACCACCCCAGTGCCTAGTACAGTGCCTGGAGTCCTTTCCCCCTGCCCATCGCCCCCCACACCCTACCTCCTTCCCCTCCCCACAGCACCTGTCTATATGTTTGTACAGATTTATTGCTCTATTTATTTTACTTGTACATGTTTACTATTCTATTTACTTTGTTAATGATGTGCATCTAGCTTTACTTCTATTTATTCTGATGACTTGACACCTGTCCACATGTTTTGTTTTGTCATCTGTCTCCCCCTTCTAGACTGTGAGCCCACTGTTGGGTAGGGACCATCTCTATATGTTGCCAACTTGTACTTCCCAAGCGCTTAGTGCAGTGCTCTGCACACAGTAAGTGCTCAAAAAATACGATTGAATGAATGAATGAACAAAAAAATTACAATAAAGTCAGTAGGCTCAATCTCTGCCCTCAAAGACTTCAAGACAGAGAGACAGGCAGTAAAGAACAAATAAGAGAAGCAATAGAGTATAAAGGTATGTACAGAAGGTTTATGGGGGCAGGCTGGTGGGTATCCAAATGTTTAGGTGATACAAAAGTGCTGAAGTGGCAATATGAAGTGAAATAGAGCCGGAAGAGGTGAGATTAATCAGGGAAGGCCTCCTGGAGGTGGCACGGTAATAATAAAAATAACAATAAATGTGTTCTTTCGTAAGTGCTTTCTATGAGGCAAGTCAGCTGATCAATCAGTGGAATTTGAGTGTTTACTGCATACAAAGCACTGTGCAATGCAAAAGCACTTGTAGGCACAATTTCTGTCCTCAAGGAGCTTATAAACACTGAACTAAATACTGAAGTTGAGAAAATGCATCAGATGGGACACAATCCCTGTCCCACATAGGGCTCACAGTCCAAGGGGGAGGGAGAAGAGATATTTCAACCCTATTTTACAAATGAGTAAACAGACACAGTGAAGTTAAGTGACTTGACCACGGTCACGCAGTGGGCAAATGGCAGGGCCAGGATTAGAACCCAGGTCCTCTGAGTCCCAGATTCCACTAGGCCACAGGGCTTTGAGGACAGGATAATAATGATAATAATAATAATAATAATAATAATGACATTTATTAAGCACTTACTATGTGCAAAGCACTGTTCTAAGCGCTGGGGAGGTTACAAGGTGATCAGGTTGTCCCATGGGGGGCTCACAGTCTTAATCCCCATTTTATTAATGAGGTAACTGAGGCCTGGAGAAGTTAAGTGACTTGCCCAAAGTCACACAGCTGACAACTGGCAGAGCAGGGATTTGAACCCATGACCTCTGACTCCCAAGCCCGTGCTCTTTCCACTGAGCCACGCTGCTTCTCAGCATTACTCAGGATGAGTAGTGGTCTGCTGGGTATGACGAGGGATAGAGTTCTAGACAGAAGAGAGGGCATGAGCAACGCGGATTCTGACTGTGAGCCTTATCTGGGGCAGGGATTATGTCCAACACTATTAGCTTGCAGTTACCTCAGCACTTAGTACTGTGCCTGGCACATAGCTTAACACATAGTGCTTAACAAATACCTTAAAAAAATCCAAATACTGATTGATTGATTAAATGTAGCACACCCCGCTGAACATACACCCTGCAGTTCATTGCTCCAGAAGTTAGAAGTACCAATAATAATGAATCGTGGTATTTTTTAAGCACTTACTCCATGCCAAGTACTGTTCTGAGAGCTCACCTCCTCCAGGAAGCCTTCCCAGACTGAGCCCCCTCCTTCGTCTCCCCCTCCTCCCCCTCTCCATCCCCCCAACCTTACCTAAAGCACCTGTATATATGCTTGTACGCATTTATTACTCTATTTTACTTGTACATATCTGTTCTATTTATTTTATTTTGTTAATATGTTTTGTTTTGTTCTCTGTCTCCCCCTTCTAGACTGTGAGCCCACTGTTGGGTAGGGAGCGTCTCTATATGTTGCCAATTTGTACTTCCCAAGCACTTAGTACATTGCTCTGCACACAGTAAGCGCTCAATAAATGTGATTGATTGATTGATTCTGAGTGGCTGGGGTAGACACAAGGTAATTATGTCAGACACAATTGCTGCCTCACATGGGAGTCACAGTTTTAATAGAAGGGAGAACAGGGATTAAATCTCCATTTTACAAATGAGAACACTGAAGCAAAGAGAATTTAAGTGACTTGCCTAAGCTCACAGAGCAGGCAAGTAGTGGAGCTGGGATTTAAACCCAGGTCCTCAGACTCCTAGGTCTGTGTTTTATCCACGAGGTCATGCTGCACTTCCATTTACTCCTACTGCCCATGGCCTCCTTGGTCTACCTGTGGAGTGCAAAGGAGGTACATTAATCTTGAGCTGATTGACAGTTCAGAGCCAGCAGCCTATGTTAGCCTAAAGCCCTGAACTATTCTCTCCCCATGGTTGACTGATGTCAGTGAACAGAGCCTAGAACTGATTTTATGGGGGGCATATGCAATCATGAAGGTTGGCTTCCTTGATGACATGAGATTTTCCTGTTAATTTCTTGCTAGAAAGGTTTTCGGGTCTCCTACTGCTTAAGAAATTTTAATTTACGAACTTGAACTGCATGCTGTTGCTCATTAAATATTCGCTATCCCCAACTCATAACTATCAAGTTCATTTTAAAAAACAAATATTAAAAGTTCTAGCATGCATCAAGTCCACAAATTAGCTTTTAAATTATAGTTTTTAAAATTTAAAATTCCCCACTGCTTTATGGAAGAATAAAAGCAAGCAAGGAGAGAAAATGTTTTTCTTAATGTTTGTGAAAGGCACGTTTAAGAGTGATAATTTTTCAAATGGATTTTCTCTGCCTTTCTGCTATCTTGGTGACAAGACATGAAACTTTCCTATATAAAAGAAGTACTTTCTTCTGAGAAAGGTTTTCCAATCTCAGTTTAAAACAAATTCTTGGTTTGGGCCCCTCACACATTGTTGTATGGAATCTGGTTAGGTTCCAACTAGAAAATTATTACCATGGCTCTCTATTAATCACCACACTGGGTGACAGATTTCACAACTTGGTCATGGCAAAATGCTAAATTTAATTATTTTTCTAGGTGAAAAAAAGACATGAATACAAATGAATGCCTCTCCCCTTGGGGTAGGAAGTTATTACAGATGTATTTATAATACCCTTGAAGAAATGGGGAATTTTGAATCCTTTTCTTGGCAGAGAGGTTCTTCCTTCCAGCTCTTTGCAAACTCCTGCTCTTCTCTATGAAAGAGCCAGAGATTAGAGGTGGCATTATTAGGTCATTTCTCAGCAGAGACTAAAGTCTCCCAGGAATAAGTGAGGTGGTTCTCCACCCTTACCTGTTCTTTCTTGATCTGGATCCAATCCTCTACATTCTGCAGCTCCACTCAGAAGGTGATTTCATTCTGCCCAAGATGTAGTCCCCAACTGTGGTTTCTCTTGAGATGTACCAAGCTTGACTCAGAGTGGCAACAGTTTACAACCCTCCTGGGTTGTTTGGTCCAATCTGGGTTAAAAAGGAAGACGAGGGCATATGCTTAACCATTCTGGGGGAGAGATGGTCTTAGCAATCAGAGCAGTTGTGGGAATTGACCGGCTCACCATTATCATCATTATTATTATTATGGTATTTGTTAAGCACTTACTATGTGTCAAGCACTGTTCCAAGTGCTGGGTTAGACACAAAATAATCAAGTTTGACACAGTCCTTGTCCCACATGGGGCTCACAGTCTAAGTAGAAGGGAGCATCAATCAATCAATAGTATCAATTGAGTGCTTACTGGGTGCAGAGCACTAAACTAAGCACTTGGGCGAGTAAAATATAACAGTTGTTAGACATGCTCCCTGCCCACAAGGAGCTTACAGTCTTGAGGGGAGCATAATTTAATCTCCATTTTACAGATGAGGACTCTGAGGCTCAGAGAAGTTAAGTGAATTGCCCAAGGTCACACAGTAGAGTCAGAATTTGAACTCTGGTCCTCTGGACTCCAGACCTGTACTCTTTCCCCTAGACTACATTGATTTCCATCAACAAGTAGAAGTAGTGATAGCATTTATTGAGTGCCTACTGGGTACTAGTATTGATTAAGGGCATTGACAGCTGGCTTTAATCAGTGTCTACCACTAATGCCACATTCAACTCTGGGAGCAGTTCTACCACCCCTACTGATACATGGAAAGAAAGAAAAATAAAGAGATCCTAGACCAAAACTACATTACCAGTACTGAAACAGTGCTTGTCACACAACACCTTTTTTGGAGGGAGAATTGAGTAAGGAGAACAGACTTTGGAAGGAAACCCAAACAGCTGCCCTATGGTAAAATGAAATGGCACAGTAGGAAAAAGTGAAACGAAGAAACTACTTCAAGGCACAGTGAAGCCAAACCTCAAATTATGTAGAAAATAGTAGAAGATTGGAAAAAACCACAAGAGACAGGTCAGCCTGGCATTCAAGGTATCAGAAATGGGATGACTGTCTTGGGACTGAGATTCAGAATGATCATGATGCCAAGAAGAATAAAACAGGTTCAGGCACTGCAAATAACAAATGGCATAGTAGAGCAAGGGGCAATAATACTAATAATGGCATTTATTAAGTGCTTATTATGTTCAAAGCACTAGTTCTAAGCACTGAGGAAGTTACAAGGTGATCAGGTTGTCCCACGTGGGGCTCACAGTCTTCATCCCCAATTTACAGATGAGGTAACTGAGGCCCAGAGAAGTTAAGTGACTTACCCAAAGTCACACAGCTGAAAATTGGCGGAGCAGGGAAAAGAACCCATGACCTCTGACTCCAAATCCCGAGCTCTTTCCACTGCGCCACCCTGCATTCAAAGTGGGAGGGAGTGTCAGCTACAATCCACTTCTGCATCAAACAGAAATGCCTTCCTTTTGGCTTTAGAAGCACTTAATCACCTTGTCCCCTCCTACCTTACTTCCCCAATTTCCTACTGCAACCCAGTCTGCACACTTCACTCCTCTAATTCGAAATTACTCACTGTTCCTCAGTTTCATCTCTCTCACTACCAAACCCACACCCATGTCCTGGCTCTGGCCTGGAACTCCCTACCCCTGCATAACCGACAGGCTATGACTCTCCCCAACTTCAAAGCCTTATTAAAAGGCTTTGACAAACAGTGGGGCCTAGTGGAAAGATCATGGGACTGGGAGTCAGAGGACCTGGGTTCGGATCCCCATTTTGCCACCTGTCTGCTGTGTGATCTTGGACAAGTTACTTGACTTCTCTGTGCCTCAGTCACCTGATCTGCAAAATGGAGATTCAATACCTGTTCTCCTTCCTACTTGAACTTTGAGCCCCAAATGGGACTGGATAATCTTGTATGTCCCCAGTACTTAGTACAGTGCTTGGCACATAGTAAACACTTAATATCATTAATTATAGTCATTATTATTATTAATAAAAACATCTCCAAGAAGAGGCCATCCCTGACTAAGCCCTCTTTTCCCATTCCCTTCTGCATCACCCTTAAACTTGGATTTTCATCCTTTATTCACCCCACCCTCAGCCCCACAGCACTTTATGTTCATAATCTGTAATTTATTTGTATCAATATCTGTCTCCCTGCTCTAGATGGAAACTCCTTGTGGGCACAGAACATGTCTACCAAATCTATTACTGTATACTTTCCTAAGCACTCACTACAATGTTCTGCACACAGTAAGCATTCAATAAATTGTGGTTTAGTGGAAAGAGCATGAGTCTGGGAGTCAGATGTGGGTTCTAATTCTGGCTCTGCCACTTGTCTGCTGTGTGACTTCGGGCAAGCCACTTAACCTCTCTGTGCCTCAGTTATCTCATCTGTAAAATGTGGGTTAAGACTGTGAGCCCCACATGGGACAACCTGATTACTTTGTGTCTACCCCAGAGCTTAGAACAGTGCTTGGCATGTAGTAAGCACTTAACAAATACATATTTATCATTATTATTAATAAATATGATCAAATAATTAAATTTGTCAGTTGTAACATCTTTGAACCCAAAGAACAGCTCTATATACCTAGCCATCTGATAGGAATCAGACTCAGGTGTACTTTTACCCCCTCTAGACTGTAAGCTCATTGTGAGCAGGGAATGTTTCTGCTTATTGTTATATTGTACTTTCCAAAGAGTTTAATACAGTGTTCTGCACACAGTAAGTGCTCCACAAATACAACTGACTAAATTGAATGAATTAATCTATCATTTGTTTATTATTTTCTAATGACCTATTAGTACTTCTCCCTAGGTATTGATGTGGAAATTATCTTCTTCCCTTACAGCTGACAAATATGGCAGCATTTTCATGATTGAAATAAATATTGGGAGGAAATGTAACCCAGATCTAGTCTCTAGGTTTTAAATACCCATTCTCATATGTGCCAGTAAATTCCTCACCAAAATGTTCTTCTAACCATCAAATACATCCAGCCTGAGTGATGATGCTAATTGTTTTTCTCTCAAGTGGAAGTATTCATGGACTTGAGATGAAATGTGAAGCATGATAATTCTACTCTGGCTCTAAATCCAAAACCAATTATTCAATCTGCCATAAATTTTGACTCACCTGCAACAATTCTGCTTTAAACCACTGCAAGACTACATCATTATTCTTCACTCATCAACCTCATTGCCTTTAATAAACCCCATTTGTCCCCAACCTCCAACTCTCTTAAGTCTCCTGTCTTTCCATCTCCCCCATCTCTAATGATCAATGACTTCACATCTTACTTAAGGAAGGAGGCCATAGCCATCAGACATAGCCCTAACAGATGGCCCCTTCTTTACCTCCATATGCCATTCTCTACCAATATCAACCTTCTTCTCTCACCTGCAGTCTCTGAGGAGATAATTCTCCTGATATGGAAGGCTAACTCTCCCACCTGTGTCTTAGATCCCATCCCCAATTAGCCCATGAAACACTTCACCTTCAACCTTATTTCCTTTGATTGCTATTAACATCTTGCCTTCAACTTTGCCCTCTTCCTCACTACTTTTAATATAGACAATTCTAAACCAAAGTTCTCTGAACTATCCACAGTCCCATCATGTGAGTGGAAGATTGAGGGGGATGGGAGGAGTAGAGCAGGACTCTGTGTGTGTGTGAGGGGGTGGGGCAACAGCAAGGTGAGAGCCCAAGGGAGCAGTTGAGGTAGAAGGGGATGGATTCTTTGGAAACGGAGGCAACAGAGCCTTCAGGTGGGCTGCTCCTGTGAAACACAAGAGATCAGAGCTCTCTGAGTTCCGTCTTCTACACCCAGATTTGCTCAGCCTTGTGGGTCTCCCTGTCTGGAAGCAGTAACCACCTCTTCTTTCTCAACTGAACTTTAAAAGGCCAAAAGCTGGCTTATTGATCCTCCACCTACAGTACTGTCAAATGGGTGGCTGCCCTCACTATTAGTACCCCAGTTGATAGGGCTCAGTCCACACTACTCAAAGGCCCTGGGATTCACCTGTCTGAGGTCTATTCTCCATGGAAACTGACTGCTCATCCTGGCCAGGTGGAGGAGAATGCTTCTCTGGAGATGGAACATGCCGCTTACAGACTATCTTCTGAGATCAGGTATGCCTCCTCACACCAGGTCCCTGAATAATCAGGACGGTCCTGGAATGGGACTTAGGGGAAGACATACTATTTTTCAAAAGTATTTAAGTGCTTATTATGTGTCAGACACTGTACTAAGCTCTGGAGTAGATAAAAGATAATCAGGTTGGACCCAGTCTATTTCCCCACATGGGGCTCACAGTCTTAATCCCCCATTTTACAGATGAGGTAACTGAGGCACAGAGAAGTTAAGTGTTTCGTACAGTGCTTTGCACATAGTAAGCACTTAATGAATGCCATTATTATTATTATTATTATTAAGTGACCTGCTAAAGGTCACACAGCAGACAAGTTGCAGAGTCAGGATTAGAATCCAGGTCCTTCTAATAACTCCCAGGCTCTATCAGACAGGCTATGCTGCTACTCATGGTACTTACACATCCTATGTTGATTTGGTTTGTTTGGGTGAAGGGCTGGGAGTCTATGAATGTTTTTGCTGTTGTGGGATATGGAGGAATCCCGCACCAATAAACCAAGTCCCCATATTCCCCCCCAGACACCTTTGTCAGCTCCCCAGAAGCTCTTCTCCTCAACTTCAGCCAAGATAATCTGCTCGCTGACTTCCATACACCCAAGTTTCCTAATGCTGTATGTAGAAAGCTCTCCCACCTTCTCCATGATCTCATTTTCGTAGACTAACTTTCCTTCATTCTAAGGATTCCAGAAACTCCTAGCCAAAGCCCAGGATGTATTTCCTTTTGCCAGAGGGGTATGTTTGTGTATCATTTATATTCCCTTGAAAGTCTTTACCGCTTTTGTTGTATATTTGTTTTCATCTTGTCTGCCCACTCCTTTCAGAGCTCTTTGAGAGACAGTGTAGTATTTTTTTAATTCTGTAACTATGCCATATTAACAATCTCTATGCTGTTTTAATAAAGAAATAATGGAATTTATTAAGTGTAGGAGCTGGGAAAAATTCAGAGGTGAAAAGTAGACACAGTTAGGTACTTCTAGCCACACTACCCAAGAACTTTTATTTTATTTTGTATTTATTCCTGTCTTCATCTTTTATGTTTAGGTGCTTTAATTTTATTTTCTCCCTGTGTGTCTGTTCCCAGTCCCCTTTGCTACTTATTCTTAGATTGTGAACCCCTTGATGAATAGGGATCTTGTCTAACTCTCACCTATGAATTCTCTCCCAGCAGTTAATATAATTCTTTAGACCCAGAAAGTGTTTGTTTAATCAATAGATGAATGGTGTTTGTTGAGCTCTTATGTCCATCCCTGGCTCTCAAGGGAATATGGAAAGGGATTCAATTCAGTTGCATTTATTGAGCACTTACTGTGTGTGGAACACTGTAATAAATGCTTGGGTGCATAAAATACAAAAATAAACAGATACACTCCCTGGCCACCATGAGCTTACAAAAGGGGGATGAGTGACAGACCTAAGAGGAAGAATGAAACAATAAAATAAATATATATTGGCAATGATGTACACAATAGGATGAACAGGACATTAATACTTCAATCATATTTATTGAGTGCTTACTGTGTGCAGAGCACTGTACTAAGCACTTGGAAAGTACAGTTTGATAACAAAGACAATCCCTACCCAACAATGGTTTCACAGTCTAGAAGATGGGGTCATAATAGTAGTAGTAGCAGTAAAAGTATTTAGAAAGTGCTTGTTGTGTGCAGAGCACTGTACTAAACTTTAAGTAAAAGATACACAGCTGAAAGTTAGAATTCCTGACCTTCAGACTCGTAAATTGTAAATAGGGGAAGGGAGAGGTCTGGAAACAAACACACAGCAAGGATGCAACAATGAACTCACACACAAAAAAAGTAAAGAACCATAATTGATGTACAGTAAGAGGGATGAGACATCTACACTTGTGAATAAATGACGTTCCCTGTGTTTGGGGCTGAGCAAATTTGATTCCCTCTCTATTTCTTATCAATCTCTGCATCTTGAACCATGGGTCAATTTCTGCTCTTGTACATTCATTCATTTATTCAATTGTACTGAGCGCTTACTTTGTGCAGAGCACTGTACTAAGTGCTTGGGAAGTACAAGTCGGCATTTGACTATAACCTCAAAAATGCATATTAAAAATGCATTTCCTTAGCATATAACGTGAGAGCCTTCAGGAATTGATTTTGTTGGTCTTGCCGTCATAATTTCAAAAACGATATATAGTTGTTTTTCATTGTAAAGAGGAGAATAATAATGATGACATTTATTAAATGCTTAGTATGTGCAAAGCCCTGTTCTAAGCGCTGGGGAGTTTACAAGATGATCAGGTTGTCTCACGTGGGGCTCACAGTCTTAATTCCTGTTTTACAGATGAGGAGACTGAGGCCCGGAGAAGTTAAATGACTTGCCCAAAGTCACACAGCTGACAAGTGGCAGGGCTGAGATTTGAAAGAATGACCTCTGACTCCAAAGCCCGGGCTCTTTCCAGAATGCCAGCTGTAACCATGTGACTTGCCTTAAATGGTTATTTGGGGTGAGAAAATGATAAACTGAGCATCAGAGAAGTGAAGTGACTTGTCCAAGGTCACACAGCAGGACAGAGACGGAGCCAGGATTATGGTATTAGAACCCAGGTCCTCTAACTCCCAGGCCTGGGTTCTTTCCATTAGGCCACACTGCTCATATGACAACAGAGTACTACTCAAAAGAGCACTTAACAAAGTATAGTTTGCCATAGGAAATTGGTTGAAAGGACTAGCAGACTTGGGTTTGCCCCAAGGTGGGGATGAGTGGAGGGGCATGAGAAAATCAGCCCCTCTTCCTTTGAATGGAAGAAACACAATAACCTCCAAAACTAGGCAATCACCACTAACTGGTGAATGTCATCCATAACTTCTGTGACTGTTTTCAAGATAATTGGGCCTATGGCCAGAAATGGAAATACTGATTAATTCTTACAACGTATAGGAAAATTAGAGCTCTGGATTCAAGAGAACCTTCCCACCCAACTCATGGTTGTATTTATGCCACTGGAAACTTAGGGCTGGTTTAAACCCCTTCAGCTCTAGATGGGTCACTAGTCTACATTGCCATTTCCTTAGCACAACTTTATCCTGGCTACAGAACTGAAAAACTGGTTTCAGCAGATAATTTTGTTGGGAAGACAAGAGTGACAATATCTTCTGCCACTATGCTTTTTTCTGCCAGAGATCTGGTCCCACTGGCAGTGATTAAAATTGGGAATGCTGGCTACTAATAGTTAAGGACATCACAGTATTTTAATGATGCTATTAGGCCACACTCTTGTAAGTGTGTTTCTTCATTCTGGGCTAAAGAAAGTCTTTAGCTATTCCTTTAGATCAGAAGAGCCACAATATGAGACAGTTTCTTCAGAACTGTCAGACAGAAACACACGGAATTGTATTTCAAAAGTACAAATGACAAGTCACTGGGAGTGTGAAACATTTTTAGATTTAACTGCTGTGAGCAGGAATCAAAACACCAAGCTCACACTGCTAATGGTTAGGGTTAGATTTTTTTTCTTGAGTTTGGAAAATATATTTTCAAAAGATAGTAATCAAGTCTTCACTTTGTAACTTTGGAGCAAACCTGGTCCATATTTCACTCTGCTGCTGTGATCATTAGTTTTTTTACAAAACCGTTCAGCCCATTTTTCCCCACTACTCAAAACCCTCCAATGCTTGCCCATCCACCTACACAACAAAAAGAAACTCCTTACCACTGGCTTTAAAAGAGTGTCACCTTGCCCCCTCCTACTTTACCTCTCTGATTTCCTATTCCACCCCAGCCCATACGTGTTACTTCTCTAATGTCAACCTACTCACTGTACCTCTATCTCATCTATTTTACCACCAACCCCTCTCCCACATCCTGCCTGGAATGCCCTCCTTCATCATATCCGATAGTTGATTACTCTTTCCACCTAATTAAGGTCACATTTCCTCCAAGAGGCCTTCCTTAACTAATCCCTCATGTTTTGTTCCCCCGCTTCCTTCAGCGTCACCCTTGCACTTGGAGTTACACTTTTATTCACCCCACCTTCAACCCCATAGCACTCATCTACATAGCTGTAATTTATTCATTTATATTAATGTCTATCTCCCCCTCTAGACTGCAAGCTCCTTGTGGGCAGGAAATGTCTACTAATTCTATTATAGTGTACTCTCCCAAGCACTTAGCACAGTGCTCTGCACACAGTAAGCTCTCAGTAAATGCAACTGATTGATTTAAAAACAGTGAAAAATAAAGGAGGCTTTATCTTTGTTTATATCTTAAAGATTCCTGGCCTGTGGCATCTTTAAACAGGGTTGTCAAAGAAAGGGTGTTACCATGCTACATCATTGAGGTAGGGGTGGTGGGAGAATTATTTTCCTAAAATTCAAATCAGAGAACATCACTCTCCATTACTTTCTAACTGCATTGTGTCTCCTCCCTTCTCATGATGGTAGTAGTATTTCTTAAGTGTTTACTTTGTGCAGAGCATTGTGATAAGCACTAGGAAAGAGAATATAGGTGGGAATTACACACAGACCCTGTCCATAGAGGACTCACAATCTATATATATTGTTGGGGGAAGAGGACTGGAAACCGACGCACTGGGAGCAATTCATTCATATTTACTGAGTGCTTACTGAGTGCAGAGCACAGTACTAGCACTTGGAAAGTACAATTCAGCAATGCAACAGAAAATTAAAACAGCATAAGGGACAAAAACAAATGCACAAAATTCTAACAAAAATCAGTAGGGATCTGTGAGTAGAACAGCAGAATTTCAGGCTCTTTGTGATTGAGTCCACGGCATACCTATAGCCACAGCAACAGATACAGCAGACACTAGCTCTTTTGAGGTTTTTTTAGGGATGCCTCATTCTACAGGTACTGTTCTCTTTCCTACTGGGGTGGTGGAAAGCTGGATGAGATAGGGATACCTCGATGGGGAGGAGGAGAGCAGGTGCCAGTTCCTGGCGAGATAGTGTGGCTGGCCACAGGCATACCAGAGCAGGAATCCTGACTGGTTGGGAGGGAAGACAGCACTGCATCCTTTTCTAGAGGACCATCCCACTGTGAGGGATTGTCAGATCCAAAACTACTGATTGAGAGGATGCTGTGTGAAAATATTAGTTTTATTGAGAGAGGAACAGTCTGCAGGCCATGGTGAATGCTTCACCCTGAGCCATGCTGATGAATATTTCTGAAAAGAAAAAGAAAAGAGAATCCCTCAAGTTGTCTCGACCACCATCTGATTAACATGATCGATTTGTTTAACGGAACAGCTCAGCATTGTTCCGTTCGGAAACATCCATTCCACACAGTGCAGCCTTGTAATTTCTGTAGGTTGGGGTGTTTGAGAGGGTGGAGAGGTTGTGAAATGGGGAGAGGGATCTGGGAAAGGAAAAGTAAAGACGGCTCCTGGAACTAATCAGAAATCTACTTCCTGCAGCCCTAGAACTCAGGTCGCAATGGCTGATGAAGGTTAATGGTAATCACAGTGATCAGTGTCATGCTAATTGTTCTTTTGAAAGGGTGGATATTATTTGTATAAATAGCACACTTTAAAGGTTATAATCTACAGCTTGCATTCAAATGGAGTGTGGTTTTTATAAGCTTTTTAAAATTTAAAGTTGGTATTACTGCATTGTTTGGGCAGGGTTTCCTTTTCTTTTTCTGTTCATCATACCTTAACATGAATGACTGGCCTTCTCCCATCAACCTAGAAGTGGATAGAGTTATTCATTGTGTTTGAAGGTGGAGCTCCTGACGGCAAGCTCTGGCTGGAGATTGTTGGATGTCAGTTTGAAGGGGTCGATAGGAGACTGAAACTGTCTCACGTAACATTTGCACTTTACAGAGGACTGTGGGCAGATTCTTCTGGACCAAGAGCTTCAATTAGTCATGCACAGAGTCCTCTGACCGGGGGTTGATTCCTTTACCTGGCTTTGAATTGGAACCAGATTGCTAAATATGGTGACTGGGGTAACTGTTACAAAGGACTAAAAAGCAGCGTGGCATAGTGATGATGATGATGGGCCTGGGAGTCAGAAAGTCATGAGTTCTAATCCCAGCTCTGCTACTTACCTGCTGTTTGACCTTGGGCAAGTAAGTCACTTAACTTCTCTGTGCCTGTTACCTCATCTGTAAAATGGGGATCAAGACTGTGAGCATCATGAGGGACAGGGACTGTGTCCAACTCGATTTGCTTGTATTCATCCCAGCGCTTAGTACAGTGCCTTGCACATAGTAAAAGTTTAACAAATACCACGATCATTAAAGGATTATTTGGATAATGTTCCCTCTTCCAGCTAATGTGGCCTGACTTCTCTAAAGGCCTTGTACCTTCTTGTATGGGACAATCCATTATCCAAACTTTACGAAACAGAAGACAATGGAAGGATGGCACAATTCTCTGATGACTCTAAGCAGGATAATTGAAAGAAGGTAAATTGGAACATCTCAAACTAGGTTGGCAGAAGCCCAGATTAATGGTAGAGACAGATGGCCTCCCCGTAAGGCTGGACTGGCCACCAGGAGGGCCAGAAGCCAATGTGTCAATGTCAATATGGCTCCATCTGGTCTCAAATGGCTGTAAGAGGCCCCTAACTTTTGTGTGGAGTGCAGAGCCAGTAAAGGGATGTGTGGGAATGCTCTGCACACAGTAAGTGCTCATTAAATACAATTGAATCAGTGGGAAGGTGCAGGAAGAAGTTGTAATCTTGAGAAGGGAGAGATGGTTCTTCATGGAAGAACTGGCAGCACTCTCAGGCCCTAGAGGTCCCTTCCTGCCATCCTCATCCCTGTCCTTGGCCATTCATGCTGTCCCACCAACCACCATTACCTTCCATAGTCACCATTACCACTTACGCACTCAATTTTAATGAGAAGCAGTGTGGCTTAGTGGATAGAGTTCAGACTGGGAGTCAGAAGAACCTGGGTTCTAATTCTGGCTTCCCATCTTTTCTGCTGTGTGGCCTTAAGCAAGTCACTTCACTTCTCTGTGCCTCATTTACCTCATCTGTTAAATGGAAATTAATACTGTGAAGCCTAAGTGGGACATGGATTGTGACAAACCTGATTAGCTTGTATCTACTCCAGGGCTTAGTACAATACCTGACACAAAGAAACCACTTAAATACTCCCTGCATACTCCAAAAACAAAACCTTCTTAATTTACCTCACTCAACTTGCTCTTCCTCCTCTGCGACCACACATCTTCTTCTGCACCCAAATCATCACTATACAGATGTCCCATCATCACTTTATGCTCAATATGTCCCAAAGTGACTTGCTTTTTCCTTCCAAGTTCTTTCCTCCACCTAGCTTTTCCTATCACAATTGACACCAGCACCATTCTTCCTGTCTCTTAAATCTGTAACCTTGACATTCTACACTCCTCTCTCTTTCAGCTCCCATATTGCCTCTCACCAAATCTTGTCATCATCATCAATCATATTTATTGAGCACTTACTGTGTGTAGAGCACTGTTCTAAGCGCTTGGGAAGTACAAGTTGGCAACATATAGAGACAGTCCCTACCCAACAGTGGGCTCACAGTCTAAAAGGGGGAGACAGAGAACAAAACCAAACATACTAACAAAATAAAATAAATAGAATAGATATGTACAAGTAAAATAAAGAAATAAATAAATAGAGTAATAAATATGTACAAACATATACATATATACAGGTGCTGTGGGGAAGGGAAGGAGGTAAGATGGGGGGTTGGAGAGGGGGACAAGGGGGAGAGGAAGGAAAGGGATCAGTCTGGGAAGGCCTCCTGGAGGAGGTGAGCTCTCAGTAGGGCCTTCAAATGGTTGCCACACTGTTTTAGGCACTTATAACCCAATGTGACTATTGCATCAACCTGTTCTCTGATCTTCCTGCCTCCTGTTCCTCCTTGCTTCAGTCCATTACCTCACTCCACTGTCTAGATTGCTTTCTAAAACATCATTCTGCACATAGCTCCCCATTCCTCAAATACATCTAATGGTGCCCATTTCTCTTCACATCAAGTAGGCACTCCAGACAATAGGCTTTAAGGTACTCAATCAGCTCTCTCCTTATTACATATCTTCTACATATGTTACATGTTCTACTGACAACTTCTTTCCCATGCCTTCTCCACAGTCACTCCCTCCACCTTCATATCTAATAGACCACAACTCTGCTTAGTTCCAAAGACCTTCTGAAACCACACATCCTTAAGGAAGCCTCCCCCAATTGATATATTCTCTCACTGCCTTCTATTCCTCATCTAGCACAGCAGAACAGACTTGTCTCTTAAGCATTTGGGTCCTCGTAGCCCCTACAGCTCGTTATGGGCAAGAAATGTGTCTACTAATTCTCTTGTATTATATTCTCCCAAGCACTTAATACAGTGCTCCGCTCATAGTAGACACTCAATAAATACCATTAATCAACTGCAAGTAGAAAGTTGGGATTTAGAAAGTGAGCCTTTTGAGGGAAATTGCGTCCAACACGATTAGCTGCATCTACCACAGTCAGTAGTAGTAGTAGTAATAATAATAATAGTTGTGGTATCCGTTGAGTGCTTACTATGTGCAAAGCACTGTACTAATTGCTGGGGTAGATACAAGATAGGTCCTACATGAAGCTCAGAGTCTAATTTAGGAGGCAGGACAGATATTAAATCTCCATTTTGCAGATGAGGGAACTGAAGCACAGAGAAGTTAAGCGATTTGTCCAAGGTCATACAGCAGGTAAGTGGCAGAGCCAGAATTAGAACCAGGTTCATGACTCCCCAGCTCATGTTTTTCCACTAAGCCAGGCTGCTTCTTTAGCACAGTGTCTGGAAAATAATAAGTGCTTAACAAATACCATAAAAAGGAGCATTATTTTAGTAATCCCAGTTCTGCTATTTGCACTCTGCCACCGGAGATCTAGGTTTCTACTCCAAGACCTAAGGCATTTCACAAAGTGAGAAACTTCAAGGCGTTTTAGACTGTGAGCCCACTGTTGGGTAGGGACTGTCTCTATGTGTTGCCAATTTGTACTTCCCAAGCGCTTAGTACAGTGCTCTGCACATAGTAAGCGCTCAATAAATACGATTGATTGATTGATTGAAGGCGTAGTGGAAAGAGTTTGGGGCTGGAAATCTGAGGACCTATATTCCACTCATGACTCCTCTACTTGTCTGCTGTGTGCTCTTGGGCAAGTCACTTCTCTGGACCTTCATTTCCTCAGTTGTAAAATGAGGATTATATCCTAGTCTATCCTACTTAGACTTTGAGCCTCATGTGGACAGGGACTAATTATCTTGGATTTACCCCAGCATTTTGTACAGTGCTTGGCACTTAGTAAGTACTTAACAAGTAACATAAAAAAAATGTATGGACATGCCCAGGAAAAATCCTGAAAAATGTAGGCTTGTGTAAGCAAAGGCCTCAGCGGCTTTGAAAGCAAACACCTGACAGGCTATCTACCTAAAGCAAAACATCAATATTTTGGTGTGATCATTTTGGTCATAAAGCGGACTTGCATGTAAAAATCCTTCACGTATATTTTGTTATGTGCTTCACCCCTGTCCACCTACTCTCAGATCTCACATCATGCCCTAATGGGAACACGACTGGCAGAGAAAAGAATGTGAGAAGCAGTCTGGCGTAATTGATAGAGCAAGGGCCTCAGAGTCAGAAGGTCAAAGGTTCTAATTCCAGCTCTGTGATGTCTGCTGTGTGACCTTAGGCAAGTCACTTCACTTCTCTGTGCCTCAATTACCTCATCTGTAAAATGTGGATTAAGACTATGAGCCTGATGTGAGACAAGGACTGTGTTTATTCATTCATTCAATCGTATTTATTGAGCGCTTGCAGAGCATTGTACTAAGCGCTTGGAAAGTACAATTCGGCAACAGATAAAGAAAATCCCTACCCAACAACGGGCTCACAGTCTAGTGTCCAACCCTATTTTCTTGTATTCCCTGCTAGTGCTTAGTATAGTGCCTGGCACATAGTAAGTGCTATTACAAATTCCACAGTTATTACTTCCTCTAGACTCTAAGCTCATCATGGCCAGGGAATGTGTCCATTCATTGTTATATTGTACTCTTCCAAACACTTAGTACAGTGCTCTGCACAAAGTAAATGCTCAGTAAATAAGAATGAATGAATAAATGGTGCTGCACAAACCACTATCAACATAATCAATTTCTCTGTGCATATTCTTGGTCATGGAGATTAAAGAGCCATTGTTCTCAATAGAAGATGCCATCACTCTCACTTGTTCCTTCATTTGGGGAGAAGGGTCTCACCTGGCCCACTCCCCTCATTTTCCCCATGAACTGGTTCACCTATCATTCATTCATTCAGTCAATCATATTTATTGAGCGCTTACTGCGTGCAGAGCACTGTACTGAGTGCTTGGGATGTACAATTCAACAACAAATAGAGATAATCCCTGCCCATAATGGGCTCACAGTCTAGAAGGGGGGAGAGAGACATCAAAACAAGTAAAAAGGCATCAGTAGCATCATTATACATAAAGAGAATTACAGATATATACACATCATTAATAAAAACAGAATTATAATTGTAAATATGTACATATATACACAAGTGCTGTGGTGCAGGGAGGGTCAGGGCAATGGGGAGGGCAGGGGGAGCAGAAGTAAAGGGGGGCTTAGTCTTGGGAAGGCCTTCTGGAGGAAGTGAGCTTTCAATAGGGCTTTGAAGGGGGGAAATGTGCTAGTTTGGCAGATTTGAGGAGGGAGGGCATTCCAGGCGAGAGGTAGGACATGAGCCAGAGGAGCAGCGTGGCTCAGGAGAAAGATCACGGGCTTTGGAGTCAGAGGTCATGGGTTCAAATCCCAGCTCCGCCAATTGTCAGCTGTGTGGCTTTGGCCAAGTCACTTAACTTCTCTGTGCCTGTTACCTCATATGTAAAATGGGGATTAAGACTGTCAGCCCCTCATGAAACAACCTCATCACCTTGTAACATCCCCAGCATTTAGAATAGTGCTTTGCATATAGTAAGCGCCTAAAAAATGCCAACATTATTATCATTATTGGACACTACATGGACTCCCTGTCAACCACAACAAATCAACTACCTGAAGCCCTAATAGCCCTAATTAGATAAGTCTAATAGCAAAACCACTTGGTCTTAGAGACCAGCAGAGCTGAGGTGGGAGGTGTCTGAGGAACAAACTTGGGAGAGGGACTGTGTCTGACCAAATTCTTTTGTATCTAACCCAACTCAGTACAATGTTGGTACATAGTAAGCACTTTACAAATGCCATTATTACCGATAAATACCTTTATTAATATTGGCTGCTTAGTTTCATTTTTATGAGTTGTATCTGTGCATTTGCTCTGCAGTTATATTCATTCAATCATATTTATTGAGTGCTTACTGTTTGCAGAGCACTGTAATTATATATTTGGCAAATTGTACCTGGTGCTCTCTCTCTGCAGAACATTTGGGATTGAGCTGACAATTTAGGGAACTCTGCTTTAGAATTATCCCAGGTATAGAAATGAGCTTTGATTATTAAGAATAGACCTGTGTTTCAGGCATTAGAACTGTCTTATCAGTTTTACCTGCTTATTAAGAACTAAGTTCCTTATGGGCGCTTAATACAGTGGTCCGCACACCCTAAGCACTCTAATACTGTTGATTGATAGTAAAAGTGTTAGTGTATGTTCATTCAATCGTATTTATCGAGCACTTACTGTGTGTAGAGCACTGTACTAAGTGCTTGGGAAGTACAAGTTGGCAACATATAGAGACGGTCCCTATCCAACAGCGGGTTCACAGTCTAAAAAGGGAAGACAGACAACAAAACAAAACATATTAACAAAATAAAATAAATAGAATAAATATGTACAAATAAAATAAATAGTGTTATAAATATGTAAAAACATTTATACATATATATATATATATATAGGTGCTGTGGGGAGGGGAAGGAGGTAAGGCGGGGGATGGGGAGGGGGAGAGGAAGGAGGGGGCTCTGTCTGGGAAGGCCTCCTGGAGGAGGTGAGCTCTCAGAAGGGCTTTGAAGGGAGGAAGAGAGCTAGCTTGGCGGATATGCGGAAGGAGGGCATTCCAGGCTAGGGGGAGGACGTGGGTCGAGGGTCGACGGCGGGACAGGTGAGAATGAGGCACAGTGAGGAGGTTAGTGGCTGAGGAGCAGAGGGTACAGGCTGATCTGGAGAAGGAAAGAAGGGAGGTGAGGTAGGAGGGGGCGAGGAGATGGAGAGCCCTTGAAGCTGAGAGTGAGGAGTTTTTGCCTGATGCGTAGGTTGATTGGTAGCCACTGGAGATTTTTGAGGAGGGGAGTAACATGCCCAGAGCATTTCTGCACAAAGATGATCTGGGCAGCAGCGTGAAGTATAGATTGAAGTGGGGAGAGACAGGAGGATGGGAGATCAGAGAGGAGGCTGATGCAGTAATCCAGTCGGGATAGGATGAGAGATTGAACCAGCAGGGTAGCGGTTTGGATGGAGAGGAAAGGGCGGATCTTGGCGATGTTGCAGAGGTGAGACTGGCAGGTTTTGTTGACAGATTGGATGTGAGGGGTGAATAAGAGAGCAGAGTCGAGGATGACACCAAAGTTGCGGGCTTGTGAGATGGGAAGGATGGTAGTGCCGTCAACAGTGATGTGAAAGTCAGGGAGAGGGCAGGGTTTGGGAGGGAAGATAAGGAGTTCAGTCTTGGACATATTGAGTTTTAGATGGTGGGCAGACATCCAGATGGAGATGTCTTGAAGGCTGGAGGAGACACGAGCCTGAAGGGAGGGAGAGAGAGCAGGGACAGAGATGTAGATTTGGGTGTCATCATCATAGAGATGATAGTTGAAGCCGTGGGAGCAAATGAATTCAACAAGGGAGTGAGTGTAGATAGAGAACACAAGGGGACCAAGAACTGATCCTTGAGGAACCCCCTACAGTAAGGGGATGGGAGGGGGAGGAGGAGCCTGCAAAAGAGACTGAGAATGAATGGCAGGAGAGATAAGAGGAGAACCAGGAGAGGACAGAGTCTGTGAAGCCAAAGTTGGATAGCGTGTTAAGGAGAAGGGGGTGGTCCACAGTGTCGAAGGCAGCTGAGAGGTCGAGGAGGATTAGGATAGAGTAGGAGCTGTTGGATTTGGCAAGCAGTAGGTCATTGCTGACCTTTGAGAGGGCAGTTTCGGTGGAATGTAAGGGACAGAAACCAGACTGGAGGGGTTTGAGGAGAGAGTTGGCATTGAGGAATTCGAGGCAGTGTGTGTAGATGGTTCAAGGAGTTTGGAAAGGAATGGTAGGAGGGAGATAGGGCGATAACTAGAAGGGGAGGTGGGGTCAAGAGAGGGTTTTTTTAGGATGGGTGAGACGTGGGCATGTTTGAAGGCAGAGGGGAAGGAACCAGCAGAGAGTGAGTGGTTGAAGATGGAAGTTAAGGAGCGGAGGAGGGACCGAGCAATAGATTTCATAAAATGAGAGGGAATGGGGTCAGAAGCATAGGTGGCTGGAGTAGCACTTGAGAGGAGGGAGGAGATCTTATCTGAGGATACTGCTGGGAAGGATGGGAGAGTAGCAGAGAGGGTTGAGAACCGGGGGTTTGGAGAAGGGGGAGGAGTGGCTTTGGAGAGCTCAGACCTTAAATGTTATTGGGTGATAATCGGGTGGAAATGCTCTCCCAGAAAGGGGGTGGATCCCTGGGAAGATTGACTTTCAAAGAAAGACTTTTAGGAAACTAGGTGGTTATTTTATAGAACTTCCACTGATCTCTGGCCCATTATTACAGTAGTACTATGGGGCCATCATTAATCACAAGGAAAAAGGCTCTCAAAAACAGAGTAGCTTTGCACTGTGGCCTTTGAAACTCTGCCCTTCCATTTCCAACCGATGGTACTAATTTATTTGTTTTTAGCTAATAAGATAACTTTGTCTAGGGTTGTTTTGTGGTTGTTTTGTTTGATTTGTTTTGTGTTTGTTTTGTGTTTTGTGTTTTTTTGTTTGCTCTTTTGGTTTGAATTCGTGTATTTGATTTCCCTTGGGACCTTAGTATCTTCTGAATCCTGCTCTTGTTACAAACATTTTATTGCATGGCTTTTGAGGTGTTCACTTAAATGAAGGTTTGAGGGAGAAGCCAGAAGATCAGCTAATATTAAGTGCAACAAGAAAATCATGAAGGTTGAGGTAAAGCTAACACAAGGCAATTACACTGGCAAGAAACATCCAATATATTTTACTCCACTGTGACATTTTAAATAAATACCCAAAATGAGAAGAATTTCAGCAGCAAAATATGCTCCTAGTCTATTCCTATTAAAAATAGTTCATTTCCATCAGTCTTCTCTAGATTTATATATGCTATAGCCTGCAAGTGGCTGATGTATCTGCAAATAGATAATCTGAAATGTGAACTGTTTTTTAATTTCTCTCAGGAAAACTTCACCAACTTTTTATTTTCTCCAATCAGGTACAGATAATTATATCTATCTCTTAGTGTCTGAAGTAGTTGACTTTCAAATAATGTTTATGCCAGTTAAAACACAAGTCCGGTTCCTCCATCACTAATTCCTGACCCCAGGGTTCATATTCCTAGTTACTTTGGAAGGGGGCTGTGATCTTTACTTCTAGTGTATGGACCCCTTGTCAGACACAAATAAAGTGCTCAATAAATGCTGATGGTGATGATTAATAAGCAAGTGGAGTATTTTGCTAGTGCTAAAATGTATTTGCTCAAAATCACGTGCCAAGGCCGAAGGCACATGCTTTATGCTCATCCTTGCCTCATTATTAGATCTATTTTGGATGTCATTCACTCTCTCATCTTGATTTTTTTTTCATTTCCCTCACTATCTATTACTAACCTTCATCTTTTCCTATTTCTCCCTCTTTGCAAGCATCTCCCTAATGGACATTCCTCTCATAGGAGCCCTGCCAAGTCTCACCTGTTACTTCTGCTGCATCTGAGCATGACCAGTGTTACCATATGAAAACATACTATTCCTTTTGCCATGACATGCAGCCATGCTTTAATCAGTTTTACAAAGAATGCATGGGCAGATGCAGATTTGGACAGGTTTCTTGAAAAATCTTGGTTTTACCTCTCAGTTCCATATATGCTTCACTTTTGTTGGCAATTTCTTGTTCTGAGTTTCAAAATGAAAGCAGATACTGCCACTGTTATTGTTACATTTATTGCTGCAACCATAGGAAAACTCAAACAGCTTCAAAGTATTATTAAATTTGGCCACTCCTAGCTAGCTCATTGTATTTCACTGTCATGTGGTAAAATTCCACATCTATTGATTTTATTTTCTCTTGCCTTTCACTTTCCATAGCTTTTCTGATCCACGGCACTACCCGACTTCAGGACTGTACTCTCTCAACTGGGATTTTGATTTCTAGCTTCAGTCTCCTTTCTTGGCTGGGGGTGCTCAATATTTTCTGAATTGATTCTCAGGAAGCCAGGGTGGACTGCTCCCAGTTGTGTGGAGATGTGAGAAGGAGTGATGACATTAGAAAATGGGACAGCCTTGAAATAGATTCTCTTTTCTATTTTGGAAATAGACACAGATGAATCAATGAGCACAGGTATCCATCATTTCCTTGGAAGAAGGGCAAACCTGAGGCTCTGGCTCAGTGGGTAAGAATTCTTAGATTTTGAATGAAATAATGAATATGTTAAATACAGTAAAGGATCCCTGGAGTAGAAAAGGATAAAGAGTCCCATTTGAAGTGATTATAGCTGTCCTTATTCAAGGATGTCACTATTACCAGTGAGATCTTAATTCTAATCATGTGTGCAAATGGAGCTGAAATGACCAAGGGGAGATTGATGAACTGAAACCAGACTTTCAGAGTCCAGACTCCATGCTCTTTCTAAGGCTACACTGTCTCTTCATCTTGATTATTATTAAAATAATATCTGTGGTGCATACTAAGCTGTTATTATGTTCCAGGAACTGTACTAAGCTTCAGGGTAGATAGAATACAGTCAGATCAGACACAATCTCTTTCCCCCACTGGGCACACCGTCTAAGGGAGGGGAGAATAAGTAGTTTATCCCCATTATAGAGATGAGAAAACTGAGGCAAAGAAGGTCACTGAGTTGTCAGTGGTGGAGCTGGGAATAGAACCCATATCTCCTGACTACCAGTCCTGTTCTCTTTTCACTAGGCCACTCTGCTTCTGAGAGTTGTATTTTTTAAGCACTTACTATGACCCAGGCACTGAGGAAACTGAAGTGGAGAAGGTAAGTGACTTGTCTGCGGTCACACAGTAGACAGGTGGCAGAGCTCGTATTAGAACCCAGATCCACCAACTCCCAGATTCACGAACTTTCCAGTAGGCCATGCTGCTTCTCTAAAAATTTCTTCAGGAACTTTTAACACATCTGCTGAACCATAGTCATGAGTGAAGAACTGCATAACTACCATTTATCCAACTCTGGTCCCACATCCTAAAATGAAAAATCAATGTAGTGAGACCAGAAACTTGACAAATCTGTGTCAAAAATGACAATGATCGTATTTAACAAAAAATGAAACGATAGGTAGGAAACATTACGCATTAGGAAAGCAATGTGTCTTTAGAAGTCTAGTTGGGAACACTTTATATTATATAATGTCATAATAATTCCTCTTTATCAGCCGCATCATTAATATTTGTCAGGAGAATTACCATCAGAATGTAAGCTCCTTGAGGACAGGGACTATGTCTACCAACTGTACTGTGCTCTCCCAAGCACTTAGTACATTGCTCTGCACAAAATAAGCACTCAAATGCCACCAACTGATAGATTTCACAGAATGAGTAAAAGTTTCCATTGCACTGGAAGAAAATGAGGCCATGTTCTTGTTACAGACTGGATTGGTGACAGTCAACATTGCTGCCTAGGCCAGATTCTCGGGGCTCTGGAGAGTCTTGCTTGGTACAAGTTCTATTTACCCTATTGCCCTTTATCTTATTGCCCTTTATTTATCCTAGAAAGGCATCGATAGTAGCTATATGCTGTCTGCTCTAGATATGGTGCCAGAGTGTACTGATAAGCAGAGAAGATATGAGTAATTTGGAAGTAAAATTGTGTGCAAATGTTCATATCAAATGCAAGTTCTTAGTAATGCATTTCATTCAAATATAAGCCCTGTAGAGGTAGGCTGCCCTACTGAAATGGGCATGAGACTGGGAGTCAAAAGACCCAGGTTCAAGTCCTGGCTCTCAATTTTTGCTTCCTCTGTGAACTTGGACAAGTCACTTGACTTTTCCATGCTTCAGTTTTCTCTTCTAAAAAGTAGTGATAAAATACCCATTCTCTTTCCCTCTGAACCTCTGAATTCAATGTGGGACAGGGCCTGTGTCCCTTCAGATTCTCTTAATTCTACCCTCGCATTTAGCATGGTGTTCAGCACATATTAAGTGCTTAATACCATTACCACTTATCTCAAACCTTGACACAAACTTGCATTATCGAGTCCTTAGTGCCTATTATTGTATGTGTGGGTTGTTAATCTTAAATATTAAAGAAACTAGGGGCTTTAATAAGAAACTTTACATGCCCCTTCAGTGAATTCTTACTGATTATGACTTATGGGGAACAGCAACAGGGAGAAAATGATGGAAGCAGATTTTAACTTTAGAAAATGCAAAGTTTGCCGATAGTCTTGAATATGGAAATCTATATTAAACCTTTCAAGTCTACATCAAGAGCTTACTCATCAGAAAAACAGAATACATTCTGTTAGTTAAATCTAGAAATACTAGACTCAAATTCTTCACTGTATAACTATTTGAAGATAGCGTTCCAGGAGCATTTACACTGACAATTACTAAATGCAGGTAGGAGGAACTCTCTAATGACCTCTCTTTACTGGTTAGTAGAGAAGTTGTGGGACAGTATTTCACTACCGTAATGGTGCAAATAATTAGAAGACGACAGATATTCCAGCTCAGATTGCATTTGGGTAAATACTCTGTCAGGCTGCAGCAATGTTTTAATTAGGGGACTCATTGAAGCTACTGTGGTATGGAATTAGATTTGTAGTGTACAAATCCTGACCAACACATTCAGGGGCTTGGTCTAAAATCTTTGCTCTGCCACTAGTTACTGCAGGAAAATTGGTATAAGATGGTAAACTCCCTGAGAGTAGGGATCATAACAATAATAGTATACTTGAGTGCCTATTGTGAACCAAACACTGCACTAAGCCCTGGGGTAGAGACAATATTATAAGATCAAACACAATCCCTGTACCACATGAGTCTCACAGTCTAAGGGGAACTTGAAGCAGTGTGGGTCAGTGGAAAGAGCACAGGCTTTGGAGTCAGGTCATGGGTTCAAACTTTGGCTCCGCCAATTGTCAGCTGTGTGACTTCGGGCAAGTCACTTAACTTCTCTGGGCCTCAGTTCCCCCATCTGTAAAATGGGGATTAAGACTGTGAGCCTCTCATGGGACAACCTGATCTCCTTGTAACCTCCCCAGTGCTTAGAACAGTGCTTTGCACATAGTAAGCATTTAATAAATGTCATTATTATTATTATTATTATTATGTCTTCCATCTCTGTTAGACACCTAAGTGCTTTAGCCCTGTACATTGCATGCAGCACTTAACAAATACCACAATTACTAATTATCATTAGCTATGGATCCCAGTTGGATCATTGTTCTTTCCCTTCCTCCCCTTTCTCTTTTCTCCCCAACCTACCTGACTACTGAGGTGAAGTAAGGTAGTGGAAAAAGTTATAAAAGAAGGCTTTCGGCATCCTCGTTCTGTGCCTTACACTCAGGCATGGGGGTGGGAGAAAATGTGAGAGGCAACTTCTATTTTGCCTCCTTCCCCCAAGCCAATATTTTAAGGGTGGGTCCATTCTTCCCCGACTTGGTGGGTAGCAGAGTGTCTTCCAGGCCTTACCTCACTGCACTAGACCAATGTCAATGGAAGGTGGGGAAAGCTTATTTTCAATACATTCCCAGTGGCCTGACTCAAAGTAGCAATTTGATTTGGTAGTGTAAACTCATGGACAGGGAATGTGTTACCAAATCTATTGCACTGAACTCTTCCAAGTGCTTAGTACAGTGCTTTGAACACAATAAGTGCTCAATAAATACAATTGATTGACTAGGGATGGTTTGGTGATGGAGAAAATTTATAGGTTATCTTTCATACTTTACTAATCACTTGGGAAAGTACAATATAATAGAGTTTCTAGATGTGATCCCTTCCCACAAGGACATTCAGTCTATCATTCAGTGGTATTGAATGCACAGAGCTCAATACAAAGCACTTGGGAGAATACAACAGTATAAGTAGAAATGATCCTTGCTCCTCTAGATGGTAAGCACATTGTGGGCAGGGAATGTCTGTTTATTGTTATATTGTACTCTCCAAAGAGCTTAGTACAGTGCTTTGCACACAGTAAGTACTCAATAAATATGACTGACTGAACAAGCTTAAAGTCTACCAGGGTGGTGGCTATCTTGGGTGGAGAGGAAAGGTTGAATCTGGGAAGAGATCACCTAGGGTGATAATCATGTAAATCATGCTGGTGCTTAGTACAGTGCCTGGTACATAGTAAGTGCTTACTAAATATCTTTTTTTAAAAAAACAAAACCCAACAGCACTCCCCTCAGTCATCAAGCATGACACTTAAAATGCAATGTAACCCAGGAAAGAGCATGGGCCTGGGAATCAGAAGACTTGGGTTCTAATCCCAGCTTTGCCACTTGCTAGTTATATAACCTTGGGCAAATCATTTAACTTCTCTGTGCCTCTGTTGCCTCACCTGTAAAATGGGGATTCAATACCTTCTCTCCCTCCTACTTAGACTGTGAGTCCTGTGAGTCAGTATTTATTACAGTGCTTGGTGCTAAGTGCTTCACAAATACTACAACTGTTATTATTATTATCATTATATTACAAGCAATGAAGTCTTAGAGTACCACTGGGCCACCAGTACCGAAGCAACACGTGTCACGTCACACCTCTGTAGGGTGGAACATGTAAGGAGAATGGCTGACCAAATAGCTCTTTTATGGTGAACTGAAGTAGCATAATTATATACAGTCCGTTTGTTTTCACCACCATAGTTGTAAATCAGTCATATTTATTGAGTGTTTACTCTGTGCAGAGCACTGTACTACGTGCTTGAGAGAGCACAATATAACAGAGTCAGAAGACATGCTCCCTGACCACAGGCAGCTGACCATCTATAGGAAAGCACTGTGGCTTAGTGGAAAGAGCACGGGTTTGGGAGTCAGAGGACATGGGTTCAAATCCCGACACCGCCACTTGTCTGCTGTGTGACCTTGGACAAGTCACTTAACTTGGAGAAGCAGCGTGGCATAGTGGAAAGAGCCCAAGCCTGGGAGTCAAAGGTCATGGGTTTCAATCCCTGCTCTGCCACTTACCAGCTCTGTGATTTTGGGCAAGTCACTTAACTTCTCTGGGCCTCAATTACCTCATCTGTAAAATGGGGATTAAGACTGTGAGTCCCACGTGGGACAACCTGATTACCTTGAATCAACCCCAGTGCTTAGAACAGGGACTGTCTCTATATGTTGCCAACTTGTACTTCCCAAGTGCTTAGTACAGTGCTCTGCACATAGTAAGTGCTCAGTAAGTACGATTGAATGAATCAACAGTGCTTTGCACATAGTAAGCGCTTAACAAATACCATCATTATTATTACTATTCTCTGTGCTTCAGTTACCTCATCTGTAAAATGGAGATTAAGTCTGTGAGCCCCACATGGTGCAACCTGATGAACTTGTATCTACCCCAATACTTAGAACAGTGCTTGGAACATAGTAAGTGCTTAACGAATACCATCATTGTTTTTATATTTTTATATCTGTCTCCCCATTTATAGTGTAACTTCCATGTGGGCATGTCACTACTTTATCGTGTACTTTCCAAACACCTAATACAGTGCACTATATACTCAGTAAATACCACTAGTACTATTACTACTACTCTCATTTCTACCACTACCACCACTGAAGTTTCGACAGAAGGAGCACTTTAAATGCACAATGCAGCAAATGATATGACAGAGCACTGGGCAGTTTGGAAACAGGTCAGTCTGGCATTTTGAAATTAGAAATGCTTGGATAGACTGTTTCAGAGAAGAGGCTTTAGGAAGATGGTTGTATCAGGAGGGAGAAAGAAAAACAACACTAGGCATTGTAATTAATGCAACAGTACAGTACGGAGCAATGTTTACAGACACGACACAGAAGGGATTTTCAGTCAGATTAAACAGGCACACCTACCCACCCACACGAATATAATGTGAGTATTTTTCAAGTCTCATAATCAGATTCCTTAAAATACCACTGCTAGATCTTTATTGGATTCAAAATTTCCTTTCTTTTGCATCCAGAATGTGTTGGTGATTACAAACTATGAGGCACATTTACCTTAGCAGTAAGAGGACATTACTGTTTAACTTTCCAAACTCATGTTGTTTGATAATTTTCTGACAAGTTGCAGCATTCTCACCTACTTTACGTCAAAATCTCCCCTGAGAATCTTGTCAGATGTTGTCAGTCCCATGATGTGTCTCTCCAGATCCTTAAACAATCTTTTCCTTCATCGTTGTCAGTCACAGAGAGGGAATGTGCACTCATGATTGTGGTATGATGCTTCCCTTTCAGGGATGAGCATTGGTTCATTTATGTCCTCAGTAATCCCATTGATTCTACTTGCAAAGCCTACATCCAGGAAGGCATTATGGCCTAGTGGACAGAGCATGAGATGGGGAGTTAATCATGCAACAGTAAGTGGTCAATAAATACAATTGAATAAATGAATGAATGAATTCATTCAATCATATTTATTGAGCACAGTATTAAGTATTTGGAAAAGTACAACATAACAATGAACAGACACCTTCCCTGACCACAACAAGCTTGCAGTCTAGTTGCAGTCTATTCTGCTAGCCTTCTTTGCTGCCTCTCTGAGACTGTTATCTATAAAATGGAACTACAATGTTTACTCTCTTTGCCTTTTAGACTCTAAACCCCAGGTGAAATAGTGACCCTATCCAATATGATTATCATGTTTCTACTCAACCAGTGTTTAATAAGCCCTTAATAAATTCCATCTTTATAATTGTCATTAAGTAAATGCCTGATTGCCAAACCTGTGCCTGTGACTCTTTGTTCAGAGGATGGACAACCTCTCCATCAACAGGGGTGCTGCAAGGCTTAGTTTTACAAGGTCAACTCTACAACCCTCTAGCCTGGAAACACGTGCCATTCTCATTTTTTTATGACACTTGTAAAGACAGAGTGTCTTTCCCACATAGACTCACGGTCCAAATTGGAAGGAGGAGGCTTTAATCCCCATAATACAGATGAGGTAACTGACACATAGAGAAGTTAATAATGATAATAATGTTGGTATTTGTTAAGCACTTACTATGTGCCAAGCACTGTTCTAAGCATTGGGATAGATACAAGGTAATTAGGTTGTCCCATGTGGGGCTCACAGTCATAATCCCCATTTTACAGATGAGGTAACTGAGGCACAGAGACGTCAAGTGACTTGCCCAAGGTCTCTCAGCAGACAAGTGGCAGAGCTGAGATTAGAACCCAGATCCTCTGATTTCCAGGCCTGTGCTCTTTCCATTAAGCCATGCTGCTTCTCATTAGCCATGCTTCTTCTCAACTGAATGATTGCTGTGCCTGTTTCCCCACCTCCTCTAGTGCCCCTCCTCAACCCAAGTGAGCAGTGTATTCCTAAATGAGGCTGCTCAGAAGTGCATGTTCCTCATCCTCAATCCAAAAATTCTGCTGAATTTTTGAGAACTGATGCTGAGAACTCCAGGATTGGCTACTCACAAAAGGACTTCTAGACTCTAAGCTCCTTTTGGGCAGGGAATGTGCCTATCAACTCTTTAATATTGCAGCCTCTTAAGTGCTTAGTAAAAATAATAATTATAAAGATGGTATGTGTTAAGCACTTACTATGTGCAAAGCACTGTTCTAAGCGCTGGGGAGGTTACAAGGTGATCAGGCTGTCCCACGGGGGGGGCCACAGTTTTAATCCCCATTTTACAGATGAGGTAATTGAGGCACACAGAAGTTAAGTGACTTGCCCAAAGTCACACAGCTGACAGTTGGCAGAGGCGGGATATGAACCCATGACCTCTGACTCCCAAGCCCATGCTCTTTCCATTGAGCATGCTGCTTCTCTGCACACAGAAACATTCAATACAGCTGATTGATTGTACTGACTTTTGTTTCGACTTTCCCACCTCCAGCGGGACAGGCCCCTGAGCTGTTTATCCAGTGATGTGATGGGTTGAGGTGAGCAAGGCACATTCCATCTCCCTGTTCCCCCATGGTCAGCAGCAGGGTGGGTCAGGGTGAAAGGTGCCAACCCTATTTTAAGGGCAAATTAGAGTAATTCAGAAGAAGCTGTATTTCCATTTACACCTTTTTCCTCACCTTTGCTCTGACTCCTCATCTTAGGGAAGCAGCGTGGCTCAGTGGAAAGAGCCCGGGCTTTGGAGTCAGAGGTCATGGGTTCAAATCCCGCTCCGCCAATTATCAGCTGTGTGACTTTGGGCAAGTCACTTAACTTCTCTGGGCCTCAGCTCATCTGTAAAATGGGGATTAAGACGGTGAGCCCCCCATGGGACAACCTGATCACCTTGTAACCTCCCCAGTGCTTAGAATAGTGCTTTGCACATAGTAAGTGCTTAATAAATGTCATTATTGTTATTATGATTATTATCTTGTATTCAACTGCCTTTCTCATCCCCTCCTTCTGCCTCATCTGGTGTCCCCATCAATCAGTGGTATTTATTGAGCACTTCCTGGGCAAACACTATATTAAGCACTTGGGAGAGTACAATACAATAAATTTGGTAGGCATGTTCCCAGCCTACAAGAAAGAGTCTTTCACCAATATTGAGCCTCACATACTTCCTATGGTAATAATAATTATAATAACTATGGTATTTAAGGATTTACTAAGAGCTAAACACTGTTCTAAGCCCTGGGGTAGATACAAGGTAATCAGGTTGGAAACAGGGCCTGTCCCACATGGGGCTCACAGTCTTAATCCCTACTTTACAGATTCTTTCATTCATTCAATTGCATTGGAGCACTTACTGTGTGCGGAGTACAGTACTAACCGCTTATGGAAGAACAATTCAACAATAAACTGACCCATTCTCTGCCCTGCAGTAAATGAGACACAGAAAAGTGAAGTGACTTGCCTAAAGTCACACTGCAGACACGTGGCAGAGCTAGGATTAGAACCCACAACTTCTGTTTCCCAAGCCCTTGCTCTTGTCATTAAGCCATGCTGCTTCTTCCAAACATGGTAAACATGATAGGAGGTGCTTATATATGATTTTCCTTAATCAGGGTTAGGACATCTTGGGAGATTGTCAGGAAAAAAATGTAGAGGATCATGGTGAAAAATTACTGCATTTTTTTTTCTCCCCTCCCTCCCTGATCCAAGATTTCTTCCTTCTTAGCCCTTTACTCCTCAGTAATGGCTCAACAGTGTCAACACGGGGAACCAAAAGCTTTCCAGCCCCAAATCCTCTTCTGCTTCTAAAGGGAAAGTCACAGATTCCCCCAATGTAGCAGGCGTCATTAGAGACAGCAGTGTCTCCCCTGGCTTATCCCCTGCCTCTTCTCAGCCTCAATCTACTAATGAAGCAGTACCTCAATATCAGAGCACTGAATGCAGAGCTAATGCAGCTTCCAAAGGGCACGGGGGACTTGGGAGTTCAATCAGAATTATTTGCTCAAGGATCATGGATGGGCTTGGTCCTGCTCAAGGTATTAAATCCAGCCAAGTTGGAACATGTAACAAGAGAACTGGATGCAGCTGCTAGAATGCATTAGAGTGCTAGAATATTCTTCAACACTTCTGTTTAAAATGGAACTACTCGTCTTTCTCCCACCCTCCATAAACCCAATCCAATTCCTCACTTTCCCATCTGTATATATTAATAATAGCAACATCCTCCCTGTCATAGAATCCCACGATCTCTTTATTATTATCGTCATTATTATTATTATGTATGCCTCATCTTTCAAGTCTTATGTTTCATCTAGTGCCAAATCCTGCCTGTTCTCCTTACACATCTCCTACATCCATCCAGTAGCCTCGCATAGTGGATAGAGAGCAGGTCTTGGAGTCAGAAGGCCATGAGTTCTAATCACAGCTCCATCTCTTGTCTGCTCTGTGCTCCGTGGGCAACTCACTGCACTTCTCTGTGCCTCAGTCACCTCATCTGTAAAATGGGGATTGAGATTGTGAGCCCCAGATGGCACAGGGACTGTGGCCACCTTGATTTGCTTGTAGTCATTTAATCATATTTATTGAGCACTTACTGTGTGCAAAGCACTGTACTAAACGCTTGGGAGTGTACAATGAAAACAACTATTAGACATGTTCCCTGCCCACAGCGAGCTCACAGTCTATCCTCACTGCACCCCAGTGCTCAGTACAGTGCCTGGCACATAGTAAGGGCTTAACAAATACCATCATCATTATTATTCCTTTCAACCCAAACAGCCACCACCCTGATCTCAACTAGACTCTTGTATCAGCCTTCTCACTGATGCCCCTGACACCAACTTTATCTCTCTTCATTCAACACTACACACTTCTACATGGAACACTATCTCATTGCGTTCCCTCGGCCTCCAACCCCACAAAACTCTATGCTGGCTTCCCACAGTGTTCCAATGCAAACAAAAACTCCTCCTAATTAAGATTCTGTTCCAACTCGCCCCCATCTAAGGTGTGTGTGTGTGTGCCCACGCACGTAAGTACAACTCTTCTTCCCTACCTCTTTGTATTGTTTGTTTTGTCCTTCAGGAAATACGTACCCCTTGCAATTCACTAGCCAGCAGTGACACTGTGGTTCAGATTTTGCACAGCTTATGTTCTTGAGTGTTTTGTCCAAAAGGAATTGGGCTAGGTTGTTTCTTGCAATGAAGGGCAGGGAGATTCTACAGCACTTGAACTTCCCTTTCCTCTCTCTGTTTTCCCTCCTTTCTCCTCTTGCCTCCTGGAAACACTGTTGATGGTGGCATTGTGGAAGGTATGTGTTATTTTGAGACGCAGCACGACTTAGTTGATAAAGTATGGACTTGGGAGTCAGGAGGTCATGGATTTTAATCCTGCCTCCGCCACATGTCTTCTGTGTGACTTTGGGCAAGTCACTTCACTTCTCTGGGCCTCAGTTACTTCATCTGTAAAATGGGGATTAAGACTGTGAGCCCCACATGGGACAGCCTGATTACCTTTTATCCACCCCCAGCGTTTAGAACAGTGCTTGGTACATAGTACGTGCTTAAAAAATACCATAATTTGTATTATTATCATTATTATGTACTCTATAAGCCATATGTAGAAGATGTACGTGGATTAAATCTCACCCAGACATGAGGGTTTCCCCAGGAATGCCAGGTGCTTTTCACTTTTTATGGCTTTGTAAGCTCTGCCTTGACATTTTGGTTACAAGACATATTGTTTTCTTGTTACTTGCATAAGATGGTGTGTGTGTGAGTGTGTGTGTGCGTGTGTGTATGTAGAGAATAATCATGACACTGATGGATTATTGTGTACTTATTAGTTGACTGAGCTGTTTCTGATCTGATTTGTCTCTCAAACCTAACATAGTATTAGACATATGAAAATCACTTAACAAATACCAACAGTATTATTAATGAACATCAGGCAGTGTTACAGCAGTTGATTCCAATAGCCCAGGAGGCTTTGAAGGAAATATTGGTTTGATGAGGGGTGGGGGAATCACTAAATACTTATTGACTAATAGTCCAGGTAGTATTTACCTCCTGTTTGGAAATAACTACTTCTTGGCTACTCTGAGTCAAGGAAATTTAGAATACCTACAGTCCACACGAAAACATCTTCTGCGTTGCTCAAGCCCAAAATGGTGACCTTCATTCACCCACATTGAGACAAACTAGTGAATGGAAAGACTACTCAGCAAAGGAACAAACATCTGATATTTGCCCCACCCTCTTATGTACATGTGTGTGCATATCTTTTGTACATGCACTTTTGGACACATCTATAAATTATGTATTGCATTCTCCCAAGCACTTAGTACAGAGATGATGATGATGGTGATGGTATTTGTTAAGTGCTTACTATGTGCCAAGCACTTTTCACAAGGTAATCAGGTGGTCCCACGGGGGGCTCACAGTTTCAATCCCCATTTTACAGATGAGGTAACTGAGGCACAGAGAAATGAAGTGGCTTGCCCAAGGTCACACAGCGGACAGGTGGCAGAGCCGGGATTAAAATCCACGTCCTCTGACTCCCAAGCCTGGGCTCTGCCACTAAGCCACACTACTTAATAGAATTGAATGAATCAATATTATAGATTATTGTTATATTATTGTGTCTACCCCTCTAGACTGCAAGTTCATTGTGTTTCTACCAACTGTATTGTATTGTACTCTCCCATGCACTTTTGGACAGTGCTCTGCACCCAGTCAGTTTTCAATAAATACCACTGATGATAACACCCCTGACCTGTGACCTCATTCACTTCCCAAATTTTTTGAGAAGCAGGAAGAACTATCTCTAGCCCCATTTTCCAGATTAAGAAACTGAGACTGAAAACAATTCCATGGCTGCTTCTAAACCTGCCCAGAATTAGGGAGTTGAGTCATTTTATGACCTCTAAATGACCCATCTATTGGATAACACATTCACTGGCAATGAAGATGAAGACCTGTACTCTGAGAACCCAAAAATTACAACTTTAAAGGGTTCTTATTATTCCCTACAGGACTATTGTGTTATGCCACATATCAGCACGGAGTATTTTGCAGGAGCTCAGCAAATAAAACCTCATTACCAAGGTGGTAAATCATTCATCATGTTGCAAAGCTTCTGCAATATTGCAGGTCTTTTTGCTTTCATTTCAAAGCAATCATTTTACTTTTTATCGATGTTCAGCATGTTTTCCATCCTGGCTTTCTGATTTGGAAGACTTCCATGGTTGTATGAAGTTTTATGAACAAGAATTATGTATGTCCTGAAGCAAGTAGAAGTCCATGAGGTTAGTTATTGATACAAGGACAAGCCATCAAAAAATGGATTATCTGTCGGATGGAACATATTGAACAATGTTTCAGGTGGCTATGTTTATGTTACATGTCACACAGACAATAGGAAATGGGAACAAGTCTGTATGAAGTATCTGGAAATGATTTGGTGGGGCCCAGAGATACAAATGAGAAAACCCCTCAGATGTGATGGGTAGAATGATAGGCATTCCTTTAGACTCTTGTCTCTTGGTCAGAGAATAATACAGGCATCCTCCTGAATGGAAACTGATTTAGAAACAATATAGGCTACTTTGAATAGTTTTGTCCTGTTAATTAAATTTAGAAAACTGAAAGTTTATAAAATTGCTTTCTGAGGACAGCTATTTGTCTTTAGCAAAATGATTACTTCTCTGAAGAACAAATCACCAAAAGCATCAGAATTATTGTTTAGGAAGATAATACATAGTATACCGATAGAAGAAACTTGATTTTCTGAGGGGGTTCTCTTTCAACGCTATTGTCTATTGAAAGCATCTCTGATGGCAAGGTATTCTTTCAAAAGTCCAATTTCATTTACATCTTCCCTTAATCTGAGTTAAATTTTGAGTATTCATTCATTCAGTCATACTTATTGAGCACTTACTGTGTTCAGAGCACTGTACGAAGTGCTTGGGAAAGTACCGTATAACAATAGTCATATTCCCTGCCCACAGTGAGCTTATAGAAGGGGAAGCAGACATTGATATAAATAAATTACAGGTATGTACATAAGTGCTGTGGGGCTGGGAGAAGGAGAGGAATGAAGGGAGCAGGTCAGGGTGATGCAGAAGTGAGAGGGAAAAGAGGAAAGGAGGGCTTAGTTAGGGAAGGCCTCTTCGAGGAAATATTCTTTTAATAAGGTTTTGAATGGGGAGAGCATAACTGCCTGTTGGATTTGAGGAGGGAAGGTGTTCCAGGCCAGAGGCATAACACGGGCAAGAGGTCAGAGGAGAAATATACAAGATCAAGGTATTGTGAGAAGGTTAGCATTACAGGAGCAAAATGTGCAGGTTGGGTTTTAGTAGGAGAGTAGCAAGGTGAGGTAGGAGGGGGCAAGGTGACTGAATGCTTTAAAGCCAATGGTGCGGAGCTTTTGTTTGATGTGGAGCACGGCTCAGTGGAAAGAGCCTGGGCTTTGGAGTCAGAAGTCATGGGTTCAAATTCCGGCTCTGCCAATTGTCAGCTGTGACTTTGGGCAAGTCACTTCACTTCTCTGGGCCTCAGTTGCCTCATCTGTAAAATGAGGATTAAGATTGTGAGCCCCCATATGGGACAACCTGATCATCTTGTAACCTCCCCAGGACTTAGAACAGTGCTTTGCACATAGTAAGTGCTCAATAAATGCCATTATTATTATTATTATGTGGAGTAGATGGGCAACCATTGGAGTTTCTTGAGGAGTGGGGAAACATGGCCTGAATGTTTTTGTAGAAAAACGGTCTGGGCAGCAGAGTGATGTATGGACAGGTAAGGGGAGAGATAGGAAGAGACAGAGTATGAAAAGCTACTTCCATTCTACCAGTATACTCCTCCTTCCGATATTTCCTATACTTTTCACTTGGATGATTAAATTAAAAGAACTGCTTTCCATACTTTACAAAACTGTAACCACCACCGCAGCCCAGTCACACCACCCTCCACTCCATCACTAATGAGAATCCCTGTCCCTTGCCTGTAGAAGCGAAGGACAGTAAAGCTGAAGTAAATCCTTAGTGACAGCTACAATATTGAGAAGGTTTAGACTGCTGGACTAGCAATGGCCATGCCAGAGCATAGAGGAACTGGAAAATTTTTGTACATTTTTTATGATATTTGTTAATCGATTACAATACATCTAGTACTGTTCTAAGTGTGGAAGCAGCTTAGCTAATTGAATAGGCCCGGGACTCGGGAGTCAGGAAGCCCCGGGTTATAATCTCATCTCGACTACTTGTTTGGTGTGTGACCTTGGGTATGTCACTTCACTTTCCTTTGCTTCAGTTACATCATCTGTAAAATGGGGGTTAAGACTACGAGCCCAATGTGGGACATGGACTATGTCAAATCTGATTAGCTTGTATCTACCCCAGTGCTTAATACAGTACCTGGCACATAGTAAGGGCCGCATAGTGTAGTGGATAGAGCAGGGGCCTGGGAGATGGAGGGTCATGAGTTCTAATCCTTGCTCCGCCACTTGTCTCCTGTGTGACCTTGCACTAGTCACTTCACTTCTCTGGACCTCAGTTACCTAATCTGTAAAATGGGGATTGAGATTGTGAGCTCCACATAGGGACAGGTCCTTCCCAATTACCTTTTTATCCACCCCAGCGCTTAGTACAGTGCCTGGGACATAGTAATCACTTGAAGCCTGGGCTTCAAGGCTCTCCATCACCTCACCCCCTGCTACCTCACCTCCCTTCTCTCCTTCTACAGCCCACCCTGCACCCTCCGCTCCTCTACCGCTAATCTCCTCACCGTACCTCGTTCTCGCTTGTCCCGCCATCGACCCCCAGCCCACATCATCCCCCGGGCCTGGAATGCCCTCCCTCTGCCCATCCGCCAAGCTAGCTCTCTTCCTCCCTTCAAGGCCCTGCTGAGAGCTCACCTCCTCCAGGAGGCCTTCCTAGACTGAGCCCCTTCCTTCCTCTCCCCCTCGTCCCCCTCTCCATCCCCCCATCTTACCTCCTTCCCTTCCCCACAGCACCTGTATATATGTATATATGTTTGTACATATTTATTACTCTATTTATTTATTTTACCTGTACATATCTATTCTATTTATTTTATTTTGTTACTATGTTTGTTTCTGTTCTCTGTCTCCCCCTCCTAGACTGTGAGCCCACTGTTGGGTAGGGACTGTTTCTATATGTTGCCAACTTGTACTTCCCAAGCACTTAGTACAGTGCTCTGCACTCAATAAATATGACTGATTGATTGATTGATTAACAAATATCACAACTATTGTTGTTATTATTAATAAATACCTTTCAATAAAAACATTGTGGTAGACATCAGTCAAGTCAGAAACAGTCCCTTTCCCACATGAGACCCACAGTCTGAGTAGGAGGGAGAATGGATATTGAATCCCCATCTTACAGATGAGGAAACTGAGGCATGGAGAAATAAATTAATTTTCCAAGGTCATACAGCAGGCAGTTGGTAGAGGTAGGATTAGAACCCAGGTCCTCTCACTCCAGGGACCATGTTCTATCCACTAGACAACATTGTATAGTGCACTGCATAGTAATGACAATGATAATTTTTATTTTTAGTATTGTATTTGTAAGAAGGTGATGACGTCAAGCACTGTACTACTGCCAAGCACTGGCCCAGCAGTCTAAATCTTCTCAAAGTCTAGTTGTTACGGAGGTTTTGCTTCAGCTTCACAGACTGCCTCTTCTACACCTGGGGCACAGGGAGTCTCATCAGTGATGGTAGGGAGGATGATGTGGCTGGGCTGGGATCGTGGTTGCAGTTTTGTCAAATGCGGAAAGTAGTTCATTTATTCAATCATATTTACTGATAGTTTATTGTTTGCAGAGCACCGTACTAAGCCTTTGGAAAGTACAATTCAGCAACAGAGACAATTCCTGCCCACATCAGGCTCATAGTCAAGAGGGGTGGAGACAGACATCAAAACAAGTATGCAGACATCAATAGCATTAATATAAATAAATATAAAGAAATAAATATATATATAAATATATAAAAAATAAATATACACATCATTAATATAAATAGAGGTAATTATATATGCACATACACACAGTTGTGTGTGGGGAGGGGAGTAGAGCAAAGGGAGAAAATCAGGGTGATGGGGGAGCAGAGGAAAAAGGGAGCTTAGTCTGGGAAGGCCTCCTGGAGGAGGTGAGTCTTCAATAGGGCTTTGAAGCAAGGAAGTTAGGTACAACACATTCAGATCATACACAGCCCTTGTCCTACATGGGAATCACAGTCTAAATGGGAAGGAAGACATGCATTTAATCTCCATTCTGTTGAAGTCAAATGACTTGCTAAAGGTCTCACACAAAAAGCAAGTGGTGGAGCCAGAATAAGAACCCAGATATCCTGACTCCCAATCCTCTGCTTTTTCTACTGAGCAAACTACTTCTCATTGTCATTGAGTAATGATGCAACTTGTACTTCCCAAGCACTTAGTACAGTGCTCTGCACACAGTAAGTGCTCAATAAATACGATTGAATGAATGAATGAAACAGCTGAAATATTATTCTCTTATTGTTGCTCTCATAGCTGTACATGGACTGGTTTTGCCTTGTTTTGCATGCTCTCTCTCCTTGCATGTTCTTCCCATCATTTCTCTTTTAGATTTTCAACACCTTGCATGGAGGGGTCCATGCCCTTTAGAGGAGAGAGACAGTGTGTGGCAGTTTTGAGGAGCTGGAAAGTTTGGGGGAAGACTAGATTAAAGGGGAACTAGAAGCCGTTCCAACTAGATATAAGACAATGGGATATTGAATTTCCAGCATAATATTTAACAGGTTAGGCAAGTTTATTAATATATTTTTTGAGCAGTGATTCAGCTTCAGGTCAGTGTGAACAGCCCAATGTTTCAAAGAAGATAATGCTGCTGGTGAAACTTTTATTAGTGTGGTCAGGTGTGTGACTGTTTAAACCAATGTGTGACTGAATCTCTCTCACCAAATGCTTTGAATGCCTGGATAGCTCCTTGCAGCACTATTGTATTTTTCAGCCAAAGTCCCTAGCACTTCTCCTTCTTACTGTCATAATATTTCTTATTAATAATGATAATGGTATGCACTTAGATAGATCAGTCAATGGTATTTATTGAGCACTGTGTGCAGAGCACTGTACTAAGCAGTGAGCACAATGGGAGAGCACAATGTTAACAGACATGTTCCCTACCCACAATGAGCTTACAGTTTAGATACAAGATAATCAGATCAGATACAGTCCCTATTCCCCATAGGACTCACAGTCTAAATAGGAGGGAAAACAGGCATTTAGTCCCCATTTTACATATGAGGAAACTGAGGCATGGAGCAGTAGTGGTATGTCCAAGGTCACCCAGTAGGTAAGTGGCAGGGCCAGGACTAGAACCCAGGACTTCTGACTCCCAGGCTTCTTTTCTTTCCAGTAGGCCAAGCTACTTCTTAAGCATCTGGCAAGAGGATTGGGGTCATATTCTACAGCATGAAGATGGCTGGGTGTGTACTGGGACCTGTTCCATTCAAGCTGCAGGTTTTGTGTATCCCAGCGGTGTGTACGACATGAGTACCAGATCTCCACATCTGTGGTAAACAGTAAGTTGGCAGATTTTGTGCTATGAAACAATAATGGGATAAAATCCTTCAAGATGATCTGATAAATGAGCAGTTCATAGTAGATGCCAATTGATCATCTTCATAATAATGGCATTTGTTAAGCACTTACTATGTGCAAAGCACTGTACTAAGCTCTGGGGATGATATAAGGTGATCAGGTTGTTCCACGTGGGGCTCACAGTTTTAATCCCCATTTTACAGACAAAGTAACTGAAGCCCAGAGAAGTAGAGTGACTTGCCTAATTGCAGCTGACAATTGGCAGTGGAATTTGAACCCACGACCTCTGATTCCCAAGCCCATGCTCTTCCCACTGAGCCACGCTGCTTCTCTTCATAGTTTATATAACTTTATCACCAGATCCTCAGACCAGAGGGCAGTACTGAGGAAGAGGGACACTGAACTTTTTGTGAAGCTCGAAAGAAGGAAGGGATTCAGGGGAGGGACTGTGTGGGAGGCGAGTGGACTGTCTGCTGGTTATGCATGTTTGCAGTTTCCTCGGAAACTGAAGTGGTTCTGTCCCACTTTTCCCTCCTTATCCCCTGGCCCCCAGAGTTGTTACCCCATTAGTGGAAGGAGAGGATTTGGAAGGACTTTGGGGGGAAGGGGATGCATCCATCTCACTGTCTCAAATTGACTTTTAGAAAACTCACCCTCTATCATCAATTTTTCAATTTCTCTTCCTGCAGGGACACACATTATGCCAAAAGATAATATCAGTTCAAGTGGCTGGCTTAAGTAGCAACAATTAATACCATTTGAATTGACAGACCGAAGGGTTTTTTTGAGTATTGCATTACATCAGAAAAGCTTTTCAGTGGCTCTCATCAGATAATACTCTAATTATTGTTCCCTATGTCTGAAATATCTTCCTGTTTAAGAGGCACCATGAGTCAACTCTGATCATATTATCAAAAATGCTGAATTGACCCTTCTCTAAGATGACAGTATTAATGAGGCAGCAATGGTATCTGACTTACCCTATTCTTTGGGTCACCTAAACCTCATTTTAACAAGTAGAGGTTTCTTCAAATAAATGAAAGTGACACAGATGAGAAAATCACTAGAATTCAATCTTGCAGATCACTTACCAAATTTGCTAGGTAGAAAAGATAATTGAATTAGATGTACCTGCCAATTCTGGTGTACTAGCTCAAGTGCTTAGTGCAGTGCTCTGCACATAGTAAGCACTCAATAAATAGCATTGATTGGTTGAAGGCAGACAGACCCAAGTTCCGGCAGCAGCCAGCTCACTATCTACTGTCCTTCAATTTTGAAGATGGTGCTACTTATGGAAAGAGCCTATCCTTGCATGTCAGTTTGGCTGAAAAATCTGATGGGTGGCCACCCAGCCCACCTTATTCTATTCACATAAGGACAGGGCCTTGAAGGGCTAATAGGTGGGTCAATATAAACTTCTCAATTTTTGAGCTAGTCTCTTGGTATTTCAATCTTTGCTCAGCAGTGGTGTCACCCTCTGCTATTATGTCATAGTGTTTGAGACTATACTTCACTATCACACTGAATCATTCTCTCTGTCTTCTTGGCTTGTATATGCCCATTTTCAGTTCACAGTAACCATTGGGTAATCCTTCTTGACATCATTCTCTCAGAGGTCTGGTCCAACGGAGCTGTGTTGCCCTGATGAGAGGAATAATACCGGGGAGCTGACAGCATTCCAGTATCTCATTAATTATCCAGCTGGCCTTTTGGTGTTGAATATGGTTTCATAGCCTCCTCGGGTAAAATTGTTCCAAAACATGGAAGGAAGTGCCTTTTTGACTCCACCATAAAGAAAGATGGATAGCACAACAACCTTAAAGACCCTAAACTTGGTATGTTGCTTGAAGTTCTTTTGTCTTCATACACTGACTTTAATTTTGCTAAAAGCCATTCTAGTTTTTTCACCCCATTTTTCTGTATCTTTGCCGATTGGTGGGTCATTGGACAGTTTACTGTGAAGGTAGATAAAATCAGTAAAAAACTTAAGATTTCATTTGTTGATGAGAAACCTAATTGCATGCACAGTGTTGTATACATCGTAAGCATTCAGTAAATTCCACTGATCGACTGTGTGTAGGAATTAACAGGTATCAGCCAATACAAGATGGTTTTCTTTAGATTTATTATCAGTCTATAGTGTGGTTCTGAGTATGTGAAGTGTCTACATTACTACATATTTTTGTAGACCTCTATGTTGTTAATATTATTAATAGCTGCAAGATGTAGATGATTTGTGGCATGCAATTTTGACCGTTAAAAGTTTTGGTGCCTACTTGATAGGCAGAAGTGCTCAGAGGTTTGAATTGGCTATTCACTTTGGTTGTAGCTGGAATTCTTCATTCCAATAAGGCTGTTGTGATACTGTTGCCAAGTCTCCACCAGATTTATGTACAATTTATTTACAATGAACTTGATATTTAGCTTTCTTGATGGTTTGGTTGCCCTTTTTTCATGCATTCTTGTTCTGTTTACTCAGTTTGGAAAATATCAGCCTTACAATGAATGCAGAAGTCTCACTGATAGATGTCAGCAATGAGAGGCCATTGTGTAGAGTTTGTATGCATCCATGATGTCATTCTCATATTTGGGAAGTGGAGGTGTTCTTGATTATAAGCTGATGTTCGATTCATCCTCTGAGCTGAAGTTTTTTTTTTTTAAGTGAGATCCCAAGCAGTGAAAACCACTGACCCATCACATTTACTATTCTGTAAGAGAAAGAAACATCAAGATTCCTGCCCACAGGGAGCTTAATCTCTCAATTCTGTTACAAAATGAAAAAAAAAGCTAAAAGCTTTCTGAAATGAATGGTAATTTGGAATAATTGAACATGAGTTGCTTTAAAAAATTATTTTAAAGTAAAGGAAATTCTGGTTATTTTGCAATAACCCCGCAGATATTCAATATCAATAAGAAATTCCACCTTATTTAGAGGCTGAAATATACTGACAGCACTTGAAATAGATAATTGATTATGGATTTCTTTTCCCTAAAAACTAATTGAGACAGATACCCCGAAATGTTTTTATAGTTCTCTAGGACAAGAAGACAAGAATGGAATGACTATGCTATTCCCTTCTCTATTTCATCAACTTAGTACTTAAGTCCTTACCCTCCAACCCCTTAGGTGCTCACTCCATCCTCTTCCCACAGAACTTATAAAAATATTGTTACACTGGGTTGCTTCCCACTCCCACCAATAATTTATTCTAGTTGTCTCACTCACAAGATAAGATCCTTGAGGGAAGGGAATGTGTCTAATAATAATAATAATAATAATAATAATAACCATGGTATTTCTTAAGTGATTGCTTGTGTCAAGCACTGCTCTAAGTGTTGGGGTAGATATGAGTTAATTATGTCAGGCACAGTACCTTTCCCATATGGGACTCTAGTCCTAGAAGGAATGAAAACAGATAATGAATTCACATTTTATAGATGAGGAAACTGAAACACAGAGAGGTTTAAGTGAATTATCTCAGGTTGCACAGCTGGCAAGTGGCAGAGCTGGGATTAGATCCCAGGTCTCCTAATTCCCAAACCTGTGCTCTTTCCACTAGGCCACACTGATTCTCCTGCCTAACTACTATTAACTCCATCAGGCATGTCTCAGTTGGGATAGAGCCAATTTTCCAGAGCTCAATATGAAGAAAGGTCAAAGATAAAACTGCAGAGGCACTGAATGCTCTGAAAGTCCATTCTCAGGTCTAATGGGATCTTTAATTCACTGGCCCTTAGGAAACAAGTTGCTGCTGACCTGAGTGCCCCTGGTCAACTGAAAGTAATGGACATGTCTTCCCTGAACCTCCTTCTCCTGTCAAATGTACGTGGGTCAGAAAAAGCTAAACTAACTCATTAGAAACCTGTGATGAGAATTAGATAATTGGAGACTACTTCATAGGTATTAAATATTAATCTATGGTCCCCTCAAGGAGGAATAGTTCAGAGAGAGTTCAGCACTAAGGAGCAGGGTGGGCAAATGGGTCTCAGAAGGAGAGAAGACCCAGAAATGTTATGTCAAGGTTTTACCTACCACCCCCTTCTCAAAATAGGTGGCTTGCCTGCAATCACCAGCACTACCCTGTATTTCAGAGGATGAAAAATGTCTTACAATTCCATTATAAGATGCTGGGTGGAGAAAGGAAATTGCACTCCAAGCATGAGATAATCTTATCTTTAAATTGCTGCATATGAATTAAGTGAATTGGATCAATATTCAGTGTGTCTAATATTAGTTTTAGAAACCACTGGGGTAATGGAATAGTTAGGGAATTGTTAAGTACTTATTATGGGCCAAGTGCTGTACTAAGCCACCCTAAAAATCACATCGGCTTCAGAAAACCTTCCCCGATGAATTTGTAACATCCTGGTTGCATTAATTCTCTAATTAGAGAAGCAGTGTTGCTCAGTGGAAAGAGCACGGGCTTGGGAGTCATACGTCATGGGCTTGAATCTGGCTCAGCCACTTGTCAGCTGTGCAATCTTGGCTAAGCCACTTAACTTCCCTGTGCCTCAGTTACCTCATCTGTAAAATGGGGATTAAGACAGTGAGCCCCAGTGGGACAACCTGATCACCTTGTATCCACCCCCGTGCTTAGAACAGTGTTTTGCACATAGTAAGAACTTAACAAATACCATCATTATTAATCCAATACTCACCCTTAGCATTTACGATTTTTATTCTTACCCTGAGCAGTTATGTCACATATTTTTGTTTGTACTTTTAATTATTAATTCAGTTATTTCATCTGAACATGCTTATACTAGTTCTTGCTATATCCTCATTCTTCCTGCTGTTCCCACTATTTAAATGTATTTTTTCTGTCTAATTCCCCCAATAGATTGTAAAGCTCCTTGAGGATCGGGGACCTATATCTAGCTTCTGTTGGACTCTACTATTTAGTTCCATGTCTATTGTTAAATAGGCACTTAAGGCTCATTACATCCACATTCTAAGAGGTAGGGAGAGAAATTATTTTATCCCCATTTTGTAGATGAGGGAAGGGAGACACAGCAAGGAGAAGTGACTTGTCCAGTTCCACAGAGGACCAATGGTAGAGTTGGAATTAGGACCTCAGGGTGCTGAATTTAAGACCCATGCTTTTTCTGCTAGGCCATGCTGCATAAAGCACAAAGTATAACAGTCAATATTAGGTCTGAAAATTCAGAGTGCAATGATATTTTGGGGAATATGTGAACTTCCCCTTAACTCCCTCCCCACACACAAACATCCCCAGTTCAATCAATCAATCAACCAATCGTATTTATTGAATGCTTACTGTGTGCAGAGCACTGTACTAAGTGCTTGGGAAGTACAAGTCGGCAACATATAGAGACAGTCCCTACTCAACAGTGGGCTCACAGTCTAGAAGGGGGAGACAGAGAACAAAACCACACATATTAACAAAATAAAATAAATAGATAGATAGGTACAAGTAAAATAAATAGAGTAATAAATATGTACAAACATATATACATATATACAGGTGCTGTGGGGAAGGGAAGGAGGTAAGATGGTGGGGATGGAGGGGGGACGAGGGGGAGAGGAAGGAGGGGGCTCAGTCTGGGAAGGCATCCTGGAGGAGGTGACCTCTCAGTAGGGCCTTGAAGAGAGGAAGAGAGCTAGCTTGGTGGATGGGCAGAGGGAGGGCATTCCAGGCCAGGGGGATGACGTGGGCCAGGGGTCGACGGCGGGACAGGCGAGAACGAGGTACGGTGAGGAGATTAGCAGCAGAGGAGTGGAGGGAGCGGGCTGGGCTGTAGAAGGAGAGAAGGGAGGTGAGGTAGGAGGGGGTGAGGTGATGGACAGCCTTGAAGCCGAGGGTGAGGAGTTTCTGCCTGATGTGCAGATTAATTGGTAGCCACTGGAGATTTTTGACCCAGTTCCTGGATCATCATGCATTTCATTACTTAGGAGAATAATCCAGGGAAATGTTATGCATTGCAAAGAACCTGACTGACCAATATATTCTCAACAGTTAAATAACACAATTGGTGTCAGCTATTTTCCCTCTCATATTATGATCCATGTATTTTTAAAGGGGAATTGTGGCATTTTAATGGCATGTCCTTATAGCAACGGCTCGTTCAACTGAGTCGTTGGAAAGTCATTCTTCTCCACCTTTATTATTGTCCGGAATATACACCCATAAGTATTGCCTTCAATAGAATTCATTCATTCATTTATTCAATCTTATTTATTGAGCACTCACTGGGTACAGAGCACGGTACTAAGCACTTGGGAAGTACAATTCGGCAACATATACAGACGGTACCTACCCAACAATGGGCTCATAGTCTAGAAGGTGGAGGCAGACAACAAAACAAACCAAGTAGACAGGTGTCAATACCATCAGAATAAATAGAATTATAGCTATATACACATCATCAATAAAATAGAGTAATAAATATGTACAAATATATGGATAGGGACCGTCTCTATATGTTGCCAACTTCTACTTACCAAGCGCTTAGTACAGTGCTCTGCACACAGTAAGCGCTCAATAAATATGATTGAATGAATGAATGAATGAATGCATAAGTGCTGTGGGGAGGGGAAGGAGGAGGGCAGAAGGAGGGTGGGAGAGGGGAGGAGGAGAGGAAAAGGGGAGCTCCATCTGGGAAAGCCTCCTGGAGGAGATGAGTTCTCAGTAGGGTTTTGAAGGGAGCAAGAGAGCTAGTTTGGCAGATGTGTGGAGGGAGGGCATTCCAGGCCAGAGGTAGGACGTGTGCCAGGGGTCGATGGTGGGACAGGTGAGAACAAGGCACAGTGAGGAGGTTAGAAGCAGAGGAGCAGCATGTGTGGACTAGGCTGTAGAAGGAGAGAAGGGAGGTGAGGTAGGAGGGGGTGAGGCGATGGGGAACTTTGAAGCCCAGAGTGAGGAGTTTTTTCCTTGATTCGAAGGTTGATAGGCAACCATCGGAGATTTTTGAGGGGAGTGACACACCCATAGCATTTCTGTACAACGATAATCCAAGAAGGGGACCAAGAACTGACCCTTAAGAAACCCCTACAGTAAGGCGATGGGAATTTATGGAATACCCTTAAGTAGTAACCAGAGAGCATCAAGGCTACAAATGTTATGTATTTTCTTTCCCACTAGATGAAACATAGTAAAGGAGGTAGCCACATTAGGCAGTGATAGTGGTTAAATCAGTCTTTCTCTAGAAGAGAAAACTTAGTTTTACTAATTATACTTAAGCTTTTTTTGAACAAACCCTGCCTCTTATGATCTACTGTGGTCTCTGATCTCAGTGAAAATGCGGCTGAATATTTGATTCTGATACTGTCAGAGCAATATATATTTTCTTTTTTGTAGCTACCTTCCGTGAGTGTGGAACCAAGAAATTCGTGGTAATTAGTTACCTAATCATCAATCGTATTTATTGAGTGCTTACTATGTGCAGAGCACTGTACTAAGCGCTTGGGAAGTACAAATTGGCAACACATAGAGACAGTCCCTACCCAACAGTGGGCTCACAGTCTGCCTTTAAAAAAATGAGATTTAAAATTTAAATCAGACCTTTTATGGTGGTATTTTAATAAGGTATTCACTAGAACATGCAGAGTTGCCTAATTGTTTTGGGTCAGACTCAAAAGTATCAACTTTGAGATAGGGGGAAAAAGCAGTACCTGTTTCCCTTATCTATAAAATGTGAATTCTATCCCTCTCTGATTCTATCCCGTCTTTGGCATGAGGAAGAAAACCCCAATTCAGCTGTTTTTCTGCCTCTCTGCTTCCCATTCAGCCATGCCATGCTTTCTGGGATGCTTGGGTAGGGCTGGGGAGGAGAGAGCAGCTTTTTCTGGGGAATTGCTGCCTTTCACCACAGCTGGCAATGTCCCTGGGGTAATGTCACATCTGTTCACCATAGCTACAGAGGCTGACTGACAGCTAACAGTTTGGACAGAGGTGTTCTTAGGAAGGAACTTGGACCCAAGCTGGCAGGGAACGGCAAGAGGAAACAAGGCCAAGTCAAACCAGACCAGTTCCCAGACAATTGAGTAAAGGAAGAAGGCTGGGACAGGACTCACGTATCTTGTCATCAGGGCCCCAGCTGGGGCCTGCACGATTTTTGTGACCTCTTCCAGATGGAAGCAGTGATGGCACAGACATGAGCAGGGGACATCCAAGTCTCTGGTCTTCAAAATCATAAAAACAACTAGGTGGGTGGGAAGATGGATAGCTGGGAGTGCTGGGGTGGCTGGGGAGATGGTTGGAATGGGCCACCTTGGGAACCCTGAGGTTCACAAAAGTATTTAAGAATAGTGATAGGGAATAGGAAAAGGGAGGCTACTCTACAGTGCAATCTTTAATTACCTGTAGGACTTGATCCTCATGCTTGTCCCCTCCCTGACTGCCATCTCTCTGACTGCCATCTCCTTCCCTTCCCCACAGCACCTGTATATATGTTTGTACATATTTATTACTCTATTTATTTATTTATTTATTTTACTTGTACATATCTATTGTATTTATTTTATTTTGTTAGTATGTTTGGTTTTGTTCTCTGTCTCCCCCTTTTAGACTGTGAGCCCACTGTTGGGTAGGGACTGTCTCTATATGTTGCCAATTTGTACTTCCCAAGCACTTAGCACAGTGCTCTGCACATAGTAAGCACTCAATAAATACGATTGATGATGATGATGATCTTTAACCATTCACTTTCCAAAGGCTTTTGCCCACTGCTTACAAATACTTTTATGTATCCTCTAGACTGTAAGCTATTGTGGGCAGGGAATATGGCTGTTAAATTAGTATATTGCAATCTCTCAAGCACTTCGTATAGTGCTCTGAGCGCAGTAAATGCTCAATAAATGATTGATTTCTCCCACCCTAAAAAAAAAACTATCTTGACCCCATGGCATACTCCAGTTATCAACCCACCTCTTTCCAAACTCCTTGGTGAGTTGTCTATATCTCATGCTTTAATAGTATTTATTGAGCAACTACTGGGTACAGAGCACTGTACTAAGTTCTTGGGAGAGTACAACATAACAGAGTTGGTAGACATGTTCCCTATCCACAAGGAGCTCACAGTCTAGAAGGGGAGACAGACATTAATATAAATAAGTGAATTATGGATATGTGCATAAGTGCTGTGGGACTAATGAGAGGATGAGTAAAGAGGTGCAAATCCAAATGCCAGGCTGACACAGAAGGACGAAGGAATTGAGGAAATGAGGGCTTAGTTAGAAAAGGCTTCTTGGAGTCAATATGATTTCAGTAAGACTTTGAAGGTAGAAAGAATGATTGTCTGTCACATATGAAGTGGAAAGGAGTTCCAGCCCAGAGGCAGGATGTGGGTGAGGGATCAGTGATGACATAGATGAGAATGTGCTACAGTGATTGATTGGCATTAAGGCAAAGTGAGCTTGCTGGGTTGATAGGAAATCAGCAAGGTAAGATAGGAGGCAGGGAAGGAGATTGAAGGTTTTAGTGCTTACAGTAAGGAATTTCTGTTATATACCAGGTGGATGAGCAAACACTCGAGGTTCTGGAGGACTGGGAAAACTTGGACTGAATGGTTTTGTAGAAATTGTTCCTTTCCAATCCGGTTTCGACCCCCTTCACTCCACAGAAACTGCCTTCTCTAAAGTTACCAGTGACCTATATCATTCTAAACTTCCTCAATCTCTCAGCTACCTTTCTCACTATGGACCACCCCCTTTGCTCTGCCTCTTGACTTTCCCACTTCAGGTCTTACTACACCCTGTTCCGATGATTTTTCTGAAAAACACAAAATGAAACAAAAAAAACTTCAGTTCATGTCTCCATTTCTCACAAACCTCCAATAGTTGCCCATTCACCTCCACCTTAAATGGAAACACCTTACAACATCAACTTTAAAGCACTCAATCAACTCGCCCCCTCCTTTCTTACTTTGATGATTTACTTCTACAACCCAGTCTGCATGCTTCACTCCTCTAGTGCCATTTTGCTCACTGTACCTTGATCTTGTCTATCTTGCTGCTGACCCCTTCCCTGGAACTCCCTCCCCCTACGTATGACAGGCTATAACTCTACCAACTTTTAAAGCTTTATTAAAAGCACATCTCCTCCAAGAGACCTTCCCTGTATAAGCATTTATTTAACCTACTCCCTTTCCCTTCTGTGTCACCAGTACATTGAATTGTTCAGGCAATGTTTCCCCACTGCTTAAGAAGGTCCAGTGGTTATCATACACCTCCACATCAAACAGAAACTCCTTACCATCAGTTTTAAAGTACTCACTCAATAATTTTGCCCCCTCCTGCCTCACCTTGCTACTCTCCTGCTGCAATCCTGTCAGCAAACATTGCTCTTCTAATGCTAAAATTTCCACAATACCTCAATCTCATCTCTCTCACCTCCGATTTCTCACCCATATTCTACCTCTGGCCTGGAACACCCACCCTTTTAATATCCAACAGGCACTTACTTCTCATCCTTTCAAAGCCTCATTGAAGGCATATCACTTCCAAGAGGTCTTCCCTGAATATGCCCTCTTCCTTTTCTTCCACTCCCTTCTGTGTTGCCCTCCCTTTATTCATCACCCTGTCCCAGCCCCTTAGCACTTACGTACATATCTGTAATATATTCATATTATTGTCTGTTTCCCCTTCTAGACTATAAGTTCATTGTTGGCAGGGAATCATCATCATCATCAATCGTATTTATTGAGCGCTTACTGTGTGCAGAGCACTGTACTAAGTGCTTGGGAAGTACAAATTGGCAACATCTGTTATATTGTACTCTCCCAAGCACTTAGTAGAGTGCTCTGAAAACAGTAAGCTCTCAATAAATATGTGACTGACTGTACCCTTTAAGCAGTTGATATTGGCCCCACAATACTTACATAAATATCCATAATTTATTTTAATGTCTCTTCCTCCCTTTAGACTCCAAGCTCCTTGTAGGCAGGGAACATATAGGCAGGAACTCTCCCAAGTGCTTAGTACAGTGCTCTACACATAGTAAATTCCATTGATTGATGCTGGGACTGGCTCTGGTTCTAGAATCAACAAATTGCATTTAATTATTTGGGAAAAATATTTCCAAATATGTTGGTTCATAATACAACCACACCTTTGAGGAAAATAGCCCATACATATTCTGGAGTGCACCTGCAACTGTTTAATAAAGCTACTTTCATGAACTTGTGACTCAGGCTTATTGTCCAAAGATCCTATTAAGTGATTAATGGAACTGAGTGAGTTGTTTAAAGAGTCACCCAAAACTGCACTCATGGCCTGGTTTTTCACAAGGGTTTTGAGGTGATGGGATTTGAGAGGTGGTCTGAATATTCAGTCAGTCAATCGTATTTATTGAATGCTTACTGTGTTCAGAACACTCTATTAAATGTTAGGAAGAGTACAATATAACAATATAACAGAGGCGTTCCCTGCCCAAAACAAGCTTACAGTCTAGCAAACCTATTTGGAGACAGAACCACATCCAGGAAGAGAAAGGGCAGCATAGTAGGTCAGACACTTCTGCCTTTCATATTGTATCGTTATTTATTGATGTCATTTCTCTTTTTTTGGTTCTTTGGCTCAGGGTTGGTGAGAGACCTCTGGGCCAAAGCATGAGTCATGACAGTAAGAGATGGAAGTGTGGTCTGTTGGAAAGAGCATGGGACCGGGAAGAGAACAAGGGTTCTAAACCCAGCTCTGCCATTCATCTGCTGTGTGACCTTGGGCAAGTCAGTTAACTTCTCTGTGCCTCTCTTCTTATCTGAAATATGGGAATTGAACACTTGGTCTCCCTCCTGATTTGACTTTTGTTGGTATGTTTGGTTCTGTTCTCTGTCTCCCCCTTTTAGACTGTGAGCCCACTGTTGGGTAGGGACTGTCTCTATGTGATGCCAATTTGTACTTCCCAAGCGCTTAGTACAGTGCTCTGCACATAGTAAGCGCTCAATAAATACGATTGATTGATTGATTGATTGGGAGCCCATTGTGGGACAAGGACTGTTTCCATCCTGATTCCTTTAATGCTTAGTACAGTGCTTGAAACATTGTAAATGCTTATTACTATTCAAACTAGTACTCACAGTGCACCCACTGAATGCAGTGGAAAGTACAAACCAGAGAAGTAGCACATTCCCTGCCAATAAGGACATTACATTCTACTGGAGGAGCCATACAACAACCTATTTACCAATGGAGTAATCAAAGTACATATACAATCAACATATATATAAAAGTGTTCTGGAAGGCTAAAAATAAGTTCAAACTTGCTGGAGATTGCTGGTAGGGTTTGTTCGACTTGGGATGCTGGGAAGTAATTGGGAAAGGTTTGTTAGAGCAGGTGGAATTATCAGAGGACACTGAATGTGGGGAGCAATGTGGTCTGTCAGATTTAGGAAGGAAAGGAGTTCCAGGCAAGGGAAACAGCATGGACAAGGGGACAGAGGCAGGAAAGGGTTCCAGCCTTCCGCAGCATTAAATCCTCAGAAATTAAGATGAACACACGCATGTATTTATGTATTCAAAATCTGAATCATCAGCCCAGTCATGATGATGCAATCTTGGTTCGTTTGAAATATCTGGATTTTAAGAGCAAAAGCAAGTTTTATTCACAGGATACTAACAGTTTCCGAGACTACCTTGTGCCATTGAAAAGATGTCTGAAAGAGTCTTGTCAGATGGTCTGGGTCTCCGTGTTCTCTCTTGGGATTACGGGCAGGGAACAGGCCCCAGGAGGTTGCTGATAGCTGGCCGACAGCTATGCTGGGCTCCTATGGCCTCATGAGGAGCTGTTCAATTGATATTTCAAAGCAGAAGGGCAGCAGGCCCCAGTGAGGCTTGTTCTGTAGTTGAAACAGTGACATTATAGTAATAAGTTTCTCGTTAAGTTCTTACTATGTTCCAAGCATTGTGCTAAACACTGGGATAGAGTCAATCAGATTGGATATTGTCCCTGTCTCACATGGGGTTCAGTTAACTGGAAGGGAAAGCAGTCAGTCAGTCAATCATTTATTGAGCTTTTACTGTTAGCAGAGCACTGTACTAAGCACTTGGGAGAGTACAATATAACAACAGACACATTCCCTGCCCCTAATAAGCTTACACGTCTACATTATGAGTTCCTAGTCCCATTTTTGCAAGTGAGGAAACTGAGACAGAGAATAGATGATGTACTGTGTGATGATAGTCACACAGTAAGCAAGTAGCTGAGCTGGGATTAGATTTTAGTTATGAAAGGATGCCTACTCATTCTCCATTCTGCATTACTTATTCACTTAGATCTGGCCCCTTAACGCCCTCAATCTTATAACACTCATGTTTATGTCCTTATGCTCTACCATTTCCCATACTTGCTATTTATTTTAATGTCTGTCTCCCCCTCTAGACTGTAACCTCCTTGTGCTCAGGAATCGTGTCTACCTACTCTACTGTATTGTACTCTCCTAAATGCTTAGTATAGTGCTCTGTACACAGTAAGTGCTCAGGAAATGTCATTGACTGATTGGGTGTTTGAGAAATATCTTTTTGGATAAGAACGCATGCCAACAACCATACTCTTTTGAGGAGAAATATACCCATTTCCTCACACAGAAATACAAATACTGCATCCTTCCATCCATTGTGAGGGGCTTCTCTCCTGCTCAGCCCACACTGGATCATCATTGATTCTCTGAATCAGTATGGTTACATTCGCATCCACCTTAACCTTAATACTTCATGGCCATCACAACGTCACCTCGCCCGGCAGTCAATATGAGGACAGACATACTGACCAAATGAAAACCTGTTTCACAGCAACTCCTTGCCCTTCAGAACTAATGGTAGTATGCTAACTGGATGTGCTGAAATTCATTACAAGTGAAATGCAGCAATTTTACTTTCCTTCTTGGCAAAAGAATATATTGTCAGAAAGCAAACATCTAAAAGTCAGTCATCAAATCAAATGTAGAATTTCAAGACACTGAGAAAGGTGCCATCAGCATAGTAAACTGTGCTGGGCATGAAGTGACTGTGAATTCATTCATTCATTCAATCGTATTTATTGAGTGCAAAACACTGTACTAAGCACTTGGGAGAGTACAGTATGACAGCAAACAGGCACATTCCTGCCCAAAACTAGCTCACAGTCTAGAGGGTTTAATTATAGATATAAATAAATTACATTTACAGATGAGGGATCTGAGGCCCAGAGAAGTGAGCTGACTTGCCCAAGGTCACACAGAAAGCAGGCAAGTGGAGGAATCATGATTAGAACCCAGGTCCTTTTGACTCAGATGTCTGTGTTCTTTCCATTAAGCCTAAATCTTTTAAACAACTCAAGCTAATGACATTTTCTAACGACCAAAATTTTCAACGAGTTGTTTTGGGCTTTTCTGTGGATTAAAATCCATTGGTTACTTTCTTTAATTTGCCAATTCCCCTTTCCCCTCTCCTTTACCTGTCCTTTCCTCAGTTTACCCTGTCTTCTGTCATTTTTTTTGATGGGGGGGAAGTGGATGTGATAAGTTTTTTTCAAGCTCTATAAGGGATTAATAATAATAATAATAATAGTATTTGTTAAGTGCTTACTATGTGCTAAGCACTGTTCTAAGGGCTGGGGGAGATACAAGGTAATTAGGTTATTCCACGCAGAGCTCACAGTCTTAATCCCCATTTTACAGATGAGGCAACTGAAGCACAGAGCAGTTAGATGACTTCCCCAAAGTGACACAGCTGACAAGTGATGGAGCCGGGGTTAGAACCCATGACCTCTGAATCCCAAGCCCGGGCTCTTTCCACTGAGCCACACGGCTTCTCTTGATAGTACAGCAAAGTGGCAATTTCTGGAATGGAATATGTAGGTACTGACTCTGATGGATGTGCAACAAATAACCCACCCCACCAAACTCCAAGAAGTGTGCCGGGGGAGGGGAGATTTTTTTCTGGAGCAAAAGCAACAAAGAAAGTACAGCCAGAGGTGTTGGCAGCTGTGGGACTATAAACATTAAGTAGTGAAACCTTGCAGCATGAAAGATTATATGGCATTAAATTGACCAGTAAAATGATTTGAATTTTATTGGGGAAACATGTACTGCTGCCTCAGCCCAGTTCACAGGTATGATGAAGGAGACTAAGAAAACACTGGCTTGCTGAACTGTTGGTTGAATATAATCCATGCAAGGGGACTAGATTATCAGTGAGAGCAGTGAAATAAGAAAGGGCCACTTATGGGTGTTTTCTAAAAGTGGGTCACCATTGGAAGCTGGCCAACTTCTTATATGTGTGTTTAGAAGCCAAATGGAAAAAGGTGTACACATGTTTCAGCAACTTGGAAAATCATGCCACTTCAGAGTTAGAAGATGGCAAGGAATTTTCGTTGCTAAATTATTTTCTTTACACTCCGTGCTGAGGGAAACCAATTTCTTGAGAGTTTGTAGAAGCAGTGTGGCTAAGTGGAAAGAGCCCGGGCTTGGGAGTCAGAGGACGTGGGTTCTAATTCCAGCTCCGCCAAGGTCTGCTGTATGACCTTGGGCAAGTCACTTAACTTCTCTGTGCCTTTGTTACCTCATCTGGAAAACGTGGATGAAGACTGTGAGCCCCACGTGGGACAACTTGCTTACCTTGTATATACCCCAGCAATTACAACAGCGATTGGCACACAGTAAACACTTAAGAAATACCATAAAAGACCTTTGATTGTCATCCTAGCTTGAAACAAGGCAGCTCAAACTTCAAGTAGAATTTGGATTGTGCCGTCCACAAAGTGATGTAAGCTAAATATAAGATGGATGAAAATGAAAAACTTGATGTTCTTCCTTCCACTTTTCCCTTTATTCTTGGCCACTTTATTTCTTCCTTTCTTCTCTCACAGTTCCTACTCAATGTCTGTTCTATTGCCTCACTTCTTACTATCTATCCTTTAGGCCTTATGCTTTTTTTAATAATTGGTATTTAAGCACTTACTATGTGCCAGGCATTGTGCTAAACGATGGGGTAGACACAAGATAATCAGGTTGGGCACAGTCCCTGTCCCACATAGGACTCACAATCTTAATCCCCATTTTACAGATGAGGTAACTGAGGCACAGAGAAGTTAAGTGACTTACTCAAGGTCACGCAGCAGACATGTGGCAGTGCCAGGATTAGAACCCTCATCCTCTGATTCTCACTCTATCCACTAGGCAGCATGGAAAGAAGCAGCGTGGCTCAGTAGAAAGAGCACGGGCTTGGGAGTCAGAGGTCATGGGTTCTAATCCCGGCTCCACCACTTGTCAGCTGTGTGACTTTGGGCAAGTCACTTAACTTCTCTGAGCCTGTTACCTCATTTGTAAAATGGGGATTAAGACTGTGAGCCCCACGTGGGACAATCCCCCCAGTGTTTAGAACAGTACTTTGTACATACTAAGCGCTTAACAAATGCCATTATTATTATTATTAGCCACACCATTTCCCTTTCTCTTCTCTCATCTGTCCCCACATTTTCTCCTCTGGTATCCATCATTCCACATAATGATTTGTCTCTAAGATTTCTCTGAACTTTCTAGTAATACACTACCATGCAAAACAAAGCCTACCTATTCACATTCTGATTACTTTTCTCCAAATATGAGTCATTTCTAGCCATTCCAAAACAGGAGAAGTGTTTGAGAAAAGAGTTTCTGTCCCCCAGCAAAGACTGAGCATAGATCAGAATACCAAGTATCAGGTTTGAAAACACAAGCCCCGAGTGGAAATATTAGCCCAGCAGTGATCATTCTCTAGAGACAAACAATGCAGAAAGGAGTGTATTTTCAATCGTACTTGCATGCCTAGGTAGGGCATCGATGTCAGTAGTATGATCTTGGAAGAGAAATGACAGATATATGGTGCATAAATAACAAATAAAAAGAAAGTACGATGTGTGCTCAGATGACCATGCTATCCCATTTCCTGGGATGGCATCAGGAATTAATTCTCAGTGCTCAGTGAGTCACAGCCTGCCCAGCTGGCACATAAAAATAGGTGGGGGGCGGGGGGGGGGGAGCATAGAGGAAGGACGGGTGGGAGATTCCTGCAGAGAAAATCCAGGAAAGGCCCTTTAGGCTGGAGAAGCTGAGAACTGATATAGGGTTGGAATGGGTACAGAAAATGTCAGAATTGAATCCTTCAATCCCTAGAATTTCATGCATGTAAGTAGCTATCATCCCAAGCCTACCATATGATGGACAGTGTTATATTTCCCAGAATGGAAACTGCTGTGAAAGCTTCATTCCCCTAAATAGAAAGGCTTTTCCCTTTAATGGAGGAGGGACACTATATGCCTTTATGCATTGTTCTTGACTTTAAGCTAATTGTGGGCAGGGAACATTTCTGTTATATTGTCATATTGTACTCTTCCATGTGCTTAGTACAGTGCTCTGCACACAGTATGTGCTTAGTAAATACGATTAGCTTATCAGCCTTGCTGGAGGATGAGTGCAATGGGTAAGGCTCATTAGACACAAGTAGAAAGAGAGAAAAATGTATCCTATGGTGACTCAATTTGCGTGAGGGAGAAGAGCTTTTCTCTAGCCCATCATTTTTATATATTTGAACACAAAATGGGCTGTCTAGGGATCAGGGCCCATCTCAAACACTGACCACAGTCACTGGCCTCCTCTCAGTAGAGGCACCAGGGAATCCAGTCCAAACAGTGTGGCCTAGTAGATTAGAGCACAGACCTGGAAGTCCGAAGGACCTGGGTCCTAATCCCAGCTCCTCCACTTGTCTACTGTGTGATCTTTGGAAAGTCACTCAACTTCTCTATGCCTCATTTTCCTCTTCTGTACAATGGGGATTTAGGCTTAGACCCACACGGGACATGGACCGTGTCCAACTTGATTGACTTGCATCCTACCCCCAGTGCTTACTATGGCATATTAAGTGCTTAACAAATACTGTAAAAAGGTTCTTCTCCCCCAACTCCAGGTCCAGGACCATAGGGAGGACAGTGGAGCAGATGCCTATCTACGTGGCAAAGCTGAGACTTTGTTCAAGAGCAGAACAATCTTCAGCTCAAGCATTTCTGCATCCTGAGCCTTTTCCAGCCCCAGCCCATAGTTCTGACTGCCACAGTATCCCACCACACTGCGGGAGTGGCAATCCGTTCCATTCTTTTTCCTCCTTTCCCCCCAACACCACCAATCTGTCCGTCCTGTAGGACTGGGGGAGTTGGGTAGGGAAACCTCCTCAAGGATTCCGACTCTCATGGCATGGATTGGGCCTCAAAATAGCAGCCCCTTCAAGATCGTGGTCCCGGTGACTATTTGCTTCACCTCTTCATAAAATGTGGGAAGACCACAAGCCTGGGAGTCAGAGGATCTGGGTTCCAATCCTGGCTCTGCCAATTGCCTGCTCTGTGACCTTGAGCAAGTCATTTAACTTCTCTGTACCTCAGTTTTCTCAGCTGTAAAATGGGGGTTCAATACCTGTCCTCCCTCCTGCTTAGACTATGAGCCCTATGAGGAACAAGGACTGTGTTAACTTGTATCTCCCCCAGTGCTTAAAATGGTGCTTGAAGCACTTAACAAATGCCATCATCATCATTAATTTACTGGGACTTGCTCTGTGGTCTTTGTGTCCTCCGATGAGGATTTTGTGGCCTATTGCTCCATCTACAAAGGCTAGATGTTAGTTCACTAATTAAAAAACCCACAAAATCATGAAAATCATGAAAAAAAAATCATTTAACTGGTTTAAACTACAGTGCAATAGGTAAACATTGAGGAATAGGTTTTAGAACCACTTAAAACAATGACTGCAATCAATTGCTCTCAAACACAAGGTTTCCTGCTGTGTAGGCTCTAATGTCCAATTATGGATCTTCAGACAGGCAGACACAAAAGCAAAGGGATGTTTTTCTCCTTGTCCCATTCTCTTTGATGTAAAGCAGAGCTGGTTTCTTCTAGTCTTGCTAACTCTAAGTACAAGTAACCTTCTACAAATATGAATTGATTATCCATCACTGCTTCTCTGTGGAAAAGGACTTGGAAAGAAAGATTTGCTAGTAAAAGGTATGTAGAACACTAGCACAGTTAAAAAAAATCAAGAGTGGCTGTGTCTCAAGGAGAAATTTTCACCAATTATTCTAGGAGAGTTGGACTGCATTTAAGGTCTAACACATTCAGGAGACGTTGAGTTGTAAGACCACTGCTATTTTTAAATCTTTTAGAAAATCAACTGCTGCCAAGCTAAAAGCAACAAAAGCTCATTGCTGGAATATTGAAATGTGGCTGAGAGATTCAATGTATTTTTCTATTGTTCAGTGAAGTGTTTCTTACCTTCCTACTGAGCACATCGTGTTCAATCTGTAATGCAAACAGATATGGTTCCGATTCATTTCATCCACATGTTTTACTTGTATCCCACTGAGCCATTCTTTTGGGCCCTGGTATCTGTTCATTTAACTCCCTTTCTACTTTAAAATTTCATTTTTTCTTTTCCCCATTGAGTTGCTATATTAGACCGTGGGTCTAGCATTAAGTTCAATTTGAATACTATGCCATTTGTTTGGAATTCTAATGGTCAGCTGGCATCAGCCCTGAAGATGAATATTTTTAGCTCTGTGCTCAAGAGAACTGATTAATTCTGACCTTTTAATAGGCCTACTCATTAAATATGATTTTGAAATACAAAATCCCTTTGAAAATTCTGTGTGTCGATATAAATCTGGAAGAGAAAGAAGCACCGTTCGTAAAAGCTTTAGTGGGACTGGGAAATAAATATGGAATCAGACTAAATATTGGACTCTTTGCCAGAAAGAAACAGAGACAAGGTGCCTTCCACACTGAAAACCAATTAAACATTTGTTACATTCAGGAATAAAATGGTTTGGTGAGATCCTGTTCGCAAATGACTATTGGCCAGTTCAGGACATTTTGCCTGTAGAAGAACAGTCAGGGCTGGCTTCAGGCTTTTGGCATAATAATAACAATAATGATAATAATAATAATAATAATAATAATAGCATTTGTTAAGCGCTTACTCTTTGCAAAGCACTGTTCTAAATGCTGGGGAGGATACAAGGTGATCAGGTTGTCCCATGTGGGGCTCACAGTCTTAATCCCCATTTTACAGATGAGGGAACTGAGGCACTGAGAAGTGAAATGACTTGCTCGAAGTAACAAACACAGCTGACAAGTAGTGGAGCTGGGACTTGAACCCATGACCTTTGACACCCAAGCCCATGCTAAGTGACTTGCCCAAAGTCACACAGCTGACAAGTGGCAGAGCCAGGATTTGAACCCATGACCTCTGACTCCCGAGCCCATGCTCTTTCCATAGAGCCACACTGGCTTATGTGAGGCAGGGAAAAATTTGCTGCTCCCTTCAGTTCTGTGTGACAAGAATGGATTTGTGAGTCAGAGGGTGTGGGTTCTAATTCTGGCTCTTCTATTTGTCTGCTGTGTGACCTTGGGCAAACCATTTAACTTCTCTGTGCCTCAGTTACCTCATTTGTAAAATGGGGATTAAGACCGTAAGCCCCACGTGGAACAACCTGGTTACGTTGTATCGACCCCAGCAACAGTGTTTGGCACATAGTAAGTGCTTAACAAACTAGACTATGAGCCTGTTGTTGGGTAGAGACCATCTCTATATGTTGCCAACTTGTACTTCCCAAGCGCTTAGTACAGTGCTCTGCACACAGTAAGTGCTCAATAAATACGATTGAATGAATTAACAAATACCATCATTATTATCATAAGCAACACTTTGTGTCCGTATGAAGGACGCTCCTCCACTTTCATGCCCACAACTCTTTCACTGCCACCACCTGATTGAGCATCTCTGAGCAATTTGGCTCTAAGACTGTGACTAACACCCTGCTAACAGATCATTTCTGTCTTGTGTGGCACACAACCCTGCTGTCACCATCTTAGAAAGAGGCAGAGGTACACATTTAGCCCCTGCCTCCTTCAAATTTGAAGGAGATAGTGACATCACTCCTACCACACCAAGTCACCTCTCCTGAAGTGGTTCCTACCCTCAAATACCTTTTGAAGCTGGCCCTGGGAAGCAGTGTGGCCCAGTGGAAAAGTGAAGGGCCTGAAAATCAAAGGACCCTGATTCCAATCATGGTTCTGCCACTGGCCTGCAGTATGAACATGGGCAAGTTGCTTAACTTCTCTGTGCCTCAGTTTCCTCATTTGTAAAGTTGGGACTAAATCCTGCTCCTTCCTACTTAGACTGTGAGCCCTACTTGGGATAGGGTCCGTGACCAACCTGATCATCTTGTATCTACCCCAGTCCTTAACAAATAGCATTTTCATTATTATTGTTGTTATGATTGTTGCTACTAATAATAGTTTAGGTATTGTTGACACCAATTAAAACATATAGGTACTCCTTGAAATGTTTTCAATATACACTGCCTTGCATAGGGCCAGCCAGTAAAGCTGTATTTTCACTGATTTCCTTTTTGCAATTTGTTTGAAGCAACAGTCAATTGCATTTACTGAGCATTTACTGTGCACAGCTATGTATTAAGAGTTTGGGAAAATACGAAACAAGAGTTGGGATACAATCCCAATCTACAAGGAGTTTACAGTCAAAATAGCATTTAAGGAGGAACTCAATGTTTCTTTTGGCATGAAAGATCAAATAATCACTTTCTCTCTATTGAATTATCAAGGAACAACAAGAATTTTCATAAATTTGGAGGTAGTTTTTAAACAAACAGTAGTAATGGTATTTATTAAACTCCCACTGAGTGCAAAATGCTATACTAAGCTTTTTTGAATAGGCTAAGCAGTTTGGGAAAAATGATTAGCTGTGCTGAAATGCTGTTAATAGCCTTCTGGATAAATGAAGCAATGGAAACGTTGCTTGAATAGACACTTTTGTCTGCCTTGTCTTATATTATTTGAGCTCAAGACCCATTCCCTCTGTCCCAATTACTTGAGAAGCATTATGGTCTAGTGGATAGAGCACAGGCCCAAGAGTCAGAAGTACTTGTGTTCTAATGCTGGCTCCGCCTCATGTCTGCTGTGTGACATTGAGCAAGTCGCTTAACTTCTCTGTGCCTCGGTTATCTCATCTGTAGAAATGGAGATTAAGATTGTGAGCCCAATGTGGGACAGGGACTGTGTCCAGCTTGATTAGCTTTTATCTACCCCAGTACCTGGTACAGAGCCTGGCACATAGTAAGCGCTTAACAAAGACCACAAAAAAATAGAGTTCTCCCAATCAGAGGTAAGTCACAATGACAACTTTCTGGTTCATCATTTACTTTAGCTGTTTTCTAAAGCAGTGGATTGCTGGGAGATCCTCACAGTGGATAGACCGGATTGGCAGGCTGCAATCAGAGGAAGGACTATCCTTTTTTAGCCAAACCTTTGCCAATTTCAGAAGAGGTAGAGACAGAATTGAAAACAGAGATAGACCCTGTAACAAGGGTCTATCCTTATTTATGTGTAATGTAGGAAGGAGTAGTCACTCGTTGATATTAACAATCATACTTGCACTTCTGAATGGAGTCTCACCATCAACATCACCATAGTCAAAAATGAAGGCTAGCTAGCTAGATTAGATATCTAAACATTTCTCTGCATGCAGTAAGGGCTCAATGAGATATAGATATATCTTATAGATATAATAGATATAGATTCATTCATTCATTCAATCATATTTATTGAGCGCTTACTGTGTGCAGAGCACTGTACTAAGCGCTTGGGAAGTACAAGTTGGCAACATATAGAGATGGTCCCTACCCAACAGTGGGCTCACAGTCTAGAAGGGGGAGACAGAGAACGAAACAAAACATATTAACAAAATAAAATAATAATAATAATAATAATAATGTTGGTATTTGTTAAGCGCTTACTATGTGCAAAGCACTGTTCTAAGCGCTGGGGTAGGTACAAGGTAATCAGGTTGTCCCACGAGGGGCTCACAGTCTTCATCCCCATTTTACAGATGAGGGAACTGAGGCCCAGAGAAGTGAAGTGACTTGCCCAACGTCACACAGCTGACAAGTGGCGGAGCCGGGATTTGAACCCACGACCTCTGACTCCAAAGCCATGCTCTTTCCACTGAGCCACGCTGCTTCCCCGAATAGAATAAATAGAATATGTACAAATAAAATAAATAGAGTAATAAATACGTACAAACATATATACATATATACAGGTGCTGTGGGGAAGGGAAGGAGGTAAGGCGGGGGGGGATGGAGGGGGAGAGGGAAGAGGGGGCTCAATCTATATAGATAACAGATATATTTCTATTTTAGATATAATATACTACATAGTATGTTACATATATTATATATGTTATAACTATAGCATATGATATGTACAAAATAGCTACATATGCTGTAGCTATATCTAGCTATCCTTCATATATAGAAAGCTTTCTTTATTAATCACCAAAGTGTACTTGAATGTGATTAATCCATTCTGAAGGGATACATACATATTTTAAATACAAATTCAAGCTCCCCAGCAATAAACAGCGTGGCTGTAGCAGCATGACGAAGCTTAGAGGAGCAGCTTAGAAAAGCAGCATGGCTTAATGGCAAGAGCCCAGGCTTGGGAGTCTGAGGTTGTGTGTTCTAATCCTGGCTCCACCACTTATCAGGTTTTTGACTTTGAGCAAGTCACTTAACTTCTCTGTGCCTCAGTTTGCTCATCTGTAAAATGGGGATTAAGACTGCGAGCCCCTCGTGGGACAACCTGATCACCTTGTATTCCGCCCAGAGCTTAGAACAGTGCTTTTGCACATAGTAAGCGCTTAACAAATACCATAATTGTTATCATTATTATTATTACAGAACAGTTGAATTGGGTATCCTGTAGTGCATGTAAAACATTGTGTTTTCATAGCCTAAATGATACTTGGAATCATTTCTTTGTAAGATTATTTATTATGCGGTATAGTGATATCTTTGAAAAAGTTATCATCAATTTATAAAACAAAGCACCTAGGACTAAAACAATGCATGTCAAATTAACTTTTCAAATCATCAGGTGCTACAGTTGAATTATTGGCAGTGAAATTATTGATCAAATTAATTGTCAGTAAATCATAAAGGCCTCAGCCTGCAATTTATCAGTCACTGTACCCTTCTCCTTCCTCCATCAGAAGGCAAAGGGGGTCATGAGCCCTAAAATCTTGCTGGATGGAATCCAGTTGTCTGTATCAGTGTGAGGTGTTGGTCTTTGGAAACAAACCCTGACTGACTGTTTCAGACTAATCACTGCAGTCCAGTGAGTCCAATTTGCAATAATAATGTCAAGGCTTGTCAGTGATACGCAACTACCTCTCTCCTTCTCTGCAGTCCCGCACTCCCGCCTGTCTTCAGGATATCTCTATTTGGATGTCCCACTGGCACTTCCAATTTAGCATGTCCACCACAGAACTTTTCATTTTCCCACCCAAACCTTCTCCTTTCCCTAACTTTTCCATCACTGAAGATAAAAGCCACCATTCTCCCTGTCTAAAAAGCCTGAAGTCTTGACATTAGCCTTGACTCGTCTCTCTCATTCAACCCATGTATTTAGTCTGTCACTCAATCCTGTTGGTTCTACCTTCTCAGCATCTATGGAATACACTCCTTCCTTTCTATCTTTATGGTCACCACATTGACCCAAGCAAGCGCTTGTCAAATCTTCCCTCACCTACTGCATTGACCTCTTCACTGACCTCCCTGCCTCCAGTCCACACTTCACTCTGCTGCCTGGATGATTTTTCTAAAAACTCATTCTGCACATATCTCCCCACTCTTCAAAAATCTCCAATGGCTGTCCTTCCATCTCCACATCGAATAAAACCCATCACCAGTGGCTTTAAGACACTCAGTCAGCTCTCCCTCTCCTACCTAATATTAATTTACTGATGGCATTTATTAAGCGCTTACTATGTGCAAAGCACTGTTCTAAGCACTGGGGAGGTTACGAGGTGGTCAGGTTGTCCCACGGGGGGCTCACAATCTTAATCCTCATTTTACAGATGAGGTAACTGAGGCACAGAGAAGTGAAGTGACTTTCCCAAAGTCACACAGCTGACAATTGGTGGAGTCGGCATTTAAACCCATGATCTCTGACTCCAAAGCCCATGCTCTTTCCACTGAGCCACACTTCTTCTCTTTGCTTATCACTCTTCTCCTATTAAAACCCACTCCACACATAAATCCCTCTAATACCAACCTAGTTACTGTGCCTCATTCTTGCCCCTCATGCCATCGATCCCTTGCCAACTTCCTCCCTTCTGCTTAGAGCTCCTTTCCCCTTCATATGCAACAGCCCATCACTTTCCACATCTTTGAAGCCCTCCTACTACTAACAATAATTATGATATTTGTTAAATGCTTACTACGTGCCAGGCACTTCACCAAGTGCTGGGGTGGATGCAAGCAAATCAGGTTGGACACAGTCCCTGTCCTATGTGGGGCTCAATCCTCAGCCTCAATCCTTATTTTACAGATGAGGTAACTGAGGCCTAGGAAAGTAAGGGACTAAAATCATATCTCTTCCAGGAAGCTTTCCCTGACTAATCTACCAACATCACACCCTATTCTCCCTCCTTTCTGCTTTGTCCAGACACTTGGGTCTATACTCCCTAAGTACTTTGATATGCATCCTACCTGCAACCCTGCAGCATTCATGTACTCTGCTGCTTCCCCCATCTCTAATTCACTTTAATAACTGTCTCTCCTACTAGATTTTAAACTCCTTGAAGGCAGGGATTGTTTCTAACAAACTATTGTGCTTGCTCAAGCATTTAGTACAGTGCTCTGCACACAGTAAGCACTCAATAAATACCACTGATGGACCTCACTTTACAAGTGGTTTGCTGAGGACAATTGATTTTATTTTAACTGACTTGTTTCCCAGCAGTCTCAGGTGTTTTTCATTTTGCCCTACCCCTATTATTGGGTATTATTGGGTTCCCAGTGGGATTTAAGTCTTCCATTTATAGACCTTCCCTTTTTGTATCTTCATTTTCAGTAACAAGGGACATTTACCCTTCTTTCAAGACCTTTTCTCTTTCCTTTCTCTTCATCAAATAATCAGTTTGAGTAAAATGCTCTGTTTGTAAGGTAACAAATTGTAATTTCCTACAGACATTGTTTCATTGTAATCAATCCATCATATTTTTGAGCAATTATTATGTGAATATAAAGAGGGCACCCACCTTTCAGTTTATCCATTTTGTTTTTAAAGAAAGACTTGCTTAATCTAGGAATCGGGCTTAGTTTTTTCTTTCTGGAACACCCCCCTTAATTTGAACTTGTTTCACTTCAGTCTAAACTTGGCTTACTGAGCATAGTCTCACCAGAATTATGGAGCGAGCTACTATCATGCATGGGCGAGCACAATACAAACTAATGTTGGGCTTCTGCTGTCAAACAATATTGCAAACACCAGCTAATTAGCTGCTATCACCCCAGGATTTGTTCAGGGTTACTGCTTTGCTGATTTCAGCTGCCCAATAAATTGGAGACCATTTTTGTTCTGTGAAATGGCATTCATTTTTTAAGTTGAATAGCATTTTACTTCCTGCATTTAATTCTCACCTTTTCACATTGTCATGGATGCCTAATCCCTCTCCCATTCCTATCTGTAGTAATTTCCAGCAATGCCCCTGTCATTCCTTCCTCCAAATGATTAGTACTGATGATGAAGAAGATTATTTCCCCAACCTCTGGACCATCCAACCAGCCTCCTCTTCCTCACTTAAGCAGGTCTTATGTGTTGTCACTCTACCCTTTGGATAGCAAGTGATTTCCTCTGGAATCCTGAGGTTACTCACCCCCAGCCCCTCAGACTGTGATTTCTGGATGGGAAGGGACTGTGTCTGACCTGATTAACTCATATCTACCCAAGTGCTTGGTACAATGCTTGGCACATAGTAAGCACTTCATTCATTCATTCAATCATATTTATTGAGTGCTTATTGTGTGCAAAGCACTGTACTAAGTGTACAATATAACAATAAACAGAATCATTCCCTGCCCACAGTGAATTTACAGTCTATACAGTCTATCACAAGCCTATAAATTCTTCCCAATTTAAATATTTACTCCAATGGCCAAATATAGAATAGAAATACAAAGAAATCTAGTTCATATTGCTAATGCTTCTCCTGCCCATTTTGCACATTAGTCATCACTTAGCATGTAAATGCTTTGGGTTTTGTCCTTCAGTATTGGTTACAATGCTTTGATGTTCGCCATGAGAGGAAATAATTTCCAGTGCTACTTGGCATTTTTGAAAGAAAATGAGAGCTACTTTTACTTTATATAATTGTATATACAGTGTTAATGTTTGGCTCATTTTCAAAATTAATGATGTTTTTGTAAATTAATCAACCCATTTCTTTAACATACCAGAATATTAGGATCGGGCTATAATGAAATATAAATGCTCAATTTTTCAAATATTTCTTTATGTTTTCAATCTATAGCTATTTTACTAAATCTTTATTAGTTCTTAATTGTTCAAAATAATTTTCTCTACTTTTCTTATTAAAGGCAGAATTGCAAATGAATTTGGTATCGCAGCATTTAAAATTCATCGTTAATTTCATGCTTCCTTCCTTTCTACAATGTCTTTCCCCTGGAGATATTTGTACAAGCCCTTCTTACTCCCTTTAATCCTTTTGCCTAGAATTAACTATGCTGTCTAGCTGTCATTATACTTTTAGGAGGGTTTCAAATATTGCCACTTCCTAATACACTCAGTTCTTTGGTTGCAGGTGTTTTCATGACATGCTTTGGCTCAGATGGTGTTAGGAAATTAGGAAGTGTTCTTCCAGAAGCACACCTCTATCTGGATAGATGAGTTGTTGTTATGGTAAAAGATGATCCTGCCAATGGTTAAAATGTATCCATAAATATGAGTGTCTCTGAAAAAGAATCTTTCACAGTTTGTCCATAAAAGCACAGTAGGGTCTCTTCCCTGGCTTTCTGCCATTTGGATGAGCATTGCTCAAACACCAATGATTAGGAGGGGAAAAAGCCATGTCCTTTCAGAGGAAGGCCAACAGGACATGTGTTTCAGCTGTTTTTAAAATAGTGGTGGTGGTTTGTGGCGAACCATTCACACTCTCTCACCTGGTCCCCCAGGATCAGTAGCATCCATTGCAAAACAGGAGGTAGGGAGAATGGATGGGCTTTGAGGTTGCAGACCAGAATATCTGAGATGTCAATAGTATCATATACCTGCATGTCCTCTCTCATTTTGTAAGATAATGTTATTATGGATGTTCAGATTGGCTTAAAAGTTTAGGGGGCTACTTTTCCCCTTGATAGCAAAAACCAAGAGAATGTTAGAAAACAAAGAAAACAGATCAAAAAAATCTTCAAAAGAACAACATCAGCAACAACAACAAAAAAGTACCACCTAATGTCCTTCATACACCAGGACCAGAAAATAGCAAAAGCATCAAAGCAGGACTTATGCAAGTGAAAGTGATGGTTGCAGTTGGAATCACAACATTTGCCAGAGTATCTTTGAGCTGATACAGAAGGCCTGATCCCCAGACACTTCCAGACTGTCGACTATCCTTTCCACTAAGACAATGATAAGACAGTGCATTTTTCCAAAACAATATATGCAGATCCCAATGCCAAGAGCCCCTCTTTACTTGGTCGGCAGCCTTGTCAACTTTGTAAGGGAGTGTGATGGTCCTGCTTTGGTCCTTTCACCCACACTTGCAGGCATGGATGTGACATCTTCTTCAGAAGCATCATCTTTGATAGTAAACGAGACTACATAGGCTGCTCATCCTCTTTTGAGTAAAAAAAAACCTTTCTAGACTCCCTAATTAATTCAGATCCCTTAATTCCTTAATTAATTAATTAATTGTCTTTAATTAAGGGCAATTTAACCAGCTATTTGCCTAATGTTGGGAATTGCAAGGTCACTGATATCATGTGCAGTTCCAAAGTAACTTTGTTTTCCTCACATCTTCAATATCCCACTTCCTCCCTCTTAATAGAATGCCTTTCTGCATAGCTGCTTGCCTGATTACAAAATCATAGAGCTCATTTTTGTGGCAAAGGGATTTGTCCACCTTGGAATAAATGCACTCAGGCCTAAACATGTACTCACAAAATTATACAATACATGAGTAGATTTATCAATGAATGCTTTAACTGTATGGTTAAGAACTCTGTGAATTATTATGAAGTTTTTTCCTTCTTTCCAATAAGCCATCAATCATAGCATTTATTGAACATACCAAGCATTTGGGACAGGAAAACAAAAGAAACAGTTGTGGTCCCTGCTCTCAAGAAGCTGACAATCTAATGAGGGAACTATGGAGACAAATAATTTACAGTAACAACAGGAGGGAGAGTAAGGACAAAACTGGTTATAGCAGGATTATGGAAAGAAGGAATCAGTGAATAAATAAGTGAATATGCCTATCTAGTGCCTATAAAGCCTAATAATGCTGAGGATGGGAGTAAATAGATGTGCTGTCAGGGTAGCTGTTGGCTTGATGCCACTTGTGTTGTTTGGAATTAATCAAACAAGACTTCTTGGAGTGGGGAAGGGCCAGGGACACCATCAAATTCGTTATGGTATTTCTTGAATGCTTACTATGTGTGCCAGATACTGTACTTAGCACTGGGTAGATACAAACTCATTCAATTGTATTTATTGAGCACTTACTGTGTGCAGGGCACTGTACTAAGCACTTGGGAGAGTATAATACAACAGTAGACAGATTTCCTGCCCACAATGAGCCAACAGTTGGGCGGGGGGGCGGGGGGGGGAGAGAGGCATTAAAATACGATCGAATGAATTAAAATAACAAAACAATTACAAAGGGAGCAAGTGAGGGTGACACAGAAGGGAATGGGAGAAGAGAAAAGAGGGGGCTTAGTCAAGGAAGTCCTCCTTGAGAAGGTGTGCCTTCAATAAGGTTTTGAAAGGGGAAAGAGTATCTGTCCATCGGATTTGAGGAGGGAGGTTGTTTCAGGCCAGAGGGGACGTGGGTGAGGGGTCAATGGCAAGATAGGTGAGATTGAGGCACATTGAGAAGGTTAGCACTAGAGAAGCAAAGTGTGCAGACTGTAGTAGGAGAGTAGTAAGATGAGGTAGAAGGGGGCAAGGTGATAAAGTTCTATAAAGCCAATGGTGAGGAGTTTTGGTTTGATGTTGATGTGGATGGAAAACCACTGGAGTTTTTTGAGAAGTCGGGTGATATGCCCTGAACATTTCTGTAGAAAAATGATCCGGGCAGCAGAGTGAACTATGGACTGGGGTGAGGAGAGGCAGGAGGCTGGGAGTTAATCAGGTTGGACACAGTCGATGCCCTGCGTGGAGCTCACAGTCTTAATCCCCATTATATAGATGAGGAAATTGAGTCACAGAGAAGTTAAGTGACTTGCCGAAGGTCACTCAGCAGACCAAGTGGTGGAGCCATGAGAAGAACCCAGATCTTATTCTTACACCCAGGCCTGCGCTCTATCCACTAGGCAATGCTGTTTTTCACTTGTATATTTTTCCCAGTGTTTAGTACACTGCTTTGCACATGATAAGCACTTTATCAATATTATCAATAGTATAATAGGGCAGGAGGTGGGATTTTGGCTGTGGTCTGATAATTTTAACAGGGGAGGAAGTTCTAGTCAAGGCAGAGAGAGAGCAAGGGATGGAAGTTGTAGAGTGAAAACGTTGTAATAGGAAGATAGGTTGGGAAGTAATGGGTGAAGGCGCCAATATGTAAGATGGATAAAATTCTTAATTCCTCCCAGCACAATAGATCATGGCTCTCCCTTCTTCCAAAGCATCCTATAATCACAAGTCTTCCAAAAAGCATTCATCAATTAATTTCCCTGTGTCCTAAACAACATGAACCATCAGCCAGAGAAGAAGTGTGGCTCAGTGGAAAAGAGCACGGTCTTTGGAGTCAGAGGCCATGGGTTCAAATCCTGGCTCTGCCAATTGTCAGCTGTGTGACTTTGGGCAAGTCACTCAACTTCTCTGTGCCTCAGTTACCTCATCTGTAAAATGGGGATTAAGACTGTGAGCCCTGTGTGGGACAACCAATCAACTTGTAACCTCCCCAGCACTTAGAACATTGCTTTACATATAGTAAGCACTTAATAAATGCCATCATTGTTATTATTATCTATGTCCATCCTCAGCACCCTTGGGTAGGTGTTTATTGAACCGTACACTTTTCCTTTGATGACTCTAGTTGTAAATACTTTGTTTGTCTCCTTCCTTAAAGCCTAAAATCCTTTATTCTCTACTTCCCAAGTGCCTAGTGCAGTGGACTGCACCAAGTGAAACTCAGTAAATACTATTACTATTATTTGAAATGATTCCCAAATCTACCTCTATTGCCCAGACCTCACTCCTCTTCAGTCTCGCATTTCCTCCTGCCTAAAGTCCATCTCTACATGGATATCCCATGGACACTTCAAACTTAATATGTCTAAAACAGAACTCCTTATCTCCCCACTCAGACCCTGTCTTCCCCCTGACTTTCCTATTACTGTAGACAGGACGAACACCCTCCCTATCTCACAAGCTCATAATCTAGTCATTATCCTAGCTAAATCCCTCTCATTCAGCATTCGATCTGTCAAGAAATCCTGTCGGTTTTACCTTCACAGCATCTCTTGAATCCACCCTTTTCTCTCCTTTCAAACTCCTATCATGGCAAATCAAACACGGATCATTTCCTGCCTTGATTATTGCATAGCTTCTTTCTGAATTCCCTTCCTCATCCCTCTTCAGTCCATACTACACTGCTGCCCTGATCATTTTTCTGTAAAAAAATTCAGTCCTTATCTCCCCATTCCTCATAAACCTTCAGTGGTTGCTCATCCATTTCTGCATCAAACAGAAACTCCTTACCATTGGCTTTAAAAGGCTTAATCAGTTCTCTCCCTCCTACCTAATCTCATTGATTTCCTACTACAACCAAAGGCAAACACTCCACTCAATTAACACAAACCTACTCTTGATCTCATCTATCTTGCCACCGACCCCTTATCTATGTACTTCCTCCTCCTTTATATGTAACAGACCACCACTCTCCCCACTTTCAAAACCCTCCTAAAATCATATCTCTTTCAAGAGGCCATCTCAGACTAAGCCCTTCATTTCCCTCATCTGCCCTCCTTCTGCAATGACCATACACTTGACTGGGTATCTTTTAAGCAATTTGATACTCACCCCACCCCACAACACATATAAATATCTTTTTACTCTATTTCCTCTATCCCTCATGTATTTTAATTTTATGTTGCTGATTTGTACTTTCTGAGCACTTAGTACAGTGCTCTGACCACAGTAAACACTCAATAAATGCCACTGAATGAATGAATTAATTTTAATATCTATCTCCACCTGTAGATTCTAAACTCCTTGTGGACAGGGATAATGTCTACCAATTCTGATGTAATGTACTCTCCCAAGTGCTTAGTACAGTGCTCTGCTAATAGTAAGCACTCAAATACCACTGATTAATTAGAGATCCTTGAAACCTATAGATTCTCAAGGTTCCTTCAGAGGTTCTTGAAGAATAGAGACATGGACCAAACCATACTGTAAGAAGATAATTTGGTCAGCAAGATGTATTATAGTTTTAAGTATGAAGAGGCTGGAGGTGGGGAAACCAGGGAGGAGGTTGATAAAATAGTCTAATTGTGAGGTAACAAGAGCTTGAACCAAGTTGGAAGCCTTTTGGACGGAAACACAAAAAGCCAGAACCTGGAAACAGTGCAGAGGATGACCCCGTAGGAGTCAAAGATGACAGACAGAAAGTTGCTGGATTCTAGGACTGGTATCTCAAATCTGAGGAATAGATTTTTCTACATTTTCCATGTACATTTTTAAACATCCCTCTCCTCCTTACTTATTCCCTCTATTCTCAGCTCATATTTCTCAATCCTGAATGATTCTTCCTGGGCCATTCTCTCAATATTCCTGTCTCCATCCCATTCCATCCCCTCACACCTTTCTGCCTCCATGGAAAACCCTCCCAAGCCCAAAGTTCCTCCTGAAAATTCACCTTCTCCAAGAAATATTCACCACAGTCCCTGGTCATGCTATCCCAAGAGATATCTTTAGCATTAATGTATATCTATAATTACACATTCCAAATTTTTAATTTATTGGTTTTCACATATTTTTACATATTCAAGTGCTTAGTATATATTTTTATACATTCAAGCACCTTATAGAGTTCACTGTATATAGTAAGCACTTTATAAATGTGATCGATTGATTCTTGCTGTAATCGGTTGGCTAGAAAGATTTTTAAAACTTGAAGTTCTATACAGCTCTTCCTTCTCTGCCATGGGGACTGAGTTTTTCATTAATGTCACTAAGCTAGTGGTTAGCATAGGAAGGGAAACAGTTTGAACTAGTGGAAAGAACAGAGGCTGGAGAGTCAGATACCCTGGGTTCTAATTCATGTTCTGCCACTCACCTGCTGAGTGTGACATTGAGCTAGACATTTAACTCCTCTGTGCTTCAGTTTTCTCATCTGCAAAATGGGGATTCAATACCTGTTCTCTCTACTACTTGGCTAGTGAATCCCAAGAGTGACAAGGATGGTGTCCTATCTGCTTATAATGTATCCATCCCAGTGTTTGGTACAGTGCTTGGCACATAGTAAACACTTAACCAATTCGGAAAGTATCATTAAGAGTATTGCGTCCTGCACTTACTCTATGTAGGGATGCATTTCTTAGAGACCCTGCCAGGATACCACGTTTCAATCTTCATTCTAGGACTGAGATATGGGGTTTAGAGAGCCAGACTAACTTAGGGGAAAGAGATAGTCACACCTGGGGTGAGCAAGATTGCCATTCCATCACTGCTTCTGGAATAAGTGCCGGCAGCAGTAACAACATCCAGTTGGGTATGATTGCAAGAAAGCTCCTGAAGATTTTTAATTTGGATTTTTATCCTGCTGAGTGAATTGGATTGAATACAGTTATAAGGGGGACAGAGAAATGGATGCTGTTGGGCAAGGACTCTTCTCTTATCCATTTTGCAAAAAAAGTTAAACTAGGACTCATGAAAGTGAGAGCAGGTTGAAGAGTTCTAGGCATCAGTCTGATCTACAGCCAGTGTAGCTCAGTGGGACCACTCAACTAAAGAATTGTCATTTCTCAAACATTGCATAGTAATGCTCAGTGAGGAGGAGGAGAAACTTGCACCATGCCTGGAGGAACTGCTTGCAAATATTCTCCTAGGCCAATTCCATTTTAATGGTTTTCAACCTTTTGACAATTAGTTACAGAGCACTCTGCCAGAAAATCCATTTTTGCAGGTCCCTTGGGTGGCCACTTGAGAGATACATAAACACACACTGGCACAAATAGCAGAGCCTGTCTGGGTATATAAATAACCTATTAAGCCTCCCATCTGACCAGAATAAATTTAATCCTCCCATTTAATTCTTATATAATGCAGGTTGTCAATTAAATTTTGAAATAGTAAAGCCTCTGAACAATAGCGACGATTGTTTTCCTTCACTCACTTTGACCCAGCTGCTTCCGAAACATCCACCCGTGCAGTCTCTCATGGACTTATATCTTGCTCAAATCTCAGAAATTCTCACTCAAGTACTGGATTTAATCCAACTCTTTCTATGCTTGTGGCTCTTTACATTTCATCTGTTGTCTACGCTGGCACTTCAGGGGATAACTAATAATATATGAGAAAATAATCCAGAGCTCCCTTATAGCTCCACCACCAAAATGACTTTATATCTAACGGGCTTCAGGACAGATTTCTTTCTTAAATTGAATCCTTTAATTGATGTAATTAGATGTCTCTTCAACATTATGTGAATAATGGAAATGCTTTAATATGAAGCTTAAAAAACTTTTGTGTCTGATACAAGTCCTGCCTTCTCCTGTTCTCAGTCCAACCTGGTACACCAGTATCATTATCACCATTCTTCAAGGAAGATAAGAAGCCTTCTTACTTTCCAAGGGGGATTTAACTTGTCAGCAGGGCATCATTACAATGTTTTTTAGGAGATCAGTAGCAGCAAATTAATTTTACTGGCACAGTATCACAAGATTCAAAGAACATCTTGACTTCAGAGGTTCCTTAAAATCATTTCTTTGATGTGATCTCTATTGAGGCTAGTGGCTGAAAAAACTAAGACAAATCCAATATATCTCTTCTAGTTGTTTGTTCTGAGTATTTTTAAGAGTGACATCTTTTGTTATCCTTCTGTTTGTTATTCCTTTGTTGTCCTCTGTTAAAGGACTTTTTGATGTGTTTATCCAGATTATTACCATTATGGAAATCAAAAATGTAATGGAAATTTGAAGGAGATCAGAATTCATTTTAAAATCACGGGAGTGATCTGTTGTATGATATAATAGTGATCAAGAGCAATAATAAAATGGTAGGAAATAAGATCAATTAATATATGGAATTGCTTGTGCTGGGCAGCAGCAACATGGGAGAGTGTCGAGGGAGGAGACTCAAATTTACTGCGCAGATGGAGGCAGTGGTAAACCACTTCCACATTTTTACCAAGAAAACTCTATGGATACATGACCAGAACAATTGCAGATGGAGAGTGGGGCATTCTGGAAGAGATGTTTCTGTGGTGTCGCTTTGGGTCAGAAACAACTCGACGGCATAAGACAAGAATACAAGTGGGTTGGTTTAAATATCAGAGATGTTCTATCCCACATAGTGAGATAAGAAATTCACACATCTATAGCTAAAATCCATAGCATGGCCTAGTGGCTAGAGCATGGACCTGAGAGCCAGAAAGGCTGGATTTTAATCCCAGATCCACCACTCGTCTACTGTGTGACCTTGGGCAAGTTACTTCTCTGTGCCTCTGTTCCCTCATTTGAAAAATGGGGATTAAGACTGTGAGCCCCATGAGGGACAGGGACTCTGTGTAACCTGATTGCTTGTATCCCCCGAATGGTTAGTGAAGGGCCATGTACACAATAAGCACTTACTAAATACCAAAATCATTATTACTGCTGGTATTCTTATGATGATTACTGTTTTTCCATAATACAGATACACAGCAAGATCATCATTATCAATGATATTTATTGAGTGCTTACTGCATACAGAGCACTGTACTAAGTGCTTGGGAGACAGAGCAGAGCCCTCAGATCTGGGTCAAATGGAGAAATGAGGCCATTGATTGCTTCTTGGATTCCCTGTCTTGCTACTTTAGGCTGTTTCTCCAACAGGTTAATGACATTTTTTTTTATGAGTGTTCATTCGTAGCATTGCCAACTACTGAACCTTCAAGCAGAGGGAGCTTGGGAAAGAGGACAGTGCTTGTTCACAGAAGTTATCTCCGGGTTTTACCTTCTTTCCCAAAGGGACTCTCTTTTATTTGGGTTCCACTGTGGGACAAATCCTCTGGCACAGCAAGGACCTAACCTTACTTGCAAACAATGTGGGAGGGAGGCTGAACCTGCAATCGCCTTTTCAGTCCTTTTTTCATACATGGGTAGTACTTCACAGTTAGTAATATCTCCTCTGAATATGGACAGGTGTGTATTTATAAATATATATATATATATATATATATGTGTGTATATATATGCATATATATATATATGCATATATATATATATATATATATGTGTGTGTGTGTGTATATATATATTATGTCTGGGAAGGGGTGAGGGGAGAATCAGGCAGTGATCATTGTGTCCAGTGTCCAAAATTGCAACCTGATAAAGGGAAAGGGAGTTGCCCAAAATGCTGTAGGTTTGTGGGAACTTGATCACAAAAACAGTAGTTCTTTAGTTTCAGAGGTGACACTGGATTATCCAGCCACCATTAAATTCACTATCAAGCTTGAGGATTTACTCTGTGTAGCTTATTAAAGACATTAACAGATGTGTGGTAGCCAGCATAACCACCTGAAGCCAGTACATGAATATTTAGCATGAAAATTAAGATTAGCTTTTCCAACTTCCATATTTCTACTAAAGGAGAAATATTTTCCCCTGTTTTCTAAACATTATTCATTCTGAATGAATGATTTTTCAATGAACTAGGGCAGATAGTTTGTAAAAAGGGAGATAAGATGTTTGTTGAATTACTGGCCCGTGCTTCTGGCCTGGTGAAATTACCATGCTTGTGTACTTTTAGTTCAAGGTCTCAAGAAGAATCTCTTTTTGAATAGATATATGAAGGCCATTTCATTCATGTTAAAAGAAATTACTCTAAAGTATTTTCTTCTTGCAGTTTTAATAGATAAACCAAAATATCACACGCCTTATTGAACTGCCTTATCTGTTATATAATTCCATTTTCAATGTCACTAAGGTTATGCTCATTTCTACAGAGAAGCTGATATCTAAATGACTAAATATGCATTTTAATGCAGTGTCATAAAATCCCCTGATCTTATTTACCTTTCCTAATGAAAGTTGACAAGCATTGGAATCTGTACTTTGGTTATCGCATGCTCGAGCAATTCTTTGATTATTTGAAAAACGAAGTATTTAGGCAATTTTCACAAGGAAATGTCAATATGACTATAAAAAGAGTGTTGCTTAAGAACACATTTACAAAACACATTTACAAGACCACTACTGGGTCAGGCCAAGTCCAGTACTGCGGCGAAACCATGATGTGGTTGTTCTCCTGCAGCACTTCTTGTGGCAATGAATTCCCCTTTTCTGTGAAAAAGTGTTTCATTTAGTTTGCTTTGAATCTACAACCTTCAAGCTTCATTAAATGCATTCTTGTTCTAATGATGTAGCACCTGGGGAACAAAAGTTCCTGTTGACCCTTTCTGCAATCTGCACAATTTTTGGAGACTTTAATCATATCTCTTCTCAGCCTTTACCTTTCCGGATTGAACAGATCAAAACTTTTTTTAGATACTGATGCTTCCCCAACTCCTTGATCATCTTAGCTGTCTGTGTAATAGTAGTAGCAGCAGCAGTACTCAGGGTAATTGTACTCTCACATACTCTCTGGATGCACTGCACTGTACTAAGTACTTGGGAAGTACAAAATAAGAAACCGACAAATTCCCTTTGCGCACAAGAAGCTAACACACTAATGGAGTAAAGAGGTCTAAAAGTAATCATGATCATAATCGTATTCAAAATAATCAATCAATCATATTTCTTGAACATTTACTTTGTATAGAACATTCTACTAAGCAACTGGGAAAGTACAATATAACAGAGTTGGTAGACATGTTCCCTGCCCATAGTGAGAAGCAGTGTTTTCTACTGGATACAGCATGGGCCTGGGAGTGAGAAGGACCTGTGTTCTAATCCTGGTTCTGCCACTTGTCTGCTGTATGACTTTGGGCAACTCAACTTTTCTGTGCCTCTGTTACCTCATCTGTAAAATGGGAATTAATATTGTGAGCCCCATGTGGGACATGGACTGTGTCCAACCTGATTAGCTTGTATCCACCCAAGCATCTAGTACAGTGCCTGGCACATAGTAAATGCTTAACAAATACTATAAAAAACAAACAGAAAGGACTGACAGTCTAGAAGGGGTGATAGACACTTATATAAATGAATAAATTATGGATATGTATATAAGTGCTCTGGGACTGAGGGAGGGGTGAATAAACGGTGCAAATCCAAGTATCAGGGTACAAGGGTGATGTGGGAGTGGGAGAAGAGGAAATAAGGGCCTAGTTGGGGAATGCCTCTTGGAGAAGATGTCTGCTGTGTGCTCTTGGACAGGTCACTTAACTGTGTCTCAGTTTCCTCATGCGTAAAACAGGGATTCAGTGTCTGTTCTCCCTCTTATTTACACTGTGAGCCCCATGTGGGACAGGGTCTGTGTTCAACTTGATTTTCATATACCTGCCCCAGAGCTTAGTACAGCGCTTGACACCTACCATAATAACAATACTAATAATTGATGCCCAGGGCAGTCCTCGGCTTTTACAAAGCAAATGAAACAGGTAGAATTCCTGAGAGCTAGAAGCTCAATCTAATAGACAACACGGACATGGACAAAGGACATTTGAACACACAGAAAACTATTAAGCCTACACAAATAGGAATGAAGGAGGAAGGAATAAGCCCAAAGCATTTTATTAGGGTGGGCCAATTGATTTGGAAGCAAAGAGTGAGGAGCCAGTCCTGTCAGTATGCAGACAGAATGGGGACAGGAAGGGATCACCCTATTTCTGTCTCAATGCCATAAGCCTGTCCTCTAGACTGTAGGCCCACTGTTGGTAGGAAAGATGTCTACCAACTCTGTTATAGAGTACTCTCCCAAGCACTTAGTACAATGCTCTGCCCACAGTAGGTGCTCAATAAATAAGTTTGATTGATTAAATGAGTCACAGATAATTTCTGCCCTCCATCTTAATAACAGCAAGTAACAGTAATAATGCTATTGATTCTTTACTCTTCTCATATCCATCAGTGGTATTTAGTAAATGCTTACTTTGTACAGAGCACTATGCTAAGCGCTTGGGAGAATACAACAGAGTTGGCAGACATTTTCCGTGCCCACAACAAATTTATAGCCTTGGGAGAACTAGATGCTTTCAGAAAGCATTTGGAGACCAATGACAAAGGATACTGCATTTCATTCTAATGCTGCATAAAGATGTTTATATATCAGAGCTCTTCATAAACTCCTCATTAACTGTGCACACATCTCTGTGGAAAAAATCACTTTGTAAGATCTTTAAGCAAAACCTGATTCAGTTCTTATATTTCATTATCATTTAAATTATAATAGCTAATTCCCTTCAGTCAGAGAGTCATAGGATTCCAATTTGCTTTCCAAAGACCCATTTTTTATCCCTCACCTAGCCAAGAATTTAGCAGCATTGGTCCAGTGTATATTGTTAGGTTGACCATCCACCTCCGCATCAAACAAAAACTCCTCACCATTTGCTTTTTAAAGCACTCCATCACCGTGCCCCCTCCTACTTCACCTGGCTACTCTCCTACTACAACCCAGCCACACTCTTCTAATGCTAACATTCTCAATGTGGCTCTATCTTGCCTATCTCACCACCGACCACTCGCCCATGTCCTGCCTCTGGCATGGAATGCCCTCCCTCCTCAAAGCTGAAAAAGTTACTCTCCCCCCTTTCACAGCCTTATTGAAGGCACAACTCCTCCAGGAGGCCTTCCCTGTCTAGGCCCCCCCTTACCTCTTCTCCCACTCCCTTCTGCGTCACTCTGACTCCCTCCCTTTGTTCTTCCCCCCTTCCCATTCCCACAGCATTTATGTACACATCTGTAATTTATTTATACTAATGTCTGTCTCCCCTCCTCCAGACTGTAAGCTCGTTGTGGGCAGGGAATGTATCCGTTTATTGTTGTAGTCTCCCAAGTGCTTAATATAGTGCTCTGCACAGAGTAAGTGCTCAATAAATATGACTCAATGAATGGATTGTAAATAAATAGAAAATGTCACTGATAATTGGAAAGTAAATGTAATCCAACTATCCAGTGAAGGAGCATGGTCTGGTGGATACAGCATAGACGTAGGAATCAGGAGGACCTGAGTTCTAATCCCTGTTCTGCCACTTGTCTGCTGTGTGACTTGGGTAAGACACTTAACATCTCTGTGCCTCAGTTATCTAATCCATAAAATGGGGATTAAGACTGTGAGCCCTATGTGGGTAAGGGACTGTGTCCAACTTGAATAATTTGTATCTACCCCAGTGTTCAGTACAGTGACTGGCACATAGTAGGCACTTAAGACATACCATAAAAACCACTTCCCTTCATGCTTGAAATAAATCCCTTCCACACTGTCCCCTCCCCACTATCTTAGAACTCCCTTCCTCCTCAAATCATACAGACCACAGATCCCCTTAATCCTCACTTCTAAAATTCCAACTCCTCTAAAAAAGTTTTCTCCAGGCATTTTCCCACAGTTTGCCCACTACTCCAAATACGTATATTGGGTAGTGGGAAAACAATAGGACAAAACTTGTATTTCCTCTTTTTTTTATTTTTGACCTCTCAAGTTGCAAGTAGTTTTTATGTTTGTCTTCTCCATTAGTGTGCATGTTCCTTGTGGGTAGGGAATCTGCCACTTTATTATTCTGTATGTCCTAAATGCTTAGTACAGTGTACCACACCAAGAAAAAAAAAGTGGGCATTCAACTGTTGTTGCTATCACTACTTCTAAAGACTGACTCTCATGATGGACTCTGCATGGATTGCTGTTCCCAGTCCATGTTGCAATGTGAATGTTGTTTGTGAATCTCTGTTCATTCATTCATTCAATTGTATTTATTGAGCACTTACGGTTTGCAGAGCACTGTACTAAGCACTTGGGAAGTACAAGCCGGCAACATATGGAGACGGTCCCTTCACAACAACGGGCTCACAGTCTAGAAGGGGGAGACAGACAACAAAACAAAACATGAAGACAGGTATCAAAATCATCAAAACAAATGGAGGTTAGTGGCAGAGGAGCGGAGGATGCAGGCTGGGCTATAGAAGGAGAGAAGGCAGGTGAGGTAGTAAGGCTATAGGTCACAGTTATTTGGTTACATCCACACTATAGCAATATTCTCTGATTATAGTTTGTGCCCCATCAGCTTTTCAATTATTTACCAACATTCTCTTTCTCATATTTCCCTTGCTTAGGGATTTGCTCTTTGACTATTGACCAGTGACAATTAGAGTGCTGAGTTACCTGCCAACAGAGGTATCAACTGTTGGGAATTAGGTAGGAATAAAGCTATGAATTGGAATTAATGAATACAGAGAGGCACCATGGCCTAGGGGAAAGAGCCCGGGCCTGGAGTCAGAGGACCTGGGTTCGAATCCCAACTCCATTACTTGTCTGCCAGATGACCTTAGGCATGTCATTTTACTTTTGTGTGCTTCATTTCCCGCACCTGCAAAATGGAGATTCAATACCTGTTCTCCCTCCTTTTTAGACCGTGAGCCCCTTGTTCATTCATTCATTCAATAGTATTTATTGAGCACTTACTGTATGCAGAGCACTGTACTAACCACTTGGAAAGTACAATTTGGCAACAGATAGAGACAATACCTACTCAACAATGGTCTCACAGTTTAGAAGGGGGAGACAGACAACAAAACAAGTAGACAGGCATCAGTAGCATCAAAATAGATAAATAGAATTATAGATATATGCACATCAATTGTGAGACCCGATAATCTTGTACCTACGGCAGAACTACACCACAATTATCATTATTATTATTAGTTCAAATCAATCAATCAATCAATCGTATTTATTGAGCGCTTACTGTATGCAGAGCACTGTACTAAGCGCTTGGGAAGTACAAGTTGGCAACGTATAGAGACAGTCCTTACCCAACAGTGGGCTCATAGTCTAAAAGAATATGATGCCAGTAATTGGCAGCTAAAAACAATACACAGACACACTTTGAAACTGAGAAAGAAATGAATTTCAACCTCCCATTAAGCAAACATTTGGGGCTAACAGGAGCCTAACCTTTGGACTTAGGTACAACCCAGGAACAAAGATAGCCCAATACAAATTCCTTAGGCAAGCATATGTTATAAATCCAACATCTCAAAAACAGGATACATAGATATGCTGTTATGATCTTCGGGGTCATGCAGATGGTACCCATTAACGACAGACAAAGCACTATAGAGGGAATAATTTAATTGATGTTTGAACCAGTCTGAACAGACTTAGCCTTTTGATAAGCTAGCTGCTAATTCATCATGTTGCTAAGTCATGATCTGACATGTTTAATTTTCTGATAATTCTTCTCGCCTATGCTCAGAGAGCGGAGGGAAGTTCCTGAAGGGGGATTTTACCCAGCCAAATGCCCTGTTAGTCTGGGAATCTTAAAAATTTAAGCTGAGGATCTGATTTAGAACTAAAGACGCATTATATTCGTCAAGAGGGAGGGGGGATGGGATTTTCCTTTCCCAAGGATTTATGGGCCAGGAGAGTGGGGCAGCTCCCAAGGTAAATCAGACCAGAGGTGACAAGGGGAAGTCCTAGTAGTAGGCTTGTCCTCTAGAATGTATGCTCCTTGTAGGCAGGAAATATATCTACCAACTCTGTTGTGTACACTCCTCTGTACGTGGTAAGCACTCAATAAACACCACATGGATTGATAGTCTCAGGGGCTTTAGAAGCAGTGAGAAGCAGCATGGCCTAGTGGATAGAGCACAGACCTGAAAGTTAGAAGAACACGGCTTCTAATTCCGGCTCTGCCACTTGTCTTCTGTGTGACCTTGGGCAAGTCACTTCACTTCTCTGTGCCTCAGTTCCCTCATCTGCAAAATGGGGATTAAGACTGTGAGCCCCGCGTGGCACAAGGACTGTGTCCAACCCAATTTGCTTGTATACACTCTATTGCTTAGTGCAGTGCCTGACACATAGTAAGTGCTTAACAAATACCACAATTATTATTATTATTCTTAATCTTAATGCTACAGTTCTAAAGGCCAAGGAATCTCTACAGAAGAGAAGCAGCATGGGCTCGTGGAAAGAGCATGGACTAGGAGTCAGAGGAACTAGGTTCTAGTCTCTGCTTTAACACTTACCTGATGTGTAATCTTGGGCAAATCATTTGACTTTGCTATCCCTCAGTTTTCTCATCTGGAAAATGGACATTAGACTGGCAGGGAGAACTTCCATGGGTGAGAAATTGATCGGGTAGTATGTCCTGTGGATGGGACTATGTGAAGACTTGTCCATGTAGACCTGCTTTGTTGTCATTACTGTGGTCAAAGATTAGGAAAAAAAAAAAGCCCTCCTTTCTAAGATTAACTAACTCAGCTGTTTGGGCTAGACCACAATGCTAAGAAGCAGTGTGGCCTAGTGGAATGAACATGGGCCTGGGAATCAGAGGACCTGGATTCTAATTCTGGCTCTGCCACTTTTTTGCTGTGATTTGCCCAAATCACTTAACTTCTCTGTATCTCAGTTCCCTTGTGTGCAAAATGGAGATTCAGTAACTGTTCTTCCTCCTACTTACAGTGTGAGCCCCGTGTGGGACCTGATTATCTTCTATCTACCCCCGCACTTAGTTCAGTGCTTGACTTTTAGAAAGTGCTTAACAAAGCAGGGTGGACTAGTGGCTAGAGCATTGGCCTGGGAATCAGAAGGACCTGGGTTCTAATGCTGGCTATTCCATTTATCTGCTATGTGACCCTGAGCAAATCAGTTCATTTCTCTGTGCCTCAGTTCCCTCATCTGTAAAATGGGGATTAAGGCTGTGGAGACCCATGTGGAACAGGGACTGTGTCCAACTTGAGTAGCTTGTATCTACCCCTGCACTTAGTACAGTGCCTGGCACATAGTAAGCGCTTAACAAATACCACAATTATTATTATCATCAATGTTAGTTATAATTATCCCCAGAAAAGGGGTTTTCCAGATTTGTTCACCACTGAGTTTGTAAACATGGTAATGCCTCGCGGTACACATGGGCAAAACTCACTGCAAAATTTAGTCAGGAATGGCAGCAAATTTTACTTAGGCATGCTAGGTAAGACCTGCCAAAAGATTTCTATTTACCCGTTAAGTCCTTGGACAATCTTACTTCTCAAGTGTGTGTCTAAATGGAAGAAAGGGTTGCTTTGAAAAGAATTATAGGTACCATGAAAACAATACTGATTTGTAATTACCCTAAAACCAGAAAAAAGCAAAAGAGAAAGAAACGAAAATCCTGGAGATTGAATATCCTAGGAAATGGTCTTTGCCTTGAGAAAGGACAGTCTGAAAATGAATGCCTCAGGGGGCTATTTTCTGGCAGTAAAGAGTCTTTAAAAGGGCCCAGTCTTCCTTTTGTTTTTTTTTACTGATGACACTACTTCCTTGAGAACAATTTCAATACATTTGTATTGGTTTTATGAAAGGCCACGGGAGATATATACAGACCTCATGTAATGTCCCTATAATATCTCTATATGTTTCATTCATGTGACTAAGAATTCGTTTTACATGTGGCTATGATATACTAAAGAGTCTACAGTAAATTCGAGCTCTGGTATTGGTAAATAGGCTGTAAAATAGATCTAAATAGCTGTGTTGCTTAGTGAAAAGAGCACAGTTGTAGGAGTCAGGGGACCTGGGTTCTACTCCCAGTTCCATCAGTTGTCTACTGTGTAACAATGTGCGAGTCACTTAACTTCTCTGAGCCTCAGTTACCTATCTGCAAAATAGAGACTAACATTGTAAGTCCTCTGTGGAACAGGGGCTATGTCCAACCTGATTATTTTGTATCTACTCCAGTGCTTAGTACAATGCCTGACATATAGTAAGCGCTTCACAAATATAAAATCAGTTCGACAGCCCAACTATTTATTAATAACAATAATAATAATGGCATTTATTAAGCACTTACTATGTGCAAAGCACTGTTCTAAGCACTGAGGAGATTACAAGGTGATCAGGTCATCCCACACGGGGCTCACAGTCTTAATCCCCATTTTACAGTTGAGGTGACTGAGGCACAGAGAAGTTAAGTGACTTGCCCAAAGTCACACAGCTGACAATTGGCAGACCCAAGATTTGAACCCATGACCTCTGACTCCAAAGCCCATGTTCTTTCCACTGAGTCACGCTGCTTCTCACAGTAGTGTAACGCTCTCTAAAGAAGCAGACAACTTCATGTCTTTTAAAACCTTTTTGGTCACAAAGATTATGTCAAAGAACTATATCCAAAAGAAGACATTTGTTTATCTCATGCATGATCAATTAAGTACAGTTCAAGTACAATTCAAGAGTGCTTGATTCTGTTCCAAATTAATCTATCAACAAAATAAACCCTGACTCTGAAATGTCCACTTTTACCTCTTAGTTTGTCACCTGATTCAAATCACTCAACCTCCAAAATTAGTGCCTTCTCCCAAGGAAGGTCCATACTCAATCCATCACCAAATCCTGCCAGTCTCACCTGCACAATCAATCAATCAATCAATCGTATTTATTGAGCGCTTACTGTGTGCAGAGCACTGTACTAAGCACTTGGGAAATACAAGTTGGCAACATATAGAGACAGTCCCTACCCAACAGTGGGTTCAGAGTCTAGAAGGGGGAGACAGAGAACAAACATCACCAAGATCCACCGTTTCCTCTCCATCTAAACTGCTACTATGTTAGTACAATCACTCATCCTATCCCTACTGGACTACTGCATCAGCCTCCTTTCTAACCTCCCAACCTCCTGCCTCTCTCCACTTCAGTCCATACTTCACTCTGCTGCCTGGATTATCTTTCTACAAAAGCATTCAGGGCATATCATCCACCCCACCCCTCAAAAATCTCCAGTGGTTGCCTATCAACCTCCACATCAAACAAAAACTCTCACTATTGGCTTCAAAGATCTCCATCACCTTGCCCCTTCTTACCTCTCCTATCTTCTCTCTTTCTACAACCCAGCCCACACACTCCGCTCCTCTCATGCTCACCTTCTCACTGTGCCTCAATCTTGCCTTTCTCGCAGCCGACCCGTGGCCCATCTACTACCTCTGGCCTGGAATGCCTCCCTCCTCAAATCCACCAAACACTCTTCCCTGATTTAAAGCCCTACTGAAGGCACACCTCCTCCAATAGGCCTTCACAGACTAAGCCCCCTTGCCCTCAGTTCCCTCCCCCTCCCGCGCCACTCCCTTTGCTCTTCCCCCTCCCCGTTGCCACCCCACAGCACTTACTATTTATGTATAGATCTATAATTCTATTTATGTTGATGCCTGTTTACTTGTTTTTATGTCTGTCTCCCCCCCCTCTAGACTGTAAACCTGTTGTGGGCAGGGATTGTCTCTCTATATTGTTGAATTGTACTTTCCACGTATTCATTCATTCATTCAATCATATTTATTGAGCACTTACTGTGTGCAGAGCACTGTACTAAGCGCTTGGAAAGTACAAGTTGGCAACATATAGAGACGGTCCCTACCCAACAGTGGGCTCACAGTCTAGAAGGGGGAGACAGACAACAAAACATATTAACAAAATAAAATAAATAGAATAAATATGTACAAATAAAATAGAGTAATAAATACGTACAAACATATATATATACAGGTGCTGTGGGGAGGGGAAGAAGGTAAGGCGGGGGGATGGGGAGGGGGAGGAGGGGGAGAGGAAGGAGAGGGCTCAGTCTGGGAAGGCCTCCTGGAGGAGGTGAGCTCCCAGTAGGGCTTTGAAGGGAGGAAGAGAGCTACCTTGGTGGATTTGTGGAGGGAGGGCATTCCAGGCCAGGGGGATGACGTGGGCCAGGGGTCGATGGCGGAACAGGCGAGAATGAGGCACAGTGAGGAGATTAATGGCAGAGAAGCAGAGGGTGTGGGCTGGGCTTGCTCTACTTTCTCTTCACACTCATCCAGGCTCCACACTATGACATAGTCATGTGATGCGGAACAGATGAGAAGACGATTGGCTTTATTTCCAAATGCCACAGCAGTGATTGATTGATGATGTCCTATCAAGTGCAGTGGCTCATTCGAAGGGATATCAGTATTCCATAAACAAAGTTCATTTCCATCCAAGGGGAACGCACAGTAATGCAGGCCACAAGCAAGTTGAACAGGAGACGCCAGCCTTGAAGATTCAACAGAATGTTTTTTCCAAATTATGTCATCAACACAATCATCTTTAGTGGAATAAAGATCTTCTCGATTTTCCATACTGAACCCAAAAGTCCCGACGGCCGAGTGGGCCCACAGCCCCTGCCCGACCCTTGGCTGGAGTTGTTGGCATTGGCGCTGGGCCGCCGCTCGGTTGCCACAGTGTTCTGCACACAGTAAGAGCTCAATAAATATGATTGAATGAATGAATATTAATAATAATAATGGCATTTATTAAGTGCTTACTATGTGCAAAGCACTGTTCTAAGAGCTAAGGAGGTTGCAAGGTGTTCAGGTTGTCCCACGGGAGGCTCACGGTCTTAATCCCCATTTTACAGATGAGGTAACTGAGGCACAGAGAAGTTGTGACTTGACCAAAGTCACACAGCTGACAACTGGCAGAGCAGGGATTTGAACCCATGACCTCTGACTCCAAAGCCCATGCTCTTTCCACTGAACCACGCTGATTCTCTATATTATTATTATTAGCTGGCCTGCCCAAAATAATTGGCCAATTAGTTGGCCAATATTAGTTGTCCTGCCCCAATTAGTTGGCCAAGATTAGTTGGCCTGGCCAAAGGTTTGGCTTGTTGAATTTTCCACTGGAGTCAGTATGGCCTGATGGAAAGAGCCTGGGATTATTAAGTGTGAATTACATGGTAAATGCTAATGTAGATATAACAAAATCAGATCAGAACCAGTTTCTTTCTCACACAGTGCTCACAGTCTGTAAGAAAAGGATAGCAGACATCTTTTCCCCATTTTACAGATGAAGGAACTGGATCAGAGAGATGACTCTTCCAAGGTCAAGGAGCAGGCTGGTGGGTGAGGTGGAGACTCAAGCCATGCTTCAAGTTCTTTACATCAGTCCTCACCGCCTCCAGTGGAAAATTCAACAGGCTGTACCATTGGTCAGGCCAACTAATAATAAGATTGGTTATGGACCTCTGCATTTTGTTCAAAGTGCAGCATAGCGGTATCCTAATATTTTCTATTCATTCATTTATTCATTCAATCGTATTTATTGAATGCTTACTGTGTACAGAGCACTGTACTAAGCGCTTGGGAAGTATATGTTGGCAACATATAGAGACGGTCCCTACCCAACAGCAGGCTCACAGTCTAGAAGGGGGGAGACAGACAACAAAACAAAATATATTAACAAAATAAAATAAATAGAATAGTAAATATGTACAAGTAAAATAGAGTAATAAATATGTACAAACATATATACATATATGACATTTGATTTTTTTTTGAGCTTTAGGATATTATAAATATAAATAAACCTGGTGACCTTTCAGAACATGAAAGCACATTGTGGGAATCAAATCCAAAAAAACTTCTTTCTATCTAGTGATGTTCTTTGTTTGTGTTATAGGTTATAAAACAGGAGGAGGACAATGGAAGAAGGTGCTAGTCAAAATGCCCAGGATTCATATATTGGAATTTTCCTGTCAGCTCCAAAAATGCATTTCATTGCCTCTGGGTTGCCCAAAAGAACATTTTTCACCTATCAAACATGAATTATTCCTCCTAAGGAAAAGACATATTGTGCTCATCAACCATAATAACTGAGGAAGAGGGAACTCTAAATGTCCTTTTAAAAAGTTCAGGTCAATTAATTTTCCCATGTGTTTTTTTTTGCTGTTAAGAGTTGGACCCATTTCTCTTTGACTCTTGCCAAAATCCAGCTGCTAAATTTTCTCAACTACAACCGTCACTCTCTTCATGCCACAGTGAAACTCTTTCCTTGTTATTAACGGCACCCAGGTGAAAATATGGTAGTTGTATGGTATGCCTCCTTAATAATGAATAAGAGTGATGCATTGTGCAAAACTGCCTCAATAATTTACAAGGTGATATCAAGGAAAGACTAACTGTAGTGTTTTGTAGGAAATATACTGCATTTGAAAAAATAATTTAGAAGCTGCATGCAAGCTGTAATATTAGGTTAAGCTTTGGCAGTGCCAGATCTACCACTGGAAATGTAAAAGCTCAACTGAGCACTGTTGTTTGTCTTATTTTAAGCTCTACGTTTTTGTAGCAGTTCTATTTACCTATAACTACAGAAGCCTTCGATTTTCATATCTTATTGAAGACAGAGGGAGAGAAAGAACGGAGGCACACCTGCCTTTGATTTTGGAAGAAGAATATATGCATGCCCCAGATTTTTAAAGAGATACCCATCTGGTCCTTTCCTTTGCTGGTGCCACAAGGGATGGAAAGGAATGATCTCTTTCCTTTTTTTTTTTCAAGTAAAGCACTGAAGTTTAGTAAGTTCTAAGTTTAGTAAGATGTCCTTGGCCCCAATTCAGGAGCGGGATGGCCTGGAGCCCCCCGGGAGCCAAGGGAATCGGAATGTCCAGATTGCCATCAAGAAAATGGAGGCCACTCAGACACTTAATCCTCTATGATACAAGGCCAAAAGAAGCACCAGACAATGAGAAGCAGCTTGGCCTTGTGGAAACGGCATGACAGACCTGGGACAAAGGGGACCTATGTTCTAATCTTGGCTCTACCTTTTGTCTGCTGCATGACTTCGGGCAAGTCACTTAACTTCTCTGTGCCTCCATTTTATTTTCTATAAAATGAGATAAAATACCTGTTCTCCCTCCTACTTAGACTGTGAGCCCCATGTGGGATGGGGATTACGCCTAACCTGTTTTTATCTTGTATCTATCCCAATGCTTAGTATGGTGCTCAGCACATACTAAGTGCTTAACAAATGACATTGTTATCATTATTAGTTGGCCCTTAATTTCCATGGGATGCTTTCATCTCATGCTGCGTGAATACTGTGTTGTACTCAGCCCGGCAGAGTGGATAGAGCATGAGCCTGGGATTCAGAAGGCTGTGGGTTCTAATCCCACTCTGCCACTTGTGTGTTGTGTGACCTTGGGCAAGTCATTTTATTTCTCTGTGTCTCAGTTACCTCATCTGTAAAATGTGGATTGAGACTGGAACAGGGGACTGTGTCTAACCTGTTTTGCTTGTATCCACCCCAGTGTTTAGTACAGTGAGTGCTTAACAAATATCATAATAATTATTATTATTTCACATGCAGTATAATAATGCCATATTCAATATTTTGGGAAGTGGGCTTCTTCACTGTTACCAAATAATGCCTAGCCCTACAATTAGATTATAAAGTAGGAAGTGCTTGGCTGTGATAGATTTCATTGCAATCTCTGAAGAGAACTGTGTTATTGGAGGTTGGCAAAGGAATTGTAGATATGGTAAGGAGATATTTAGGTGAAGGGGCTGATACACTACATCTAATAAAGAGTAAGTGGATGCTTTGTGCAGATTCAGGCTTCCTTCATTCCCTTACATGGACAACGGCAGTGGTTGTGGCTTGTTCTCTTCTCCTGAGACAGACTGTAAGGGGTTTCATCTGTCTACTACTCCTGGAAGCAGACCTGCCCTGCCTTTTGTCACTTCATCAAGCTTGAGGGAAAATGGGGTAGAGAAGTGGGGTGTTGTAATTATATTTATGAGTTTTGGAGGTTTAAACTAATCAATCAGTGGTAGTTATTGAGCACTTACTATGTTCTGTGCAACCTACTAAGCACTCAGACAATAGAATACAACAGAGTTGGTACTCACATTCCCTGCTCACAAGGGGCTAAGATCCCTTCCTGAACAAATGCTTCTGGGTAAAATACTTTGTGCTAGGCATTTCTCTGTATGAAGATTCTCTCTCAGACTTGACTCTGGTCAGACCCCTTTTCCCTCCTATTTCTTCTGAATGTCCTGGTGCAGCAGGGGCTGTTCACTACATTTCTTATTGAGCAAAAAAGTTTCCCAGGTTAGCTGAGATTGACATAGGACATCTCTGAAATAAGCCGTGCAGTGGTCATCTTTGAGAAAGGCAATGAAACCATCTTTGAGCAAAGTGAAGTCACCCTGCTACATGACTCCTATATGATAGGTAACTTTTCAAGCCATCGCTTACCCTCTCTGGCCTTGACTTGTCCTTCGTCTTCCATTCTCTACCATGGCTCTTCTGGACTAACTTGAGTCTCTTTGCATTCATTAAATATCCTTGGGAGTACCATTTCATTCCTTCTAGAATCCTTCTGGCATTGAATTCTTCCATTGAAATCAGCTTATGGTCCAGGAACAGAAAGGCAAAAAAAAGAGGAACTGTTGAGGTGAGGGTCATTGTGCTTTGTCACTTCTATCATTTGTAATTACCAGATTCACCTCTTCTGGGTAGTCTTTTTATTGCAATGTTTATTTTACTTATCAACTAGCAACTATTGTTACAAAATTTAAACTACAGGCAACTTGTCTATTCTCCACTCTTGGTGCATTTCTGTAAGCCCAACTCAAGGGGGTTTATACAAAAGATGCAAAAACTATCTTGTAACCTTTACTAGAAACACTAAAATCATTGTCACTTATTCAAGTGCTAAATCAATACTTATATAATTATTTTGGAAAGTGCTGCTTAGGGGAATTGTGCCTTACACCTAGAGTTCGGGTAAGGTTTTATGGGACAAATAAAAAATGACTGAAATTAGTATAGATTTTGTAAGTTTATGACAGACTCTAGTAAATAATGTTATCCCTCTTTATGTGCTTGGATCCTGAAAGTTCACACAAAAGCCCGGATTTGTCAGGAGATGAGTTTTCTCTGCCACTTGTTGTTCTTGGAGCATTGACTCCATTGCCAGGGGCAACAAAAAGTCAGGAAGACCGCAGAGAACAGAGTCTTTTATGTGATTTTATGTGATTCCATTGGTCCCCGGGGCTCCTCTCTGACCTGGGATAATTCATGATATACGAATTGCAGCTTGTTGAAAGTAAAGATATGAAGAGCAACTTTTCCCACAGGTCCTGGATAGAAGAATATGCTTCTTTGTTTCTCTGCTGCTCCTTCTATTTACCTTTACAATTCGAGCTTCAGGTGGCCAGTTGAAGACATCAAGCTAGACCCCCCTCAAAAACTAAATTTCATCTTAGGCAACTCTCACCTCATATCTTGTCAGCAGGGAACAGGCTGACAGTTTGAAAATCAAATGCTTTGAATTTCCACTCAAGTAAACCCACAAGGCAGGTAAAATCATCAACAGGCAGTAACGATCTCATTGTTGTGTTTAATTGAACTTCTGTTTGAAACTCCACTATGCTGCTTGCCCTTGAATCTGAAACATACCCCACAGAGTTGTTAAACAGTACTGTAATTGATCAGTCTTTATGACTTTTGGCTTTCAAACAGAAATACAATCGTGTTTATCAAGCAAAGGCTCTCAAGAAAAAAATCGAATGCTGGAAATGAAATTATACCTTTTCGTGATCCTACCTAATTATTAAGGCCTTGAAATGAATTAAACTTTGGTCAAGATTCCCCGACATGTTTCTGTTAATATCTAGTACACCTCCTTCGGTTCCACTTTTCTTTGTTCACAGTTCATTTGTCAGGAAATGGGAAAAGAATGAATTGCCCTAGAGATCAAAGTTTCAGTAAAAAATCCTCATCAAAACCTGGAAATTCTTTTATATTGCTTGCCACAGCACTGGAGATGAACAGCACCCACTGGAGATTGAGCATGGCTGGTTCTAAACAAAAGCAGGAAATACCTTTTCGTCCAGGTTGGGGCAGAGTAAGAGAATTAACCAAACTTCATTCTGATTAATATCTGCTTCGCTTTTCTTTTGTCTATGACTGTAGTTTTTAGGTTTTGTTTTTTGGAGGGGTTTTTTTGGTACTTATTGCACTTACTGTGTGCCAAACACTGAACTAAGCACTGGAGCATATGCAAATTAAAACAGGTTGACCCTAGTTCTTTTTCCCACATAGGCTTCACAGTATGGGGAACGGGGAAGAGGCATTAAATCCCCATTTTACAGGTGAGGAAAGTGAGACTCAGAGAAGTTAGCAGATAGCTCAAGGCCACACAGCAGACTAACAGCAGAGCAAAGATTAGAACCCAGGTCCTCTGACTCCCAGACTTGTGCTCTTTCTCGTTGGCCATACTACTTCTCAAGCCAAGGAATTGAGCCTTTAATGCTGAATAAATCAATCAATGGTATTTACTGAGCACATAATGTTAGACGTGCCTCGAGGCAATGCCTTAGTGAGACTCCAGCTTATCTCAAAGCAGGTAAGTGGCAGAGGTGAGATTAGAAGGCAGGGCCCTTGATTCCCAGGCACTGAGCTTCCCTGCAGTTGTTCATGGAAAGACTTTGGAAATCAATTTTTCCTTTTACTAACTATAGATAGCTTCTCACCACCTTCAGCTTCCCTGGCACCCAAAAGATGGATCTGATGGTATATCCCCAGAGGGTTAAATGCCAGGCGTTTCACAAGGCAATCAATCACAAGGCACCTGAGGACTGAGAATCCTCAGCCTTTCTCCTCCACTCCAATTCTGCCAGATGCTCCCTACAGGTAAAGAAGAGAGGAATATTTGCCTTTTCAAACACTGAGATTTTGCTTTCCCCCAAGGGTAACCTCTAAATAATGATACTAAACTTTCCAAATTAACCGGATTATAACTGTGTGAAAGAATAATTTAACATACTCACATCTTCCTTTCTCCTAGCAGGTAGAGTTCGTGTTTCATACTCTGACATAAACCCAGACTTCTGCTACTGACCTGGACTTTTTTTCGTTAACACTGTCACAACTAATGTGTGCACTAGGTATTCCAATGCTTCATTAAAGCTCTTTCACTGAGGAAAATGAATAGGTTTTGAAATGGATATAAACACTGGAGCAGTCATCTCTGCAGTATTACACATAATTCTGGTTACCACATCTTAGGAAGTTCATATCAGAGCTAGAGATGGTACAGGAAAAGTCCAAGATGATTGAAGGGATGATGAAGTGTCTGTACCAGGAGAGACTGAAAGGGTCAGAGCTCTTCAGGCAGGAAGAAAAAGGCTGATGGTATACAGGATTTATTTGGACATGTATGGTCACAGCAAGGACAGAATGGTTATAAACAAAATTCCACAATTGAAGTGAGGTTCAAAACTAACCAAAAAACTTCTAACTTATCTTAAAATTTCCTTAAATTGTGCTGACAGAAAATGAAAGGAGGTTCAAGAAAGATTTAGATAAATACATGTGCCAGAGGTAAATCAATCAATCATCATTTATTGAGCACTTACTGTGAGCAGAGCATTGTATTAAAATCTTGGGAGAGTACAATACAACAGAGTTGGTAAGCACATTCCCTGCCCATGACAAGCTTTAGACTCTAAGGGAAAGTGGTCATTTAGTCAATCCACTAGCAGTATTTGCTGAGAGCTCCAACTATGTGCAGAGCACCGTACTAAATGGTCCATCTCAGAGTAAATGTTAAGGAAGGCAATCATTCATTCATTTAATCATATTTATTGAGCGCTTACACTAAATGGTCCATCTCAAACAGAGTAAATGTTAAGGAAGGCTATCATTCATTCATTTAATCATATTTATTGAGCACTTACTGTGTGCAGAGCACTGTACTAAGCGCTTGGGAAGTACAAGTCAGCAACATATAGAGATGGTCTCTACCCATCAACGGGCTTACAGTTGTTCCTCTAAGCATCCAGTCATTCATCATCAATTACATTAGCATTTACTGTGTAGTACAGTGCTCTGCACATAGTAAGCGCTCAATAAATACGATTGATGATACAGAGCACTGCACTAAATGCTTTTTTTCAATGGTATTTATTAAGCGCTTACTATGTGCAAAGCACTGTTCTAAGCGCTGGGGAGGTTACAAGGTGATCAGGTTGTCCCACAGGGGGCTCACAGTCTTCATCCCTATTTTACAGATGAGGTAACTGAGGCCCAGAGAAGTGAAGTGACTCACCCAGAGTCACACAGCTGACACTTGACTGAGCCGGAATTTTTCCACTAAGGATGAAGGTCCACCAGGAACAATTTGAAGAGATTACAGAAACATTCTGAAATTAAAGGACATGACCACTGATCAAAAGGATGGAGGTAACTGTGCAGGTAATAAACATGGGTTGAGAATGCCAAACCATCAAGTGTTTAGGAAGTAGGATTAGTTTAATTCTTAAATGTGTGTTTCCTCATGTCTGTTCATCTAACTAAAACCTCCTTGAGCAAGTTACTAAAGGAAAAGTGGATGCAGAGCTTGTTCTTTAGTTATTTTTGCACAATTTCTCAATCCAATCAATGGTATTTATTGAGCACTTATGTGTGCAGAACACTATATTAAGCATTTGGAAAAATGTAATCCAACAGAGTTGTTAGACAAGTTCCCTTCCCACAGCAGGGTTCTTTGGTGCTAAGAATGTCATTCCATCAGTTCACTCATAGACCTGTGAAACACAATGAGGACAACGCAATGAGGAGGAAAGGAAACAGGAAAACAGAACCATGACAATCCACTTGGCTCTGGAGATTCTGGAAAGGAAGAAAATAAAATCTGAGCCACTATCTTTTTTTAAAATGGTATTTATTAAGTGCTTACTATGTATCAAGCACTGTTCTTAGTGCTGGGGTAGATACAAATTAAACAAATTGGACACACTCTCTGTCCCACGTGGGCTCAGATTCTTAGTGGGAGGGAGACCAGGTATTGAATCCCCATTTCACAGTTGAGGAAACTGAGGCATGGAGAAGCCAAGTGACTTGCCCAAGATCACACAGCAGGAAAGGAATGGAGGCAGATGAGAACCCAGATCCTCTGCCTCCCAGCCCTGTACTTTTTCCACTAGGCCATGCTGCTTCCTAATTTACTGGAAGAAAGCTTTGATTGCTGAGTCTTGTCCTTGTTTACTCCCAATAGAAAAAATAGTAATGCTAAGGGCAAACTGCAATTATAAAAACAACTATCCAGAACGGCTAGATTTCCTGAAAGGGGAGAAACGTGGGTTGACACGCTCCTGGCCAAACTCATTTCAACACAACAAAACAATGATGTTTAGCATATTGTAATCAATAAAACAGTCTATGTTTCTCTTGATTTAACTATAAAGAACTTGCCAAATGATTATGACACTCTTCTGGGTAACTTTCTTCTCTGTAATTTAAAAGCTACATCTTCCATTGAAACAAAGCCGAACTTAAAGCAGAACTAGTCTGCTATGTGACCTTGGGTAAGTCACCTCACTTCTCTGTACCTCAGTTGCCTCTTCTGTCAAATGGGGACTAAGGTGAGCCCCATGTGGGATATGGACTGTGTCTAACCTGATTAGCTCGGATCTACCCTTGCACTTAGAACGGTGCCTGGCACATAGTAAATGCTTAACAAATACCATAACCAAAAAGATCAGGAGCAGAACAGGCATGGGTGGTGTGAGATTCATTCAATCATATTTATTGAGCACTTACTGTGTGCAGAGCACTGTACTAAGCACTTGGGACGTACAAGTTGGCAACATATAGAGACAGTCCCTACCCAACAATGGGCTCACAGTCTCAAAGAAGGGACAGGGAAAGGAGTATGATAGTCAAATTTGGCAGAAAGAGAAGTTTTGAGGCTGTAGATGTGTATATCAAAAGAGGGAAAGTTAGGTAGACAGTCCAAAATGGCATGATGGCCTGGGATAAGAGGAGGGCTAACATACTTTGCTGCTGTCCACTCTCCTCACCGTCCTTGCCCAGAGAAGGTATGATGCGATGACACATGCACAGAGGAAATGAATGACTAAAATGTTTTCACTGTTTAGAAAGCTTTCACCAGTTAAAATATCATTTATATGAATGCATAATTAGCAACAGAGAACACAAGGTGAATTTTTGCAACTCGAAAGTTTCCCATTAAGGCAGTGAAATTTACTTGATAGATCCCCGAGGAACATTGTTTCAGTCAAGAAACAGCTTGGACTGGCTCCCATTAGGACATAGTTAGCAATGCATTCACACTGCTAGTTTCCTAATCCAATTTCCCTCATTTAAAGGAAGAACTATTTATATTTTCCTAATGAACCCAGAGGAGATATCGGGAACAGTGCCAGCGCTTAGAACAGTGCTTTGCACATAGTAAGTGCTTAATAAATGCCATCATTATTATTGTTATTATGATGATGATCTGTCATTTCATAATTTAAATAAAACTTCTGGACAGCTCATTGTAGTGAATATTTTGCAATTACCAATCAGGTTTATATACCTGAAGATCTCTTTAAAAAAATATTTGGTTAGAAAAATATCAGACTCATTGTCTACTTTTTCTTTTCATTAGATTTCATTCCAATTACTTTTCATTTTCACCTAGATTTGAATTCCATTCTAAAAATAATGTTGTCATGTAATATGTGAATATGTGGGCGGGGACTGTGTCTACCAATTCTGGTATATTGCACTCTCCCAAGCACTTAGTACAGTGTTCTGCACAAAGCAAGCACTCATATAATTCCACTGATTGATTGATTGAAATAAAAAGGCAATGAAATATATGTTCAGTTTCTAGGAAACTACAGTGTTTTAACTTGATAAGACACAGGGATTTGGGATCGATTTCTGAAGGTGTTCCAGATGTGTTGGGCAGTCATTCTTTTTTCATTTTACCATTTTAAGTGCAAGTCACTGTGAAAAACAAGTGTTCATCAAATCAAATGCAATGTTCAGCCTATTCCTGGCACACATGAAATGTAGACTTTTGGGAAGAAAACAAGAAGGAGAGGAAATCTCCAAAGTCTATTTACCACTCTATACTCTGCAAGTTGAATCATTTAAGTTTTTTAGCTGATTTTAAATTCCACCAACACTTTCTCTAAAATTATTTGGACTACTGATTCATGAATTGATTTTATTTCTGAGGAAAAACAATTCAAACCACCCTACTTGTATATGATCGTAAATATTTTTATGCCCATCTCCCCCACTGTAGCTTAAGCACCTTGTGGATAGGGAACGTATCACTTCTTTATTCTATAATTCCTAAACAGGTAGTATCACGCACCACACAAAGTGGGAGCTCACTACTATTAGTACATCTTTCCTATTCAAGAGGAATGTTCTGAAGGAAGAGAAGGAAGAAAGTGAGTTTCCTCTCTCATTTATCCATATTTACCTGATTAACTTAATGTTTATAAAATCAGAGTTTGAAGAGTTCTGGTTCTGTTTTGGTTACTTAAATTCAACATATGAAATGATGTGCTTACTCAAGCAGCTGTGAAACTTTACCAGACTTCCATCTGTAGATCTAAACATTTGAAATTCACACGTCCTATCCGTGGGAGAAGTAAAGCACCAGCCCTAACTCCTTAAACCAATAAAAAAATTCTAAGATTAGGGATTGGCCTACTCTGAACAGGTTCAGGACAAGTCAGAGCAGGTTCAGAGCAAAACAGATATTTCTACTAAAATGTTCTCTCCAAAAATGCACTCGCCCATGCAGACAAATCCTTTATTTGTACATAATCAAGCTAATTAGTGGATCTTTTTGTGCCTTATTCCCTGTAAATTAGGAGAATAGCTACCCCTATCCACTCATCTTGCCTCACTGTTATGGTGTGCATGTGTGCATAACCATATGTCTCTATCTCATAGGTATCTACATAGAGAAGCAGTATGTCCTAGTAGAAAGAGCACAGGCCTGGGACTCAGAGGTCAGTTGCTTGGATAGATCACTTACCTTCTCTGTACCTCTGTTTCCTCATCTCTAAAATGGGGTGAACTACTTGTTCTTCCTCCTCATTGCATTAAGAATCGCAGGGAACAAGGGATGTGTCTGTGTTGGGCCTCATTATCTTGTTTCTACCCCAATGTTTATACAATGCTTGCCACATAGTAAGTGCTTAACAAACAGCAACATTATTATCATTGCTATTATTACTAGCGTTGTTGTTATTGCCATACTGCCACTTGATAAAATGGGGAGTGTTATCCTAAACTCCGTCATCTCCTCAGTGAACCCAGGAATAGAAGTGAAGGGGAATTATAACTTGATGTGATCTCTTTTTTAAATGTAAATTTAATGCTTGGAGGCTTTTCATCCAGGGCACATTTCTTTTCTTCTTGAAGAACTATTTTACATGGTGTTGACTTGCATTTAAATTGTTCTTCAAAAGTAACCCTATAGCGTGTAAAGTGTATCCTCCCTTTCTCTAACTACCCCTTTGCCCTCCTAAGGAATGATGGGGAGTGATGATCTGTCAGGATCTACAAAGCTCCAAAGTTCCCAGACCAACTACAGCTGAGCCTTCCACTGAGAGGCAGGAGCCTTGGAAGAACTTAGATCGTTTACATCAGTCTCTCATAGAGATGACCTTTTGAAAACAGACATTTCTTGGGGCTGTGAGTCAGGTATTTTTTTAATGGTATTTAATAATAATAATGGTATTTGTTAAGCACTTACTATGTTCCAAGCACTGTTCTAAGTGCTGGGGGAGATACAAGATAATCAGGTTGTCCCACGTTGGCCTAACAGTCTTAATCCCCATTTTACAGATGAGGCAACTGAGGCACAGAGAAGTGAAGTGACTTTCCCAAAGTCACACAGCTGACTAGTGGAAGAGCTGGGATTAGAACTCATGACCTCTGACTTTCAAGCCTGTGCTCTATCCACTGAGCCACGCTGCTACTTCTAGTATTTGTTAAGCACTTGCTGGGTGCACTGTTCTCTGTCCTGGGGTAATTAATCAGGTTGGGCACAGTCTGTGTCCCACATGGGGCTCACAGTCTTAATCCCCATTTTGCATATGAGGTAACTGAGTCACACAGAAGTTAAGTGACTTGCCTAGGGTCACACAGCAGACAAGTGGCAGAGTCAGGATTAGAGCCCAAGTCCTCTGACACCAAGGCCCATGCTCTTTCCAATAAGCTATACTGGCTCTCGGCTCTACACAATCAATCAATCAGTGGTATTTACTGAGTGCAGAGCACTAAGCTAAGTGCTCAGGAGAATACAAAACAATAAAGTTGGTCGACACAATCCCTATCCTCAAGGATCTTAAAGTCTAGTTTGGGAGGCAGACATAATTATAAATAGGGGAAGTGGAAGGTCATGCAGTGCATATCACAATGTTTAGGGGCTACAAATGCATGGGGAACTCAGAAGGGAAGTGAAATAAGGTGAGTCGGTGAAGGCTTCTTGGAGGAGATATTATTTCAGTAGGCTTTTGAAGATGGGGACAGTGGTGGTCTTCGGATAGGAACATGGAGGGAGTCACAGACAGGAGGGAGGACATGAGAAAAGGGTTGACCGTGAGAGACAAGATCAAGGCACAGCAAGGAAATTGGAATTAGAGAAGCAGCATAGCTTAGTGGATAGAACATGGGCCTGGAGTCAGAGAATGTGGGTTCAAATTTGGGCTCCTCCACTTGCCAGCCCTGTGACCTTGGGCAAGTCACTTCACTTCTCTGTGCCTCAGTTACCTCATCTGTAAAATGAGGATTAAGAGTGTGAGCCACAACTGGGACAGGGACTGTGTCCAACCTGATTAACTTGCATTTACCTCAGCGCTTAGAACAATGCTTGGCACATAGTAAGTGCTTAACAAATCCGGTAATTATTATTAAGAGCAATGTATGAGGGCTGGTTTGTGATGGTAGAGGAGTGAGATTAGGTAGGTGGGAAAGAGCTGACTGAGTGCCCTGAAGCCAATAGCATGGAGTTTCTGTTTGTTATGGAAGTGGATCAGCAACAACTAGAGGTTTCTGAGACATGGGTAGACTTACTCAGAGCATGTTTTTTGAAAAATGATCTGAGCAACAGTGTGAAGTATGGACTGGAGATGCTGGATGAAGGGAGGTCAGCAAAGGGGCGGATGCTGGAGTCAAAGGAAGATATGACAAGTACTTGAATCAATGTGATAGCAGTTTGGATGGAGAGGAAGGGGGTGGATTCTGGAGATGTTGGGAAAACAGAACCAACAAGACTGTGTGACTGACTGAATATGCAAGTTGAATGAAAAATGAGTCGAGGACAATGCTAAGGTTATGGGCTGGTGAGATAGGGAGGAGGAGGATCTACAGTCTCTCCCCACTTCAATCCATAGTTCACACCGCTGCCTGGATTGTCTTTGTCCAGAAATGCTCTGGGCATGTTACTCCCCTCCTCAAAAATCTCCAGTGGCTACCAATCAACCTATGCATCAGGCAAAAACTCCTCACCCTGGGCTTCAAGGTTCTCCATCACCTCGCCCCCTCCTATCTCACCTCCCTTCTCTCCTTCTACAGCCCAGCCCACACCCTCCGCTCCTCTACCGCTAATCTCCTCACCGTGCCTCGTTCTCGCCTGTCCCGCCATCAACCCCCAGACCACATCATCCCCCTGGCCTGGAATGCCCTCCCTCCGCACATCTGCCAAGCCAGCTCTCTTCCTCCTTTCAAGGCCCTACTGAGAGCTCACCTCCTCCAGGAGGCCTTCCCAGACTGAGCCTCCTCCTTCCTCTCTCCCTCCTCCTCCTCCCCGTCCCCCCCGCCTTACCTCCTTCCCCTCCCCACAGCACCTGTACATATGTATATATGTTTGTACGTATTTATTTCTCTATTTATTTTATTTGTATATATTTATTCTAATTATTTTATTTTGTTAATATGTTTTGTTCTGTTCTCTGTCTCCCCTTTCTAGACTGTGAGCCCACTGTTGGGTAGGGACCGTCTCTATATGTCACCAACTTGTACTTCCCAAGCGCTTAGTACAGTGCTCTGCACACAGTAAGCACTCAATAAATATGATTGAATGAATGAATACAGTGATAGGAAAGTCAGGGGTGGGGGAAGAAGAGGACAGAGATAAACCGGGAAAATAAGGAGTTCTGTTTTGCACTTGTTAAATTTTCGGTGTCAGTGTGACACCCAAGTAGAGATATGCTTAATGCAGGAAGAAATGCGAGACTGCAGAAAAAGGGAGAAGTCAGGGCTGGAGAGGTAGGTTTGGAAATCATCCATATAGAGGTGGGAGTTGAAGCCATAGGAGCAAATGAGTGTCCCAAGGGAGCAGGCATAGATGGAGAATATAAGGGGATGCAGGACTGAACCTTGAGGGACTCACACAGTTAAAGGGTGGGAGGTAGTGAAGGAGCCTGTGAGCCTGAGAAGCAGTCAGAGAGATAGGAGTAGAATCAGGGGAGGGCAGTTTCAGTAAAGCCAAGGTTAGATTAATGTTTCCAGCAGAAGGGGGTGGCTCCAGTGTCAAAGGCAGCTGAGAGCTTGAGGAGGATTAGGATGGAGTAGAGTGAGCACTTAAATACCATCATTATTATTATTTGGGAAAGAGATCACTAGTGATGTTGGAAAGGGCAGTTTCCCTTGAGAGGAGCAAGCAGAAGCCAAATTGGAAGGTGTCAAGGAGAGATGCTTTCCAAGAGTCCCCAGCAATTAATATGTCCTCTGGTGTGCCTTAAGAGTCTTTCTTTGGCTCACCCTGCTTACACATGCCCCCCTTTCAGCTGAACATACAGCACCTGTTTGACTATAAATCAGTGATATTTATTGAGCACTATTATCTACTGAGCTCTCTACTAAGTGCTTGGAAGAATATAATGCAATAGAGTTGGTAGACATTATTCCACAAGTAGCTTACAATCTAGGGGGGGGCCTAAAGGATCCTATGGTATAGACTAGTCTACTGTATTCTGACTTTCTGCACATCTCTGCCTGCCCAGGGTTTACCTTGCTGAATTGACCTAGCTCAGTGGAAGTTCACATATTACAACATATATTTCATAGTAGGGATTTTCATGATGGAGAGCTCCTTGGTCCTTTCACAGAAATGCATAATGGAAAATTTTCAACTGCACAGATTCAATTCTCCCAGAGAATGTTTTCAGGTCTTTGAAAGGAATATTCAGCAAGATCTCCTGGTCACAAGGTCTTTCGCATCTGCAACTCTTTCCTCTGAGTCCCAAGTTTTCCAGTCTCTGCCCACCCTCTCCTCTTCATCACATGGTTTCCAGAACCTGCTCAACTCTTCTATTGGGTCACATGGTTTGCCCACCTTCTCTTCTTGGTCACATAGTTGGAGAAGCAGCCTGGCTCAGTGGAAAGTGTATGGACTTTGGAGTCAGAGATCATGGGTTCAAATCCCAGCTCTGGCAACTGTCAGCTGTGTGACTTCGGGCAAGTCACTTAGCTTCTCTGTGCCTCAGTTACCTCATCTGTAAAATGGGGATTTAAACTGTGAGCCCCCTGTGGGACAACCTGATCAACTTGTAACTGCCCCAGCACTTAGAACAGTGCTTTGCACATAGTAAGCGCTTAACAAATACCATTATTATTATTATTATTATTATTATTGTTATTATAGTTTCAAGTGCCTGCCCACTTACTATTTCTGGTCACATGGCTTCCAGTGCCTGCCCATCCTCTCCTCTTGATCACATGGTTTTCCAGTGCCTACTCACCTCTCCTGTCTTAGGGGCAATTTTCCCAAGTTTCTACTACTGCAATCAATCAATCAATCAATCACATCGTAATCAAGAGCAGCAATATTTAGGAAAATGGTCAGTTGTTCAGTAAAACACTTAAAAACTCATAACATTTTGTCTGGTATGGTCTTTGTTAAATGCTTACTATATGTCAAACACCGCTCTATGCACTGGGGTAGCTTAGATAATCAGGTTGGACACAGTCCCTCTCCCATGCAATGAATAATTCAAGACTCCTGTCCTTATTAATAACACAGAGTCCCTGCATATATTTTTTTCCAGTTGCACGTTGTTCCCTTCAAAATGCCTGAGCACACAGCAATCCAGTAACTAATGCAGTGGGAGTCCTTGCATGACTGTCTTGTCTCACGCTGTCACATCATCTCCTACCCATAGTGATGTCATGGACTCATCTCTCCCAGATGCCCCACTCTCCATCTACAATCATTCTGGTAGTGTATCCACAGAGTTTTCTTTGTAAAAATACAGAAGTGGTTTACCACTGCCTTCTTCTACACAGTAAACGTGAGTCCCTGCTCTCAACTCTCCCCTATGCCGCTGCTGCCCAGCACAGGTGAGGTTAGTGGGCTGGAATTTAACCTATCGCAGCAGCAGCAGAGCCATCATGCACAAGAGACAGAAAGTTTTTGGTGTGCCTGTTTTTGAACTTGCCTCTTAGTATACCCATCTTCTTTAAGATCTTGCAGGAGGAAAGGTCCCCTTCTTAAGGCATCATCATCATCAATCGTATTTATTGAGCGCTTACTATGTGCAGAGCACTGTACTAAGCACTTGGGAAGTACAAATTGGCAACATATAGAGACAGTCCCTACCCAACAGTGGGCTCACAGTCTAAAAGGGGGAGACAGAGAACAAAACCAAACATACTAACAAAATAAAATAAATAGGATAGATATGTACAAGTAAAATAAATAAATAAATAAATAAATAGAGTAATAAATATGTACAAACATATATACATATATACAGGTGCTGTGGGGAAGGGAAGGAGGTAAGATGGGGGGATGGAGAGGGGGACGAGGGGGAGAGGAAGGAAGGAAGGCACTGCTTATACGGCTGCTAGCCCATCCAATTTTCTTGGTAAGAGGTGTGTTTTAAGCTTTCACTTCTGATAGAAAAAAAGTAATTTTATTGGAATATTCATCTTTGAAAATGCACTTTGCCAGGCACAGTTAGCAAACAACATACTCATATAGCCTGAAATGATTTCCAGACACTTAACAATGGGGCACTTCTATTATATGTCTTCAAAGGCAAAATGAAGCTTAAAATCACTTTTTTTGTGGTACTTGTTAAGCACTTACTTTGTTCCAGGCACGGCACTTGTTCTGGGATAAAAACAACAAAATCAGGTTGGGCACAGTCCGACTTGCAGTCTAAATAGGAAGGAGCAGAGATTCCAAATCCCCATTTTACAGATGAGGCAACTGAGGCACAAAGCAGTTAAGTGACTTGCCCAGGTTGCACAGCAGACAAGGGAAAAAGTCAGGATTAGAATCCAGGCCCAGGCTCTTTCCACTAGGCCACACTGCTTCCCATCGGCCAATATTGGTGAGGTGCTGCTTGCAGAATCCTGCTTCAGACTGGACACCTCTGTGAGCACTGTCCACGTAATGAGGGCTACCAAAACCAGGGAGAGCTAGGCCCAGAGCTCTGTACTAGAATAGGACTGGACATATGCTTTGGGTTTGCTCACTACCCATCAGGTCAACTTATTAACGATGTGTATATATCTATAATTCTATTTATCTATTTTGATGCTATTGACCCCTGTCTACTTGTTTTGTTTTGTTGTCTGTCTCCCCCTTCTAGACGTGAGACCACTGTTGGGTAGGGATTGTCTCTGTCTGTTGATGAACTGTACTTTCTAAGCGCTTAGTACAGTGCTCTGCACACAGTAAGCGCTCAATAAATACGATTGAATGAATGAATGAATGAACTCAGGGAGACAGACATCAGGTTGTGGTAAAAGACTACTTATTTTCCACAACATTGTATAAATCTGTCACCAAGTGTTTATGGACAATCTGAAGCCCCTCTGACTTTTTATGGAACTCATCTTCAAATTAGGAACCTAGGTTAATATTAATTACAGCGGATGGAACTTAAAGGAAGCAAAAGAAAGGATAATTCGGATTTCTGTTAAGTCCTTTTAAAAATAGTCATGCCAGCTGCAAGCTTCTGCCAGGCAACATCTATTTGCCAAGAGGGAATGACTATTGTTAGTTCCTGGGAATCTGCTCAATTACCAAAAGTGGTCGATTAGCGGGAAGGAGAGGGGCTTTGGAGACCAGGCAATGTTGGTAGGAAAGTTAGCTGTCTTTGAAAAAGCCCCGTGGGCTGAACCAGAGAGCAAGTAGATAGTGTGCCCTAATGGATAGAGTGTTGAGGCAGGGACTGTGTACAACCTGATTGTGGTATCTAGCCCAGCACTCAGTACAGTGCCTAGCACATAGTAAGCATTTAACAAATGTCATTTAAAAAAAAAATTATAGGAACCAGAACAAGAATTTTGCGATGCCTCTGTTAAATCATCCCCATGATTCTGATTCCACAGAAAATCTTGAGTGAGTAATTCATCTCAGACTACCCCTTTGACCGACTATGGCAATGGCTCAGTGGACAGAGCCCGGGCTTTGGAGTCAGAGGTCATGGGTTCAAATCCCGCCTCCGCCACTTGTCAGCTGTGTGACTTTGGGCAAGTCACTTAACTTCTCTGTGCCTCAGTTATCTCATCTGGAAAATGGGGATTAAATGTGAGCCCCAAGTGGGACAACCTGATCACCTTGTAACCTCCCCAGCGCTTAGAACAGTGCTTTGCACATAGTACGTGCTTAATAAATGCCATTATTGTTATTATGGCCATGTTGATCAACTGATCAATCTATCAATTAAGGGCATTTATTGAGCATTCAGACAGCAAGCTAGTTGTGGGCAGGGAATGTGTCTGCTTATTGTTATATTGTACTCTCCCAACCTCTTAGTACAGTGCTCTGCACCCAGTAAGGGCTCAATAAATATAACTGACTGAGCACCTACAGTGTGTCCAGTACCAGCACACAAAACACTTAGGAGAGTACAATGCAATGGAGTTGGTAGACACACACATCTCCTCCTAGCCTACTAATGTCTAACTCTGCCCTGGGGGATTGGGTGAAGAGACCTGAAATTCTCCAAGGACAGACTGCCCATCCTGGTGGAAAAGTGGTTTGTACCATGTTCTGGGGAGGCTCCAACAATTGTGCTGGGTGCATTCATGGAACAGGAGAGAGATTTTTGCCATCGTTGAAAGTTTCTTTTCTCATTTAACTTTAAACCAAAGGAGGGCCAAGAAAATCTTTCCTTCCTAACCCTGACAACGTCAATAAAGTATCCACCTCCCTGATACCTGGTGATAAAGGAAGTTGTTGGGGACAGTTTTCTATTTGAACCATCACAAGCATAAATCAGCAACATAATAGTAGAGCCCAAAACAATTCTGTTTACTGATTCTGACCAAATCTTTAATTGCCACTAGACTGTAAACTCATTTTTGGTAGGGAATGTGTCTACCAACTCTGTTGCATTGCACTTTCCTTGTGCTAGGTACAATAAATACCACTGATTGCCATTCAAATTAGCTTTCAATATACAGATGCAAACACACACACACCCAGACCAGCAAAGCACTCCTTTCTTCCCTGCCCTACTATTCCCCCTCTCCATAACTGATTTTAAAGTCTGTCTCCTCCTGTAGACTCTAAGCTCCTTGTTGGCAAGGAATGCGGCTACCAACTTAGTTAATTGTACTTTTCCAAATGCTTAGTACAGTGTTCTGCATACAATAAACATTCAATAAATTGATTGATTGATTCTCCAAGTGCCCCATTTCTAAGTGGACCCTTGTAGACACCAAGTTTCATTGCATGTAAAGGCCCAGCTGGAGAGGAGTGTGGATAAGTGAATGGAAAACCTTTGAATTCTGAAGAGAAATGTACTGGGGGAGAGAAAAAAGAGAACAACTGTGCAATTAAGCAAGGATACCTTTTTCTGGAGGGAGTTTAAAAAGGCCCCACATATGTGCAGAGTGTTTCTTGGATGTAGCCTGGTATGCGACCTGAGCTTTCTTCAGATTTGGTGGCCAGACCTCACCTGCAGCTACAAAATCATTTGTAAACATGATCCTGTCTTCATCTATGCCGCTCTTAGTGCTCAGTTATCTGCACATAACGTGGAGTATTACAACAGTTTCTGAACTCTTCAAGGACATTGCAGCAAAATATCAATGCAGAGAGATTCCTTGTAAAACCATGATGGCCCAGAAATGAGCTCACCAAAACGGTGACGTGGCCATGTGAGACAGGACATGGGTTTTTGATAATAACAAGTGACGGGAGACAAAGGATGTGTGGAGCTGAATTTAAAGAACAAGCTAAAGAAAACAGGAGCCACTGGAAGATATGCTATGATGGAATTATTACCATCAGTCTTCTTCAACATCATCAGTTCTTTTGCTGAAAGACAGGTGAGGAGCTACAAAGCATACGTTTCAAAGTGAGTTCACAGTATTTATTATAAAAATGTTTACTATAACAGTACATAATTGTTTCGAGTTTTGCAAATGCTTTATCTAGGGTGTGTTACAACAATAAATTCATACCATACTGTCAGATATGCTGTAGATGGAGGCTGCTGTCATTAATTTTAAAACTGTACAGTGACAGTTTTCATAGTCTCTTGTTTGTCTCTTCTAGACTAAAATCTCTGGTGGCATTTTCTGTAATGGGAAACTGCACAAGAGTCTCAGTGTGAGGCTCAAGTTGGTGTCTGTTTTATTTTATATGATTCTCCCTCTCTCCTTCTATCTCCTTCTTTCCCCCACCCCTCTTTTTCTTCACCCCACCCTATCAATTGTTGTAAGAAATCGACTATCTTGATCCCCAAACCCTTCCCCCATCAGAGATAAAACACAATTTCTAACATAACTCCCAACTGTGATCTTTACCATAATTATCCCCATGGATTTCAGGTAGTTTTGAAACAGAACAAGAAAGACAAACAAGACAGTGGGAATTTGTCGTGTCTTTTGCCATATTTGTGCTTTGAATGTTTTTGACTTGCAATATTTTAAACCTTACAAATTTATGTGGAATAGAGTGACATTCATTCTCTTGAATTCTTGAGTAAAGCAAACCTTATATTCACTTAAAAGATTGCTGACTTAAAAAGGGCATAGGCAAATTCAACCTGACAGTTTGAAACTGCAGGCTATCATCTTTCTTTTCCACTTAAATCATTACTTAGATGCCAAAAAATTGTCCTTATCCCCATCAATAGACAAAACACAAATGTTTAGCTAACAAGTCCCGGCCTGACCACAGGTAATGAGAACATACTGCCTTCCTTATTCCCAAGTATGATCAGAGGAGGTTTCTAATTCATATTCACTCTCATTTGTTCCTAACTGAAGTACATTTTTCCCTGAATGTGTTTTTTCTAACATTTATACTTGCAGGTTTAAAATAGAATACAAGTCCCTGTGCTAAGAAAATTTAGGTATGCTTCTCATAGTAAAGCTGCATACTGGACTTAGGATGTATGGAGCATTCAGGAAATAATGAGAGGAATGAGTCATAAGATAATAACAATAATGATGGCATTTATTAAGCACTTACTATGTGCAAAGCACTGTTCTAAGAACTGGGGAGCTTACAAGGTGATCAGGTTGTCCCACAGGGGGCTCACAGTCTTAATCCCCATTTTACAGATGAGGTAACTGAGGCACAGAGAAGTTAAGTGACTTACCCAAAGTCACACAGCTGACAAATGGCAGAGCGGAATTTGAACCCATGACCTCTGACTCCGAAGCCCGTACTCTTTCCACTGAGCCACGCTGCTTCTTCTAAAAGAAGACCATTAGACACCCCATTAATGAATCAGACTAATAGGCCAGGTAGCCCAGGGTTCTCTCTGTGACAGAGATGGTAGGATGCCTGGTGTGAGCCCACTGTTGGGTAGGGACTGTCTCTATATGTTGCCAACTTGTACTTCCCAAGTGCTTAGTACAGTGCTCTGCACACAGTAAGCGCTCAATAAATATGATTGAATGAATGAATGAATGAATGGTGTGATGGCCTTGTTGTCATTACCAGTAATAATAATATTGGTTTTATTATGACTTTATTTTAATAACAATAATGATAACAATGTTTGTTGAACACTTTGAGCTTACAATGTCCTAGTTGCTTGGAAATGTACAAATCACATAAAATAATGAAAGCCAAGACCTACCTTACAATCTAGAGAAAAATCCAACACAGGAAAATCATTCGCTTTTAAACAAAAATAAGTCTTCATTTTCCCTCCGCATCCGCAGTCCAGAATCAACAGTCCACACCTTTCTGATTTTTTAGAGAATTCCTGTTTCAACTTACCCTCTAATCAGTACTCAATGATAATAGATACTCATTCTCATTTACTGAGTGTTTACTGTGTGCAGACCACTCTAATGAGTGCTTGGGAAAGTACAATACAATAGAGGTAGTAGGTGTGATCCCTTTCCTCAAGGCCCTTAAAATCCTTAATAATAATAATGATGATGATGGTATTTGTTAAGCGCTTAATGTGTGCCAAGCACTGTTCTAAGCACTGGGGTAGATAGAAAGTTATCAGGTTGTCCCACGTAGGGCTCACGGTTTTAATCCCCATTTTACAGATGAGGTAACTGAGGCACAGAGAAGTGAAGTGACTTGTGCAAAATCCCACGGCTGACAAGTGGTGGAGCCAGGATTAGAACCCACGACCTCTGACTCCAAAGCCCGTGCTCTTTCCACTAAGCCATGCTGTGACTCTCTGACATCCATCCTAATGTTATAGACTGTCCCTCTAGCACGCCTTACTTTCCCTTTATCATTAATTCTCCCTCTAATAGCACACGGCAGACTTTTCATCCATGAATTTATCTAAACAAATCTTACTTGGCACTACTGACATTTTCTGCTTCCATTAATTTCATATGCTTTTCATTCACTAAATGATGAATTTTCTTTGGTTTATTTGGAATTTACCGTCTATTGTGGGATTGGAGAACAACCTACTGGGTTCTCTAGGGTTAGAATCTGAAGGAGGATTTGGGTTCACCTCCCTGACTGAATTCAGGACCACATTTCTAAGCAAAGAATCCCTAGAACAACAACAATAATAATAATAATAATAATAATAATAATAATAATATTTATTAAGTGCTTACTATGTGCAAAGCACTGTTCTAAGCACTGGAGATGTTACAAGGTGATCATTTTGTCCCACGGGGGGCTCACAGTCTTAATCCCTATTTTTACAGATGAGGTAACTGAGGCACAGAGAAATTAAGTGACTCACCCAAAGTCACACAGCTGGCAATTGGCAGAGCTGGGATTTGAACCCATGATCTCTGACTCCAAAGCCCGTGCTCTTTCCACTGAGCCATGCTGCTTCTTGTGGCTGCTAGAAGACTACTGCTAGTCTTCTAGCAGCAGAAGAATTCTTCTAGAAGACTACAAGGTCCCTTCTAGTGCCTCATGGGTCCATGAATACAGACTCTCTATTCATTTATTCAATCGAATTTATTGAGCGCTTACTGTGATTCATCATTTTCCCTCCATTCCCCACCCTCACTTAAAAAGATCCCAACAATGGAAAATATGTTTGTCATTGTTACTCTTTTCTTTCTTAATATACCCCACTGCTAAGTCTTGCAAGTAATGAAAAACAATGCACTTTTTCAAAGACGTTCATCCCAATTTTATCTGTGTATGGCAGGGCCTGCGGTTTTCTAGGGACTTGTTTCATTAAAAAGAAGAGGTTGTCACATATCACCATAGGGGTTTGCAGAATTTTTAATGTATCTATTTGCTTTAAGAGCCAAGGCATCTTGCATTTGTCACAGATCACTAGGTTCCTGCATGATGTGATCTAATGAGATGACAGATGACAGCTCATGGAAAATGTCACATGGCAATTTGTCATCTGTTTTAAAAGAGTTGAAACACAACCTGAGCTTAGCTGTCTCCAACCAGAGTCTTGCTTAGTATTCCAGTCAGGGTTTCGTGTTCCTTATATTCTTAAAGGCTGTATAACTGCAATTATTTTTGTATCATTTTTACAGTAAAGAATTGAGATGCTCTGAGCAAGGCAGGTTTAATCTACAATTGGTGGTGAGTAGTCCTTTCTTTCTAGTCACAGCAGGCTTCTTAGCTGATAATTGTCTTTTGCCTAAAATGGATTTAAAATCAATGATTTGTTCTTTTGGTTTTTGAAAGACTTTGTTAATACAGTAGTGAGAACTCCAGTTTTTCAGTCTCACAAATATCTTTCATGTTTTTCTTTCATTTGTAAGATGCTGTTCTCACTGAGTACTTTAATGATGGTGGTTTAGTAAACTAAAGCACAGTTAGCCTTGGAAAAAATAAGTCAAGCTTATTTAATGAGATGGCTTAAATTTCCTATTGTAAGTAGCTAATAATTATCTAAAAACATTGGACACAAAAATCTCCTTCAACTAGATACCAAAAATAAAGTAGCAAACTATGAATAATGCATTTTAACATTAACTCTATTTTGACTATATATTTCAACAGATTAAAATTCTTGAGAGGGGAGGTTCACTAAGTTAAAATACTGAGCTGAAATCCATCTCCCCTTTCTGTACTTTTCAGAAACTTTCCTGAAACTCCATGGAATTTCCTTTTCAATTCTTCTTTGAAGATTCACCCCACTCCTCTGCAGCCCCAGGCTTTGAAAGGAAAGTGAACTTAAAAAAAAAAGTTTCATATGCAGCTTCAAAATCCTTACCATGTGGAATTGTAGGTATACCTGTATGTACATGTGTAACATTCCCATTGCCATTATGGATTGTATGGTGGTTGCTCCCTCTAGACATCCTTAAGGGCAGGGAAAAGGATTGGGAAGGCATAGGAATTTAAGTAGGAAAAAAAATACCCATTAAGAGACTTCATCTCCCAGAAGGCACAGCTGGAAATTCCAGCATTACTAGGAACTTTGGAAAAGAACCAGTAAAAGGTCTGTGAAAATCTATTCTGTAGCATATTTTCACACACACAAACTCATATCTGTAATAGAGATGATTTCATCATTAGACTACAAGCTCTCTTAGGTCAGAGTTAGTGCTTCTCCTTTATAATTTACCACAGCTCCCTAGTTCAGGGATGTCTGAGAAGGTGCCCTCTAAATGATATAGGTTAAACTACCAGTAATTTTTACTATTGTTAAAAATCCATTAATCACAAACCTAATTCATTTCCTGGTATAAAAATAAATTTGTTGCACAGGCTATCTTTATTCCCTTGAAGCCAGTCAATCCTCACTAAGTAAAGGTATTGATTGGCCTTGTTATTTTGTATTTTTTTCCTCCATAGGCCACATGTTTTGCAGAAATGCCAATTTATAAAGGTGTAAATTTGCAGCTTCTTACACCAAATAGTGTTTCCTTGTGGAGCAGTACTATTATGCTTGTACATCACAGTTCTCTTCCTTTATTCACTCTTGCTCCATCATGCATTTTTCAGGGTCTCAGTCTATAGCATGAACCACTTGATTCTGAACAAAAGAATTAATAAAATATCACTAAATTGATCAAAATGTAAATTTTACAATCCATATAAAGAAAGCTATATAATCTCTACTATAGAATAGTTGCTTTAAACATTTCAGTTTTTAAAAATTCCTCATGGATGTTATCAAATAATCTCACTGAATTTCCCTCCCTCTTAGTCTGTGAACTCCATGTGGGACAGGGGCCATGACCAATCTGATCATCTGGAATTTACCCTTAAGCATAGCATAGTTCTTGACACATAGTTGACATTAAATGAATACCATGATTATTGTTATAACTATTGAATAAAAGGGGACTTTCATTTAATTTTAAAGAAATTCACCAAACATCTTCTGGCCGTATGCACACTTGGAAACAAAGATTGAAAACTCAATTATTATGTATATATCTAATGCAACATTTCAATAAGTCAATCAATCAATGGTATTTATTGAGTGCTCACTGTGTGCAGACTACAGAACCAAGTTTTTGGGAGAGTTAAATACAGTAAAGTTTTCAGAATGATCCCTGCCCTATAGGAGCTTGTAACTCATTGGGGAAGGCAGAAATGAAAATAAATGACAGATAGAGGAAACAGCAGAGAATAAGGATATGTACATAACCGTTGTGAAGATGGGGTGCATAGGGAGTACAGATACAAGTGCGTAGGTGATAAAGATGGAAGGGAATAGTGTGTGAAGATGAGAATTTAGATAGAAAAATCTTTCCTGGAGGAGATATTATTTTAGAGGGGCTTTGGAGAAGGGGCGAGTGGTGGTTTGTTGAATTTGAAGCAGCTTGGCATAGTGAATAGAGCAGGGCCCTGTGAGTTAGAAGGTCATGGGTCTTAATCCTGACTCCACCCTTGTCTGCTGTGTGACAGCCACCCCAGCACTTAGTACAGTGCCTGGTAAAATAGTAAGCTCTTAACAAATACCATTATTAGTATTATATAAAGAGGGAGAGAGTTCTGGCCAGGAGAGAACATGTGCGCAATGGACAGAGAGGAGCTGTGGGCATAGCAGATAGGATGGTGTTAGAGGAACCAAGTGTGCAGGCTGGGTTGTAATGGGAGATGAGCGAGGTTAGGTTAGGAGGTGGCGAGCCAATTGAGTGCATTAAATCTGAAGGTAAGGCATTTCTGTTTGATGAAGAGGGGGATGGGCATCCTTTGAGGGTTCTGAGGAATGGGGAGAACTGTGCAGAAAGATTTTTAAGAGAAATGATCTGGATATCACAGTGAAGTATGGACTGGACAGGGGAGAGGCTGGAGGCAGGGAGTTCAGCGAGGAGTCTGAGTAGTTGAGGTGAGGTATGCCAAGTATCTGGTGGTGGTTTGGATGGAGAGAGGGGTGTGAATTATAGAGATGTTATGAAGGTTGAACTGACAGGATCTGATGACTGACTGAATAAGTGATGATAAAGAGATGAGTGGAGGACAAGGGCAAGATTGTAGGCTTGTGAAACAGGGAGGATCCTGGTGTTTGTCAACAGTGAAGGGAAAGCTATGGGGAGGAGAAGATTTGTGTGGGAAGTTGACAAATTCTGTTTTGGACATGTTAAATTTGATTTGTCGCATTTATACTTGAGTTAAGTCAGTCCTTTTCCCAGAAATCTCCTCAGATTAAGGATTTTTTCCACATACTCTTCCCTTCAATGGACACTGCAAACTAGCCTCTTTCAAGTCACAAGTAAAGTTCTTTTTCCCCAGCATTAGAAAGTTTGAAACAAGCAGTGGAACACAGAAGTGTGGTAGAAGAACCAGATCCCAATATTAATGTAATAATAATAATATTAATAATATTTGTTAAGCACTTACTATTTGCCTAGCACTTTGCTAGTGCTTGGGTAGATACAAAGTAATTATGTCCCACAGTGGGCTCTCACCCTTAAGTAGTTGGGAGAACAGGTACTGAATCCCCATTTTGCAAATGAGGGAACTGAGGCAGAAAGAGTTAAATGTCTTGCCCAAGGTCACACAACAGGTATGTGGCAGAGTTTGGACTAGAAACTAGGTCCTCTCACTCCTAGGCCCTTACTCTTTCATCCATTTATTCATTCAATCATATTTATTGAACGCTTACTGTGTGCAGAGCACTACACTAAGTGTTTGGAAAGTACAATTCAGCAACAGATAGAGACAATCCCTACCCAACAACAGGCTCACAGTCTAGAAGGGGGGAGATTGACAACAAAACCAAACAAAAAGTAGACAGGCATCAATAGCATCAATATAAATAAATGGAATTATAGATATATACCCATCATTAATAGAATATATAGAGTGCTGTGGAGCAGGGAAGGGGTAGAGCAGCGGAAGGGATTAGGGGGGATGGGGAGGGGAGGAGGAGCACAGGAAAGGGGGGGCTCAGTCTTGGAAGGCCTCCTGGAGGAGGTAAGCTCTCAGTAGGGCTTTGAAGGGGGGATGAGAGCTAGTTTGTCAGATGTGAGGAGAGAGGGCATTTCAGGCCAGATGTAGGACATGGGCAAGGGGTCGATGGTGGGACAGGTGAGAATGAGGCACAGCAGAGGAGCAGAGTGCGGACTGGGCTATAGAAGGAGATAGGGGAGGTGAGGTAGGAGGGGGCCAGGTGATGGAGAGCTTTGAAGCCAATAGTGAGGAGTTTTTGCTTGGTACTAAGGTTGATGGGCAACCACTGGAGATTTTTGAGGAGTGGGCTGACATACTCAGAGGTTTCTGTAGAAAGATAATCTGGGCACCAAAGTGAAGTATAGACTGAAATGGGGAGAGACAGGAGGTTGGGGGATCCGAAAGGATGTTGATGCAGTAATCCAGTCGGGATATGATGAGTGATTATACTACCAATGTAGAGATTTGCGTGTTCATTCATTCAATCGTATTTATTGAGTGCTTACTGTGTGCAGAGCACTGTACTAAGCACTTGGAAAGTACAATCTTTGTTACCCTTTGCATTTAAAGATGATGTTATTGATAAGGAGATCCTGTTCATGTGTACCAAGAGGCTGAAGAGTTTGATTCAGGCAGCAGCTCCATGTTGCACTAATTGCATTTAAGTCGATCAATCAATGGTATTTATTGAGCCCTTACTCTGTGTAGAACACTGTACTGGGTACCTGGGAGAGTGTAATACAGAAAGTAGGGTGGTTTCCTTTATAATTTCAGGCACACTACAAATATAAATTCACTAGAATTAATCAGGAAGAAAATGATAAAACACAAATCATGGAAACTGAATATAACGGAAACAGATGAGTGATTGAAAGTCAGACATTTCATTTTATACGGGGAGGGTAGAGGGGGAGGAAAGAGAGACAAAAAAACTATGCCACATCAAAGCTCCAGACTGATTGCATATTTGGGATCAAAATGTTTCTCCCCACCTCCCTCCAATCCCTTCATCCAACTTTCTAACCCCTAGAGAGTAAATCAGTTTACCAGCAGAGGTAGAGTCTTCCATGTCCATTTTTGAAAATCGGAGAATATAACTATTTGTTTTATCTTAATTACTCATCCCCACCCTTCCTCTGACTACCTCATCTTCAAATCTTTCCAAGTGAGTCAGGTGAGTTTCAGAGCTCCCCACTGTGGGGAAATTTTCTCACAACTGATTGACATATTTGACATTTATTGACTAGAGGTTTGATTCTATGCTACTTTCTGGTTGTGTCATTGTATTAATTCTTTAAGACAATTGCAGCAATACACTACAATATCACTTCAATGAACGCAGTTGTACCCTACAGTCATGGAAGATTTAACACAGCCAGAAGCACTGTAGAAATGGGAGGGGACACTTTCAAAGACAATGGGCTATCATCCTCCCTTAGTTGCTTCCTAGCCTGCAGACTTGATAAACTGAAAAACTGGAGGAGGTATGCAGGTGTTAATAATGGAAATCGGCCCCTCAGATTGCACCATATTTGACTGGAGTTGTTTCAATGGAATCAGATCCCATCTGCAGTAACGAATAGTGAGGATGTTGCTCATAAGTGGGTTGTAAATCAGCCATTTCAATTGGGTCCAGGATGCTGAAATCCAGTCAAACACGTGCCTTAGGCAATTAGCACTCCTGTGTATACCAATGCAATCCCTGGCTCTTAAGGAAATGGCAACATGGCAGGGGATGCCAGCATTAAAATAAATTATATGTAGAGGAAGTAACTAAGTGTAAGGATATGGACCTAAGTGCTTTGAATAATTACCTAAGTGCTTGGGGGTTGGGTGTGTGTTTGGGGGCCCGGGGGAGGCATAAGGGGGCAGAGATTAGGATTTAAGGATAGCTCCCCATTGCACTCATGAATCTGAACCTGCCTCCTGACATTCTGAACTTTTAAAAAGCCTCTACTCAGAAGAGCAATCTTTCTCTTGATCAGTGCCAGTGATGAGAGCACAAACAAGATGTAAGAAGATCCAGAAATCCAAGGATCCATACAGATTATGGAAACCTGGTTGAGGTGATTTTTGCCATCAAGGCCTCTTCCTCTACTGTAATGATTTCAGTCCCTCTCCAGCCCCACAGAGGTTCCAGTTCCTTCTTAAAGGAAGGGAAGTTGGCAGTGGGGGGGGGGTGAGTGTGTTGGGGGAGGCGGGGTGAAGTCTGTTGAAACTTACGGTCTAAGGCTGAATAGATTTCATCCAGTCAAGCCAAAGCCAACTCAAAGTCTCCCCAGTCCCACAGGTTCAAGACTCAGGAAGGTGTGGAGCAGTGTGGCCCAGTGGAAAGAGCTCGGGCAACCTGAGTTCTATTCCTGGCTCCACCATGTGCCTGCTGTGTGACCACGGGTGAGTCACTTAACTTCTCTGGGCCTCAGTTACCTCATCTATGCATTGGGGATTCTAAAGCTGATCTCCTGCTTAGATTGTGAGCCCTGTCTGAGACAAGGTCTGTCTAACCTGATTATCTCGTAACTTCCCAAAGTGCTTAGAACAGTACTTGACAGTAGTAAGCCCTTAACAAATATCAAATTATTACTATTTTGGGTGACTCCCTGGCTCCCTCACCAAAAACACCTCCCCAGGCTCCTGATGAGAAATATTTTTAGTCAATGATTGTATTTTAGATCCACCCATAGTCCCCTGGGGAGAGAGTTAGAAAATAGCCATAAAGCCTTCCTAAATAAGAGGATATAATTTTGGCATCTGTGTAAGCAAACCAAAGGAAACTCACCCACGATATTTCCAAGGGATCTATGTGCCATCTCTGTCTGTTAGAACTGTGCTTTGCATATAGTAAGTGCTTTATAAATGCCATTATTATTATCTGACTGTTCAGACCCACCTTATGCTACCTGTGGTATTTGTTAAGCATTTACAATGCATAAGCACTGGGGTATAAAAAGAGTAATCAGATTGAGTAGGGACTGTCTCTATATGTTTCCAACTTGTACTTCCCAAGCGCTTAGTACAGTGCTCTGCACACAGTAAGCGCTCAATAAATATGATTGATTGATAGATTGAACACAGTCTCTGATCCACATGGGCCTTGCATTCTAAGTAGGAGAGAGAACAGGTATTTAACCCCATTTTATAAGTGAGTAAACTGAGGAATGGTGAAGTGAAGAGAATTGCCCAAGACCGCACAGGAGGCAGTTAAACAGAGCTGGAATTAGAACTCAGGTTCTCTGATGTCCACTGGACCACACTGCTTCATTCCTGCTGTGTGAGTGAGATCCCATTTTCATCCAGGCTTCTGCTCCTTTAAGCCTGGGCCTGAGGCCTTGGCCTCCTCCAATCGACAGGGAACGTGTCAGCCGACTCTGTTATAGTATACTCTCCCAAACGTTTAGTAAAGTGCACTGCATACAGTAAGTGCTCAATAAATACCCTGGATTGATTGACAATATTTGCCCACAGAAATATTGCTGTTTCTCTGGGGCCAGAGAAGAGGGAGTGCAGTACTGTGTCTTGGTTGCTGTGGCTGTAATTGTGACTGCTGAAATCTGAGCTGTGACGAACCCAGAACTCTGCTCCTCTAGCCACTAGAGTAGCCAACTGCTTTTTTAGGTGGGTTTTTTTTTATTGGCTCATCTTTTATGTTGTTTGTGCGTTTTTATTGATTTGTTTTTCCTTCCAGACCTTTTATTCTTAGATTTTGTGCCCCTTTAGGGCAAGGGACTGTGTCTAATTGTTACCCGTGTATTCTTTCCCAGTGCTTAGTACAGTGCTTTGCAAATAGCACAAATACTATGGCTACTAGAGATATCCATACATTTCCTGGGCCAACCTTTTCCACTTAGAACAAGATTTGACCTAAGTCTTGATTCAGATGTCCTCTAGCTCTTACCCAGTAGAACAATATTTTCTGTATAGTGTGAATTTGACAGCAGGATGAAGTTAACAAATTCTGCTCTGAAATGACATGACTCCTTAGCCACATAAGGGAACAGGTGTAGCAGCAAAGAGGAGTTTTTGTGGCTGTAAACCTTTATAGGATAATAGTCATGGGGTCAAGGTGAGGTTGCCTTAGATGGCTAAGTCATGCTACCTCCTGATTGTTCTGTTGCCAGTTGTGGTAATAATACCTTGTATTTGTAGAGAATGTTTACTGTCCCAAATTGTTTTACACTAGTATCTTATTTTGTTCTCATAAGAACCCTGAGAGGTAGGGAAAGGGTATTATTATCTCCATTTTACATATGTGGAAACTGAAGCACAGAGTGGTTAAGTGACTTATCCAATGCCACCCAGCAGGCCAGTGACAAGGTAGAGACTAGGATCCACGGCTTCTGAGTTCCAGCCTCACTCTCTTCCCCCTAGAACACGCTGCTTCCTTAGGCATTGTTTTGGACTCCAAGCCCATTAAATTGTCTCAAGAGCACTCTTAGTACAGTGCTCTGCATACTGCAAGCATTCAATAAATGCCATTAGTCATTCAACCAGTCATCTTGAACACTTACTTTGTGCAGAACACTGTACTAAGACTTGGAAGAGTACGGTATGACAGTTAACAAGACACTTTTCATTACAGTCTAGAGGGGCAACAGACGTTAATGTAAATAATTTATAATATACAATTTAAAGATTTGTACACAAATGCTGTGGGGTTGAGGATGGGGCGAATAGTAAATGCCTAAAGGTCACAGATTGATCCACTGATTAATATAGCCTTTGCAAATATCAGCATCCTCTTAAATACAGCTTAATCCAATTTTCCAGAATGTTTTGTCTTAGGACTGCTGAGCTATGTTTCTCTGAACACCATCCCAAACACTTTGCTTCTTTGCTTATTGCTGTAATTCAGCTTTCAGAAATTGCTAGCTAAGCAATCTTTAAGGCTTGAATAGATTCCGGTTTTACCCTCCCAACATACTGTTTATCACAGGAAAGACACCATACACAAGAATGAACTAAATAAAGTGTTCTAAATATTCCCAGGGCTGAGAGGAAGGTAAACTGAGATAACTGATTTGAAAGTGTTTTGAGAAAATGAAAGCTCTCTACAAACTCAAGTTAGTTCCAGTTTTAGTAATATAGCAACATTAATAAACAGATCGCTGAATTATGTGGCAGTTTGCTTTTGAAGAGCTTAGGGTATTTTGTATAATGTTGCCAAACTATGAATATGGGTATCCACAAGACCAATTGTCACTGGATTCCCACAAACCTCCTGGTGTCAATGTGGATCCAGGCCTGCACTGAGCAGAGCAGTGATAAGATCTGGGAATCGTGATTCTTTAAGGTCTTATTTCATAACATCACTAGGACACACCTGGGGCCATATTAATGGTCATTCTCACTGTACAGAGGGAAAAAATGCCATACAAAATGGTGAAGTGAATTGACATAGGCTGCTGTAAGTGAATTGCTAATGGAGTCCCAGGACTAGAAACCAGGTTGCTAATTAAACAGACAGAGTGTCCCACCTTTGTATTTGGAATACATCCGTGACATGAAGAGCACCAGATGTCAAAACAAGATCACAGGTAAGGAAATCTTGGAAGATAAAGGGCCTACCCACAGCAAGCCGATGCATACAATAATGCGGCTCAGTGGAAAAAGTATGGGCTTGGAAGTCAGAGGTGATGGGTTCTAATCCCGGCTCTGCCACTTGTCAGCTGTGTGACTTTGGGCAAGTCACTTAACTTCTCTGTGCCTCAGTTACCTCATCTGTAAAATGGGGATTAAGACTGTGAGCCCCACGTGGGACAACCTGATCACCTTGTATCCCCCCAGTGCCTTGAACAGTGCTTCACACATAGTAAGCACTTAACAAATACCATCATCATCATCATCACGGCTCCACTGAGTGGGAAATGTGAAGAGAATGGATGACAGGAGGGCAACCAAGCAGCAGAGGTTTCTGGAGCACCATGACAATAGAAGGTAGCTTCAAACACAGCCCCAGTCACTGCAGATAGTAAGCAACAGCCCCCAGTCAAGGACAATCTTGACTATGCACTGTACAAGAAAGGCTGTTGTCCAGTGCCGATAGAAATATGAATACAAATATAAATTACTGGAAATAACTGAAAATAGTTAGACCTGCCTTTATGAATAAAATGTCACCACTGGATTAGTCGTGATTGACCACAGGGCAATATTTAGGGTGAGAGAGACAGGAAACTCTTCAAATTATTAGTAATAATAATAAATGGTATTTGTTAAGTGCTTACTATGTGCACAGCACTGTTCTAAGCTCTGAGGGGGATACAAAGTGATTAGGTTGTCCCACATGGGGCTCACAGTCTTAATCCCCATTTTCCAAATGAGGTAACTGAGGCAAAGAGAAGTGAAGTTACTTTCATAAAGTCACACAGCAGACAAATGGTTGAGTTGGAATTCGAACCCATGACCTCAGACTCCCAAGCCTGTACTCTTTCCACTGAGCCACGCTGCTTCTCTTAGTGGTCCACAAGCTGCTTAGTAGTCCACAAGCATCACATAGAGAGCCAGTTAATGGATTTACTATTCAGAAGTATGCACAAGAATATAAGCATACAGTGCTCAGCGCTTAGAACAGTGCTTTGCACATAGTAAGTGCTTAATAAATGCCATCGTTATCATTATTATTATTATTTGATTATTAATCACTTAGATGATCAGCCGCGATATGGAATGGCAGTGTGATATCGATTGAAGAAATCTGAGGTTATGTGCCAGCGTACACCTAAAAACCCTACAAAAAAACAAAAGTTTTCATTGGCAATCCAGAACTTAATGCTGTCAACAAATCCTGCTATCTAAGCACTATACAGCTCAACAGTGCTCATAAAGACAACATATATAAGCAATATAAGCCAAGTAAAGGGGCTTGGCATGATGTAAAGGGCACAAGACTCAGAGTCAGGAGACTGTGGGTCTAACCAAGGCTCTCCCATTTGAATGCTCTGTGACCTTGGACCAGTCACTTAACTAATCCGTGCCTCAGTTTCCTCATCTATAAAAATGGGGATACCCACACCTGTTCTTCCTCTCCCTTAGACTCCATATCTATTGATGTATCTGGACATATATGGCATGCCTGTGATAAGGAGAAATGATGATGCAGTAAAAACGGACCTATTATCTCATGGTGATTTAACAGAGATTTTCTTATGGTAGTGTTCCAATCCCTCACCTTGTTCACACAGTCAGTATTTAAATTTTTGGACAGCCTGCTAACATGACATCAGAATTCAGCATTTCCTTCAAGGTTCCATTGGAGGTTGAGTACAAATATAGCTCAGGGAAAGGGGAAAGAATCAAATAGAAAAAAAACAAGTAATGGACGGAGGTTTTTCTATTTCTCCACCATTATTAATCTTGCCCCTAACCCAGGAAAAATGTTGTTAATGTCAAGAAAGATTTCCCAGTCCATTTCAGGAACTCTTTAGGAAGCCAGGTGAACTGAGCGGATTAGGAAGAAAAACCATTCTGACTATCATCTGAAATCCCATTGCTGGAGCTGCTGCTGCATGAATTTAGGTGAAATTAGGTAATACATTTTTTGGGAAATTGAAAGCAAATAACTTTGCCACAATGACTGGGGGGCACATACAGCATTGCTTTCTAACAGATAAACCCTGGAGCATGCCTTTTCCTTCTACTGGGCTTTCTGAGCATCTGTTAATTGGTGCAAATTCAATACTACTGAATGAACGAATAAATGAAAAACTGTCTCCCTGACCAAGTGTCCTGCAGTGTGTCCATTGAATATGGATGGATACCATCCATGGAGAAGCAGTGTGGTCTAGTGGAAAAAGCAGAGATTCTAATCATGGTTTTTCCACTTGTCTACTGAGTGACTTTGAGAAAGTCACTTCACTTCACTGTGCCTCTGTTTCCTCATATGTCAAAATTAGGATAAAACACTGTTCTCCTTCCCTTTTTCTCTCCTTGACTGCCATCTTCAAGCATTCACTCTTCAACAGCTTCTTCCCCACTACATTCAAATAGTCTAACGTAACCCCTATCCTAAAAAAAGACCTTCCCTTGACCCCACGGCTCCCTCCAGTTATCACCCCAACTCCATCCTACCATTCCTCTCCAAACTTCTTGAGGGAGTTGTTTACACCTTCTGTCTCCACTTCTCCTCTGCCAATTATCTCCTTAATCTCCTCCAATCTGTTCTGCTTTCCCTTCACTCCAAGTAAACAGCCCTCTCTAAGTTAACCAGAGATCTTCCTCTTTCCAAATCTGGAGGCCTCCTAGACCTCTTAGCTGTCTTCAACACGGTAGACCACCCCTTCTCCTTGAAACGTTATTCATCCTTGACAGTGTCCTTTTCTGGTTCCCATCCTATCTCTCTGACTGATCCTTCTTAGGCTTTTTAGCAGACTCCTCCAACTTCCTCCTGTCCCCTAACTGTAGAAGATGTTCAAGGCTCAGTTCTAGTCACCTTCTAGTCTCCACCTATGCCTACTCCCTTGGCGAATTCATCCACTCCCATGGCTTCAACTACTATCTCTATGCAGATGATTCCTAAATCTATTTCTCCAGCCACTATCATCCTCCTTCTCTGCAGTCATATATTTCTTTCTTCCTTCAGGACCTCTCTATTTCAATGTCCTGCCAATGTCTCAAACATAACATGTCCAAAACATAGCTCCTCATAATTCCCTCACAAACCCTGTCCTCAAAAACCTTCAATGGTTGCCCATCCATCTGCGCTTAGTACAGTGCTCTGCACACAGTAAGCACTCAATAAATATGATTGAATGAATGAATCTCCGCATCCTACAAACTCCTTACCATTGGTGTTTAAGGCACTTATTCAGCTCTCTCCCTCTTGTCTTACCTTGCTAATCTTCTACAACTCGACCTGCATGTCACTTTTCCAATGCCAACCTACCCTTTATAATTCAGTCTCATCAGTCTCATCTCAGTCTCATTAGTACAGTGCTCTGCACACAGAAAGCACTCAATAAATATGATTGAATGAATGAATGAATCAGTCCTTCCCCAAATTCCTTGTTCATGTCCTTCTGGCCTGGGACTCCCTCCTCCTTCATATCCACCTCCTGTCTTTCCCCACTTCAGTCCTTACTTCACTGTGCTGCCCAGATTATTTTTCTACAAAAATGTTCAGCCTATATTTCCCCATTCCTTAAGAGCCTCCAGTGGTTGCCCATCCACCTCCACATAAAACAATAGCTCCTTACCATAAATTTTAAGCATCCAATCATCTTGCCCCCTCCTATTTTGCCTTCCTGATTTTGTACTACAACCCAGCCCAGGCACTTCATTCCTCTAAAGCCAACCTACACAATAAAACTTGATCCCATCCATCTCTCAGCTGACCCTTCACCCACATCCTGCCACTGGCCTGGACTGTACTCCTTCTTCAAATCCAACAGATTATCATTCTCCCCACCTTTAAAGCCTTATTAAAAGTACATCTCCTCCAACTTCTCTCGCCTACTAAGCCCTCATTTCCTCTTCTCCAACTCCCTTCTGCATTGACCTTACACTTGGATTTTCATTGTTTATTCACCCCTTCCTCAGCCCCAGAACACTTAAATACATATCCATAATTTATTTATTTTAATGTCTGCCTCCCCCTCTAGACGGTTAGCTCAATATGGGCAGGAAACGTGACTGTGTGTATTGCACTCTCTGAATCGCTTAGTAAATTGCTCTGCCTACAGTAAGCGCTCAGTAAATATAATTGATTGGTTGATTGATATGCAACAGAACATCACTCTCCCCACCTACAAAACCATCCTAAATTCACATCTCCTCCAAAAGACAGAGTAAGCCCTTTATTTCCCCTCACTTATTCACTCAGATCTGAATCCCTTAAGCACTTCATATTTATCCCACGCTTAGCTCCCAATACTTATGACATAATCTTACCAATTCCCCTTTCAGCAATTTATTTTATTGTCTGTCTGGCCCTGTAGACTGTAAGCTCCTTAAGGGCAGAGATCATATCTACAACCTCTATTGTATGGTAGATTCCCAAGTGCTTAGTACAATGCTCTGAACACTGAATCAATACCATTAACTGATTGTCCCTGGCCCATATGGGGCTTGCAGCTTAAGAGGGAGGGAGAAAACCACTTTTTCTCCATTTTACAGATGAGGAAGCTGAGACACAGAGACGTTAAGGTACTTTCCCAAGGTCACACAGCTGACAAGTGGTAGAGCTAAAACTAGAACACAGATCTCCTGGAGCCCATTCCTCTAAACTGCCTCCTGAATCGTAGATTCACCTGCAATGAAAAACTGAACTCGGAGTGTTTCATGAGACATAGGAGAATCAGCAATAGGAACAATGGAGCAGAATCAAGCCAAGATCATTCATGCTTGAACACCTTAAACTATTGGTCACTGCTGGAGGGCTTGGTTTCTTTGAGGAGGACAAACATTGCACATAAATGTACAAATGATGGTGTGACCTTTTACAGCAGAGAAAGGAAATGTGATTGGCATCAGCCTTTCTAGGAGTCCTTATCCATTACTGCAAATATCAAATCTTGGAATCTCCCAGCCCAACCTACCCATTCACTCCAGAACCTGAGAGCTTTGTGCTTGGAAATGAGCCAGCATTTTGACTTGTGGGGAATCAAATGTTGAAAATAATGGATACAAAATTGTTGCAATCAGGGTTTGAAGAGGAAAACCCTCTGAAGAACAGACTGGCCGAGTGCTGAATGACCCATAACAAGGATGGATTACAAGTTTTCAGAGAGAATTTGCCTGCTGATAAACTGGTAGAAACCCAACTGAAATGTCAAAGGTCAATCACAGTATAATGGCTAATCTTCCCAGCTTCAGATGTACATACTCAAAGGACAAATACTTGGCTTTCCTAGTGGCCTGATTCACTTCTCACAAGACATGTGATAAAAAAAAACCAATATTGCGATTCCTACTTGCCTCCCAGGGAGAGGATGGAAATGAGACTTTGGACTATTTTCTGTTAGAAGGAGCAGCAGTGGACACCTGCTAATGTGCACGGTTTTCTGAAATTTGGTTAGCTGTTTGACAGGATTAATATTGAACTGGGTACTACTTGGCATGACCTTTGATTTTAATGACCAAAAGTGCCATGAGTTATCTGCATGTAGGGTAATACAGAGGCACTAATGACAGAGTGATTGCTTCACAACTCCTAAGATCATTTTAGCGAAAACAGGGAAAAATCTTGAATACGTGTTTCCTTTTATTCTCTTGAAATGTCTCCAGAAATCAGAGAACTAGAAGATGATGTCCATATCATATGATATGCCACTGTCTTTATACTCACTTACTTATACATTTATTTGACATTAGTTCCTTAATACTGCATTATCTGCCCCAGGTTAGTCATTCAGACTTCAGAAACATTTTCTCATTACAGCTTAAATCACCAATGTAATACAGCTCTGGGTGAGTTGAATGTTCATGAACAAACTTTTGACGATGAATGAATAAGAATGTAGCTGAAAAGACCAAGGTATGACTGAAACTCCCTCTCCCATCGTTATCAAGTAAAGACAGCTCCAACTGGGCTAATGTGTTTATTCCACAGGGGCCCTGTCTCTGTTTCCCAACCTGGCTTTTCATGAAGTCCATTCTGCAAATTGCTGCCCTCTAGATCAATCTAAAACTGCAGGTGGTTGTTCCATTATATTCCTTTGAATCGCCCTTTATTTTCCACACAAATGACTCCTACTCTGGTTTTAGTTCTTCTTCTCATGACTAATGATAATAACAATTATAATAATAATAACAACATTAGTGGTATTTGTTAAGCACCATAAATCAAGCCCTGGCCTAGATACAAGATAAACAGATCAGACATAGTCCCTGTCCTATATGAGGCTGGCAGGTTAAGGGAAAATGATTTAATCCCTATTTTGCAGATGAGAAACTGAAGTACAAAGAAGTTAAGTGACTTACCCAAGGTCATGAAGCAGGAAAGTGGCAGAACTGGGATTAGAATCCAGGTCTCCTAATGCCCAGGCCCATGCTCTTTCCACTAGGTCATGCTGCTTCTCTTTTCACCTTCCGATTGTTACTCTACCAGCCTCTTCACTGACATCACAGATCATCTTCCAGTCTCCTCACATCTTTTCCAGATTCAAAAATGTCAAAATGGCCAACCATTTCCTGCATCTTTCAGCAAAATCCTCTGACCAATAGCATCAAGGCTCACCACTGTTTACTTGTTCTAATTTATCTCCTTCGCTGGCTCCTCCTCTCCTCTCCCATCCCCATACTGTAGGGGTTCAGTTCTTGGTCCCCTTCTGTTCTCCATCTATACTCACTCCCTTGGTGAACTCATTCACTCCCGTGGCTTCAACTATCATCCCTACACTGATGACACCCAAATCTACATCTCCTCCCCTGTTCTGTCTCCCTCCCTCCAGGCTCCAGGCTCATATCTCCTCCTGCCTTCAGGACATCTCCACCTGGATGTCTGGCCGCCACCTAAAACTCAACGTGTCCAGGATTGAGCTCCTTATTTCCCGTCACTGTGGATAGCACTATCATCCTTCCCGTCTCACAAGCCTGCAACCTTGGTATCATCCTTGACTCTGCTCTTTCATTCACCCCACACATCCAATACGTCACCAAAACCAGCCAGTCTCACCTCCACAACATCGCTAAATCTGTCCTTTCCTCTCCATCCAAAATGCCACCTTGCTGGTTCAATTTCTCATCCTGTTCCAACTGGATTAGTGCATCAGCCTCCTTTCTGACCTTCCATCCTCCTGTCTCTCCCCACTTCAGTCTATACTTCACTCTGCTGCCCAGATTATCTTTCATTCATTCATTCATTCATTCAATCCTATTTATTGACCACTTACTGTGTGCAGAGCACCATACTAAGTGCTTGGGAAGTACAAGTTGGCAACATATAGAGACGGTCCCTACCCAACAGCGGGCTCACAGTCTACAGAAACTTTCTGGGCATGTCACTCCCCTCCTCAGATATCTCCAGTGGTTGCCTATCAACCTTCACATGAAGCAAAAACTCCTCACTATTGGCTTCAAAGCTCTCCATCACCTTGCCCCCTCCTACCTCACCTCCCTTCTCTCCTTCTACAACCCAGCCCACCCACTCCGCTCCTCTGCTGCTAAACTCCTCACTGTGCTTCGATCTCTTCTGTCCTGCTGTCGACCCCTGGCCCATGTCCTACTTCTGGCCTGGAATGCCCTCCTTCCACACATCTGCCACACTAGCTCTCTTCCTCCCTTCAATGCCCTACTGAGAGCTCACCTCCTCCAGGAGGCCTTCCCAGAATGAGCCCCCACATTATCCTCTGCTCTTTCTCCCCTCCCTATCGCCCCCGCCCCTTCCCCACTTCCTCTTCCCACAGCACTTGTTTATATTTGTACATATTTATTACTCTATTTTATTAATGATGTGTATATATCTATAATTCTACCTATTCTGATGGTATTGACACCTGTCAGCTTGTTTTGTTTTGCTGTCTGTCTTCCTTTTCTAGACTGTGAGCCCGTCGTTGGGTAGGGACTGTCCCTATATGTTGCTAAATTGTACTTTCCAAGCACTTAGTACAGTGTTCTGCCCACTGTAAGAGCTCAATAAATACGATTGAATGAATGAATCTGCCATTTTCACCTTGCTATTTCCCAGCCTGTACACTGTGTTCCTCCTAATCAGATATTCTCAGTGTCTTTCTTTCTTATCTCTCCTTGTTCACACCTTTTCCTCTGTCCTGAAGTCCCTCCCACTTAAACTCTTTAGGTCACAACTCTACATCTTGAAAGCCCTACTGAACTCCCACTTTCACCAAGAAGCTTTCCCCTATTAATTTTCTTAAATCTCTCAACTCCCACCTCAGAATTTATACATGCCCAGCCACCCATAGCATTCGTTCATTCAATCATATTTATTGAGCGCTTACTGTGTGCAGAGCACTATACTAAGCACTTATAATAAAGGCATTTATTAAGCACTTACTATGTGCCAAGCACTGTTCTAAGCACTGGGGTTGTTACAAGGAGATCAGGTTGTCCCACAGGGGGCTCACAGTCTTAATCCCCATTTTACAGATGAAGGAACTGAGGCACAGAGAAGTGAAGTGACTTGCCCAAAGTCACACAGCTGACAATTGGCAGAGCTGGGATTCAAACCCATGACAACTGACTCCAAAGCCCGGGCTCTTTCCATTGAGCCACACTGCTTCTGGCCGCAGTTAGCAGTTACATACAGTTACATAGTTGTATACAAACATACATAGTTACAGTTACATAGCGGTTACACAGTGCTTTGCACATAAGCTAAGCTTAACAAATACCAACATTATTATTTGTATACTCTACTATTTAAGCATGCATTTATAAACCAATCAATCAAGTGGTACGGGGCTATGATACACTACTGGCATCATACTGAGATCACCTTGACCGTAACTGAGTTCTGTGTGTAAAAAAAAATTATTCGCTTGGACTTTGCAATGCCCTGCATCTCTTCCTGCCTATTTATTCGTTGCACTCCATTCCCCAGAAGGAACATGATAGCCAAGGAAAAGGACATGAAAGTGACATTGAGCAAACTGCCAACACTATGATCAATTCCTTTGCACCCGTTCTTGGTCCTGTTGTCTCTGCTTCAAGGCTTTCTCAACATTCTTAACAGGAGACTCCACCACATCATTCCAATCAATCAATCAATCAATCAATGGTATTCACTGAGTGCTTACTTTATTCAATCATACTTATTGAGCGCTTACTGCGTGCAAAGTACTGTACTATGGACTTACTTTGTGCTGAGCACGGTAGTAAGCACTTGGGAGAGCGCAATACAATAGAGATGGTAGGCCCAATGCCTGCCTTCAGGGACCTTACAGAGGGCTTATAATAGTAATTGTGATATTTGTTAAGTGCTTATTCTGTGACCAGAATTGTACTAAGCACTGGGATAGAGACAAAATAATTAGTTCTGGAGCCTGTCCCTGTCCCATATGGGGCATATAGTCTAAGTAGGAGACAGACAGGTATTGAAGCCCTACTTTACATATAAGGACATCTTTCCCATTTATTTTTCCTCTGAGCTGTAAATAATTTTGTTCCTGCCTCTACCATTAGATTGTAAACTCTCTGAGGGAAGGGATTGTGTCCCATCTCTATTGGGAAGGGAGGACGAATAGCCAGAATAAAAGGCAAAAAAGAACCTGTGTAAGAAGCAGGAGAACCACCAGGATAATATTTTATTCTTGAAAATAAGGCCAGAGAATTTCCAGGACAACTAATATGGAAGAAAACACCTACTGTATTTTCCTATTTAGATTTTTGTTAAAATGGACTGCGGTATGATAGGCTTAACATGAGCTTTGTGGTAAGGAAAATGAAGTAATTATAGCTGTAATTATTCAGGTGAAAGAATAATAGTGGAATGTAGTAAATACATTATTTTGGAGCATGCCATGATGAGTTTAATAACTTTGACTTTATGCATCATTTCAAAGTGGGTCACAGGTATATCTGCTAGGACTCAATGGAGAACATGCTTTGAGTTAGTAGTACAGCAAACATCTCCTATCTGAGGTACCAAGTTAAAGTCTAGCAATAAGGAAGAAAAATGTATATGTGTACCACGGAGAATTTGGTAGCCACATACTTGGGAGATTTATGTTACTATTTTATTTACAAGAGACTTAGAGATGCATAAAATACATCCATTTCAAATATTTCATATTTCGATGACTATCCATCATGTTGATGAGTACTTAGCTTCAGAATGCTGACAAAAAAAAAGACTTCTGATGTTCAAAGGCAATCTGTGATTTTATAAATAGGGGAAAAACGTTATTGCACGTTCTGAAGGACAGACACAGTCACTGATCAGAAAGAAATCTCCAATTGGATCTCTCCTGGTAACCAGATATGTTCCATAACACTAGTATGCCCCACTTAAATATATTTATCCATGAACTTCTTCTTCATATGGATTACGGACATCAAAAAACATTGACATACTTAAGGTGAAAACTATCTGGGGTGTGAACTGTGTACCCAGGTTGGCCTAGGGGAAAGAGCACCGGCCTGGGATTCAGAGGACCTGGGTTCTAATATCAGCTTTTAAATACCTACTATATGACCATAGGCAAGTCACTTAAATTCTATAAACCTCAGTTTCCTCATCTGTAAAATAAGGATTAAATACCTGTTTTTCCTCATATTTAGACTGTGAACCCATGAGGGACAAGGATAGTGTCCAACCTGATTATCTTGTGTCTACCCATGGCTCAGTAGAAAGAGCACACTAATCCCTGCTCCACCGCTTGTCAGCTGTGTGACTTTGGGCAAGTCACTTCACTTCTCTGTGCCTCAGTTACTGTATCTGTAAAATGGGGATTATTCCTTCATTCATTCATTCAATCATACTTATTGAGCGCTTACTGTGTGCAGAGCACTGTACTAAGCACTTGGAAAGTACAAGTTGGCAACATATAGAGACGGTCCCTACCCAACAGCGGGCTCACAGTCTAGAAGGATTAAGACTGTGAGCCCCACGAGGGACAATCTGATCACCTTGTATCCTCCCCAGCACCTAGAACAGTGCTTTGCACATACTAAGCACTTAACAAATACCATTATTATTATTATTATTATTACCCCAGAGCTCAGCTCAATGCTTTGGCCCAAAGTAAGCGCTTAACAAACACCATCATCATTATTATTATCATTATTCATCAATTTCATTTTATTTTCTTCCACTATTTAATTTGCTTTTCCACCTATAGCTACTTCTTGAATTATTTTCCCTGAGAGCTATTTTAACAGTATAAATCTCGCCTGTCTTGCAGTCAACCCCTGGCCCACATCCTATCGCTGGCCTGGAATGCCCTCCCTCCTCAAATCCACCAGACAATTACTCTCCCTCCCTTCAAAGCTTTAGTGAAGGCACATCTGCTCCGAGGCCTTCCAAGACCTAAGCCCCACTTTTGCAAATAACGGAACAGAGAAGTAAAGTGAACTGCCCAAAGTCCCACTGCACCATTCCCTCTGGCAGAGCATCACTTCTACCTAGACTGATGTGTGTTGGTTCCTAATTTAGACATTGTGTTCTATCACAAAAGTGTAGCGAACACCCACGTTACAGCAGAACTGAGTTATTTGGGTGGGGCAGTCCTCCGTCTTCTCACCATCCAAGGCCGTGGTCCATGGGTTAGAACCATAGCAGTTGTATCTCTATTGTAATGTCAAACAGTGCTTGGTCAGAGAAGGGGGGACTGCCCCAGAGTCACAATGGATCTGTGATTTGGTGCCCCATGGAAGAAACTGTTGCCCACTTTCCACTCACATGGGAAGTGGGGAGAGCTTCCATCCTAACGTCTTGAATCTGTTTGATTTTACCACATTAATCTCATTTTCACATCAATGTAACCTGTGAGGTAGGGAAAGGAAAATCAATCAATTACATTTATTTAGCAGTTATTGTGTGCAGAGCCCTGCCGGAGGAAATGGTGCAGTCTCACAAGTGGCCAGCAAGAACTTCTTTTACCCAAATTATCAACTTTTAAAAATGTCCTGTCTGTCTAATCTTCCATTAGCAATATTTACTGTTATTGCATGCAGAGCCCTGTACTAAAGCGATTTGAAGAGTACAGTACAACAGAGCTGATAGACATGTTCGTGCCCACAAGGAGCTTTATTAGAATCCCCATTTAACAGACAAGAAAACTGAGGCCCAGAGAGGTTAAATCACTTGCCTGAATTTAACATAAACTAGTGGCAATGCTGAGACCAGGACCAAGGTTTTCTAGCTCCCAGACATATCTTATTTCTGGTACAATCACGCTGCCTCAATGATCAAGCAATTACACAATAGAAACTATCCAACTTGAGAAGCAGCATAGACTAGTGGAAAGAACGTTTTCCTGGGAGTCAGTGGACCTGTGTTCTAATCCCAGCTCTGCCACCTGTCTGCTGTGTGACCTTGGGCAAATCACTTCACTTCTTTGTGCCTCAGTTACCTCATCTGCAAAATGGGGATTAAGACTGTGAGTCCCACGTAGGACATATATTGTGTCCAACCTAATTATCTTGCATCTACCACACATAGCAAGGGCTTAACAGTTACCATTAAAGAAAACAAAAACAAGCAAACAAAAATACTACATAGTCTTGGATCCCAGAGTACTTAGTTAATTACTTCTCCAGTCTAGCTAATAGGCTAATGGAGTCTAAAGGATCATTTTTATCATCATCATCATCATGAATATGTACTGAACACCCAGTACATACAGGGCACTGTACTTGGCCGTTGGGAGCAGGCAGTAAAAGAAAAAGAACCAGTTCCTGTCCATGAGGAGCTTACGGTCTAATGGACCACGTCTCTTTGTAGCAGTTTGAAAACAGTAAGTACATTGCTTGTTAATCAGAAATGAAAGGGAATTGAGGGCTCTGAATACAAAGAAAGACATAGTCTACATTAAAGCCAGAATAGATTGTTTAGAGTCCATTTTGTTGCTTCATTTCTCAGATTAGAATTTCCAGAATTTTAGCAATACAGTTTCACAAGTGGCTAGTAAAAATTTATTTTACCCATTTTATCAACTTTTAAAAATTTTGTATCTATCTAATCTTCCATTCACAATGGCATTTATTGTGCATTCTCTGGGCACAATGCACTGTACTAAACATTTGGGACTGGGCAGTGGAAAGAAGAGACAGGCTCCCTGCATATAAGGAGTTTACAGTCTATGTTCATTCCTTAATGATACTTATTGTGCACCTTCAATGTGCAAAAAAAGCTGTTTTGGAGTAGTAGAAATTGAAAATAGGAAAGGAGCAAAAACATGATAATCAAATCAATATATTTTTTCAGTGTGTACCCTTCCCCCCAGTAGCCAATTTAACCAGTCTAACTTTTTAAGAGATAATATAAAGATTGTATACATTCTAGTAAACAATTGAATTAAACTTTTTCTGAACAGTCTTTGTTAAGTGCCTTTTGCATCAGCCTTATCTCTAATTAAACTAAGTCATGGATCCTCAGGTTTTATCTTCCGGACTGAGGGAAGGAAACACTAACTCCCATGATTTCCTTTGTTCTTTATGTGACATCTACCTTCCCTGAATTAAAATAAGTCCATCCTATGCCAGTTTATATAATGCTTATGAGATGAAAGCAAAAACAACTATTGAAGATTAAAAGAAAAACACATTTTTATCTTATTGGGTGGAGGGGGTTCTACAAGAAGTTTGAAATGTTGCAAATGGGTCTGACAAAACCTTTCTGTTTCCAAATGTGTTATAAGCCATTTTCCTAACATAGTAATGATACTTCTAATGTAATGAATGTCAGTAGTGCGAAGATAGACTGCAGTACTAATACCAACATTCAAAATCTTTCTTTAAAACAGAATTCTTCCTCTCCTGAAGTCTCATTTGTTTTCCCAAAGGCTACTTTTGGGAGTAGCAGGATTGAATGCTTCCCTTTGTTTTTTAATGGCATTTATTAAGCACTTACTATGTGCAAAGCACTGTTCTAAGTACTGGGGAGGTTACAAGGTGATCAGGTTGTCCTACCTGGGGCTCACAGTCTTAATCCCCATTTTACAGATGAGGTAACTGAGGCCCAGAGAAGTTAAGTGACTTGCCCAAAGTCACACAGCTGACAAGTGGCGGAGCAGGGATTTGAACCACTGACCTCTGACTCCAAAGTTCGTGCTCTTTCCATGGAGCCACGCTGCTTCTCTACTACTCTAGGCATGACGCTAACTCCCCAAAGAAAATCTGTTCATTAGCACCCAAGTCTTAAAGACTGTTTTCCTTGTGAAGGGCAAAAGCCAAAATCAAGAAAACAATTTCTAGCAATGTGTTCCTCAATTATAGCAACCTGATTTGTAGAGAATCAACATGGGAACATAATGCAAAAGAGAAGATACCCATCTAGTTGCCTGGTGGATCTCTCAAAGGCAGATCATAGAGCTAGCCATGGTAGCTGCTCATGCTTAAACCACTATTTTTTGGTCCTTGGTGTCAAGTTGCTTGAAACCTGGATCTGGACCCAACAAATTCACTAAATACTAAAGGTGGTTTGAAAAAAATCTGGAGTTAAAGTAGGTTATCTTACTGCAGCAAAAGGTTAACATGAGTGTGGAATCTGGTTATCATTCTTTAGTTGCCAACTCATCGAATAAGGCATAAGAAATTTCTAGGAGCAACAGAAATTGATCTTGAATTTAGAGTTGAGCTTTTGGGATTGCATATTGAGTCTTTGGACTGCAACAGCCAACATACACTAGAAGGTATTTTTTCTGGGAAACTACAAAATACATGGATACAAAATACAATGTGCAGAAATTTGCCATCATCGTTCTCTGAACTTCCCCACTTCAGATAATCTCTTTACCATTCAGTGTGAGAAAGCCTCAAAGCCAAGATATTTCATGCTCATTCCCAGATCCACTGACAAAAAGTCATTAAGAGAATTTTTCAGAAGCACATCGCCCCAGATCACCTTCCTTCTTCAGGCTGCATAGCAGTGATCAAGAATGGTAAAGATAATCAGGCCATAATAATAATGATAATAATAATAATAATGGCATTTATTAAGTGCTTACTATGTGCAAAGCACTGTTCTAAGCGCTGGGGAGGTTACAAGGTGATCAGGTTGTCTCATGGGGGGCTCACAGTCTTAATCCCGATTTTATAGATGAGGTAACTGAGGCCCAGAGAAGTTAAGTGACTTGCCCAAAGTCACACAGCTGACAAGTGGTGGAGCCGGGATTTGAACCTATGACTTCTGACTCCAAAGCCCGTGCTCTTTCCACTGAGCCATGCTGCTTGAAGCCAGTTGGGTGCTGATGAGTGGTGGAACTATGGAGACAGTAACCCCATTCCCTGTTTGATTCCCAATCAGCAAGCTCCAGATTCCTGTTCCAGATCCCAGGAGGGGCCCTGGGACAGGCCTGGGTGTGTCCAGCTGGGTGGGGCTTTTATGCAAACCCAGACAGACTGGGGCCATCATCATCATCATCAATCATATTTATTGAGCGCTTACTATGTGCAGAGCACTGTACTAAGCGCTTGGGAAGTACAAATTGGCAATAGAGACAGTCCCTACCCAACAGTGGGCTCACAGTCTAAAAGGGGGAGACAGAGAACAAAACCAAACATACTAACAAAATAAATTAAATAGAATAGATATGTACAAGTAAAATAAATAAATAAATAGAGTAATAAATATGTACAAACATATATACATATGTACAGGTGTTGCGGGGAAGGGAAGGAGGTAAGATCGGGGGGATGGAGAGGGGGGCGAGGGGGAGAGGAAGGAAGGGGCTCAGTCTGGGAAGGCCTCCTGGAGGAGGTGAGGGCCACAGCAAAGACAGTTTGCACCACCACCCCCCACCACCATATGTGGATGGCCTCTCCACATAACTGCAGCCCAAATTTACTCCTGTCTACTCTTTTGCCTACTTTGTTCCAAGTCTTACCATCAGGACAAGCTCACTCCTAGCTGCAGAGCTCAAGAGAGGGGAGAACAGGTTACAGCACTGGCTGAGCAGACTGTCAATAAGCACTTTTTATCTTCCTTCTCCTTTTATACATTGTTTAGCACTCATGTAGATCAGCAATCAAACTAGCATCCACAGGAAGGGTTCCAGATGTGATCCTGGGAGTTATAGACTCACAAATCTCCCTTCTTTATCTAGTAAAGTAGTTGAATCTATAATTAAGGTTAGGTTCACTGGAAACAGAGAAACAGAGAAACTCAGGCAGTTGGTGGAAATATGACTGTGGACAGGCAATCGACATTACCTAATTTACTAAAGAAATTTAAAGAGATCAATAAATATGTCAACAGAGGACAATCAGAAAGTATAATCTAATTAGAAATTCAAACTGCCTTTGAAAACACACTCCAAAAAAAGTTTTCATAAAAACTGAGTAATCATGTGATTGGAGGAAATCTTTGCATTGTGGATAAAAAAAATGTCTAAAAGCGTAGGGGAAGAATAACAGCACACACTTATCTGGATGGAGAGATATTCTTAGTGGAGATCTCTCAGTTTTATATTTTTAAAAAATGTGAATAAAGTTGATTCCTTAAATTTGAATAGCTTTTATTTCTCCAAACCCTTTTCACGTTCTTTATCTCATTTTTATCTTTACAACATTACTATGCTAGGAAATGGCAACTATTATTATCCCCATTTTACAGATGAGAAAATTGAGACAATAAGGGGCTAAATAATTTTCCCAAGGTCTAACGGCAGCACTGAGACTAGATCTCAGATCTGGGTCGCCTATCCTTCTCAATCTGTACTCACACTTTTGGGCAGCTTTTGTGGCTTCAGCTGATTCCCTCTGCTGATAACTACCAAATCTACCTTCCACTCCTGCCCTGACCTTCTTCCACTTAGTCAATACCCTGTGTTCTCTTAACTCCGGGACATCCCCACTTGGCTGTCCTCTAGGCATGTCAAACTCCTCACGTCAAGCTCACCTCCTCCAGGAGGCCTTCCCAGACTGAGCCCCCCCTTTTCCTCTGCTTCTCCTCCCCTCCCCATGGTCCCTACTCCCTCCTGCTGCTCTACCCCTCTCCCCACTCCACAGCACTTGGGTATATAAGTACATCTTTATTATTCTATTTGTTTTTATTAATGATGTGTATATATCTATAATTCTACCTATTTATATTAATGCTATTGATGCCTGTCTACTTGTTTTGTTGTCTGTCTCCCCCCTTCTAGACTGTGAGCCTGTTGTTGGGTAGGGATTGTCTTTGTTGCCAAATTGTACTTTCCAGGTGCTTAGTACAGTGCTCTGCACACAGTAAGCCCTCAATAAATACAATTGAATGAATGATTGAATGAACTCAACATGTCTAAAATGAACCCCTTCTGTTTCCTCTTAAGCCTCCTAATTTTTTCTTCTCTGTCAACCCCACCACAACCTCCCTGTTGCAGAAGCCTCCAACCTTGGTCTCAGCTTTGTCTCGTCCGCCTTAGACTGTCCACTCATTTTGTCTTTAAACCCTGACTTTTCCCCCCTCAGTCAACAAATTAATCAGTGGTACTTACTGAGTGCTTACTGTGTGCAGAGCACTGAAAAAGAGCTTGAGTGGGTACAATATAACAAGGTGGGTTGGAGCTTATATTCTAGAGGGGCAGGAAAGGTATCTGCTTTTTCCTCCCAGTATTTACTGTAACTACCCTATCCTCTCTATTCAAATGGACTCGAACATGGTTCAAGCTCTCAATATCACTCGACTAGGCTACTATATCAGCCTACACACTGGTCTCCCTGCCTCCAGCCTCTTCTCCAGTCTATGATGAAGGTGGAGTATCTCAACTTCTCAGTGTTATTATGACTAATTGTGGGATCCAGGGGATACAAGGTCTTACTAACCTCCAGGTACCAAACACCAAAACTCTCTGCATCTCCCAAACAAATCTTTCAACTGTCCCTCTCCCACAACTCTCCCACCTGCAAATGACAACTACCCTAGCCCACCCATTTGGAAGTCTCCCCTTACCTTCCCCAGTGAATTTTCTCAAACCAAGTTCCTTCAGACCATTTCAGCCCTTCTACATGCTGCCTCCTGAAGGAGAACTTCTCTGACTAAACCTATCCCATCCTGGGCATGCCAGCCCCTCAGCTAGATGATATTAGCATTCAAATGTATTTCTATTTCTTTTTATTTGTTTTTGATATATTTATCCCCTTATATTTATTGTTCATAACTACTCTCATGATCATTAACTACTGTTTCTTCAGTAGATATCAGAGTTTAGATGGTAAACTCTTTGAGGGCTAAAATAAGTTTAGTTTCTCACAGTAAATGATGTGAAGTACATTAGTGCATTCCCAAGATCCTAAATATTGACCCAACATCATAAATATACTAAGAAACCCTGATAAAAACATAATCACTTTGCAGTGGAAATATTTACTAACAATGAAGGATTTTTAATTAGATTTTTTGTGTACATATGTAAATACAATGTGTCCTTTACAAGGTGTTTTCTCTCTCATCCTATTCAGTTAGAAAGGCACAATGGCCTAATAAACATGTGATGTCATTAGTTATGCTAAACAGATTAGCCAATTTCTTAAATCGAAAAGCGCTCTGCACACAGTAAGCGCTCAATACGATTGAATGAATGAATGAATGAATGGACAATAGTCAGTTTATTCTGTCAATCAAGGCAGAAACAGGAAGTGCTTTATCCAAGGTGAATTTTGCAATGCTATCTCAAAGAGACAGAGTAAGCACGTCTGATATTAAATGCAACAGTGTTTTTTACAAAAGAATGCTATAAGGAGAATGCTGTAACAGAGATTGCTGTAGTGGCATTCTGCATATTGAAATGTAACAATGGGACAATTCCTACAGGAAAAACAAAGTGTAATATTTATCAAAACTACTTACCAGCTGTCATTAACCAGTACATCTTACACTTCAGTTAATTTGATAAATGCAGTATGAAACTGTGTTCTAACTGGAGCAATACCTGGCACAAATTGTTCAGCCTTCCTAAAGAGAACCCACCCCACCAAATTAATCTCATTTTCCACTCTTCGAAGCCATACAATAGTTTCTATTACAGTACTGTCTTGGACACCTGGCACTATCACCACACCTTCTGAGCATTTGTCATTTAGATTAATCAAAAATAACTGTTGATCCCACATATGCACTGCAGTAAAGGATGAAAGCAATGAGATAAAATGAAGTGAAGACAAGTTCAGTGCATTTGAATACTGAGGACATTTTGCTCACTGGTCTGAGGAGAGCGTGTAATAGGGAGGAGAGGGTTGGGGGGGGGTCACCTTCCTGTTATGAGAAGTTCTTGCTTCGTAATTTAAATGTTTAATGCAATATTGCTAACTGTTTCTGTTTTTGTCATCTCCTTCCCACTCTAAACTCTAAGTTCCTTCTGGACAGGGATTATCTTACAATCAACATTTGGATATATATTTTTCCAAATGATTTAGTACAGAGATTCTCACACTGTGGCTCTCCATAAATGTGTTCGCTGGTGATGATGTCAGTTTTGTTGGAATAGAAATACCCTTTAGGTTCTTACCTTTAGGAAGCACATTAGTAATGAAAAAGAAGATATCTATAATGAAACTCTTCTCTCCCAGAATGTTTTTCAATTTAGGAAACCTGCATGTGGTGGGGAATCACAACCCTCATCACTAAAGTGCAGTCACTGGCTCATGGTGCTGTATGACAACTGTCACAGTGATGCAGTAGTTTACAGTGGAAGTATGGTGCACCCATAGGAGATGGCAGGAGGATAGTGGGAAGAAATTGACTAAGTTAAAATATGGTCTGGACATTAGAATTCACTGAGGGACCTTAAATAACCCCAGGTGAAAAGCCACTTCCCTTCCGTCACAATCTGAAGACACTTCCATTTCAGTCAATCCACCAATCATATTGATTGAGTGCTTGTTATGTGCAGAACACTCTTCTAAGGGCTTAGGAGAGGACAGTATAATACATTTGGTAGACAGGATTCCTGGAGCTTACAGTTTAGTGGGGGAGACAGACATTAAAATAAATTATAAATAGGAAAAATGGCAGAGTATAAGGATATGAACCTGAGTGCTATGGAGCAGGGGAGGGGTGATATCAAAGTATAGAGTGCTGGGGTGGGAAGGGAATCAAAGTTCTTAAGGGGTACACATCCAATTGTATAGGTCATGCAGAAGGGAGGTTGACTAGGTTGGGAAACGAGGGGCTAGTCAGGAAAGGCCTTTTGGAAGAAATGTGATTTTAGTAAGGGTTTGAAAATGCAGCTAGTGGTTGTCTTTCACACATTAAAGTGGAGGGATTTACAGGATAGAGGGAGAACAAAAATCTCCAGTGGCTACCAATCAATCTGCGCATCAGGCAGAAACTCCTCACCCTGGGCTTCAAGGCTCTCCATCACCTTGCCCCCTCCTACCTCACCTCCCTCCTCTCCTTCTACAGCCCACCCCACACACTCCGCTCCTCCGCCGCTAATCTCCTCACCGTACCTCGTTCTCGCCTGTCCCGCCATCGACCCCCGGCCCACGTCATCCCCCGGGCCTGGAATGCCCTCCCTCTGCCCATCCACCAAGCTAGCTCTCTTCCTCCCTTCAAGGCCCTACTGAGAGCTCACCTCCTCCAGGAGGCCTTCCCAGACTGAGCCCCTTCCTTCCTCTCCCCCTCGTCCCCCTCTCCATCCCCCTCATTTTACCTCCTTCCCTTCCCCACAGCACCTGTATATATGTATATATGTTTGTACATATTTATTACTCTATTTATTTATTTATTTATTTTACTTGTACATAGCTATTCTATTCTATTTTATTTTGTTAGTGTGTATGGTTTTGTTCTCTGTCTCCCCCTTTTAGACTGTGAGCCCACTGTTGGGTACGGACTGTCTCTATATGTTGCCAATTTGTACTTCCCAAGCGCTTAGTACAGTGCTCTGCACATAGTAAGCGCTCAATAAATACGATTGATGATGATGACATGAGCAATGCAATGCGGGCAAGGTCTAGTTAGTAGGTTGATGTTAGAAGAGTGAGGTGTGTGTACTGGGTAGCAATGGGAGATTAGCAAGGTTAGGTAAGGATAGAGAGAACTGATGGAGTAACTATAAGGAATTTCTGTTCGATGAGAAAATGGATGGGCAACTATTGGAGGTTTTGTGGCGAGTGGCGAGACGTGGACTAAGTGATCAATTTCAATTTCCTAGAGACCCTCCTCAAATGTTGTAATGGCAGCAATAGGTGTGGTTATTAGCTCAGGAACCTCAAAGAGTGTAAAGTCCGAGAAACCCACATTAGAGATACCTGTCACCTTTCAGGCAAACCTGACACCTGATACTAACCAATTTCCAATAGTTCAGCAGAGCCAATGATTTATCCCTGGTTAAACTTTTGACGTTCACATTATTTTTCACAGCTACAAAGATCAAGCCGTGGTATGTATTGAGCACCTACTATACACAGAGCACTGTGCCAAGTCCCTGGGCAAGTACAACGGAAACCAAATATAGTCCCTGCTCTTAAAGTCTTACAGTTGAATGACCAAAGGAAACAAATGACCCCTTGTACCGTATGTTTTATGAAACTAAACCCTTTGGTTCTTTCTACATCTCAATGAAAATTGCTGCATTCAACTCCCAACCCTAGAAAAGACTTGTGTAAGAGGGCATTAGGAACATGAATGCTTGTTTTTTTTCCCCATCTTTAAATGAAAGAACTTTATGATCAGGAATAGTTTGGGCTCTGTTATTTCTGTAAATATCGCTCATTGAAATATGCCTCGAGTGAATTTCCTATAAATTGGTATGATATACACATGCAATGCTGTTTTCTATTGTGTAATATACTGAAGAACTCAATTAAATTCCATTCATCTATTGAATTACATTCCTGTTGGTGGTGGTGGGGGACCCAAAGCACTATGTTACCTGCTTCCTCAGAGCACCACTGAAATAATGGTTTTCCACTCTTCAAATACTCCTGAGGGAAACTCATCTAAAAGATTTCAAAACACGAAACAAAACCAGAGGGAACTATTTGTCAATCATGAGATTATGCTCATTCATATTTTGTAAATGAATATCCGAAGAGATGCACACCAAAACAGCGTTTACGTTGGACCAAATTAGTCCCTCAAATTTTAGGTTCAAAACAAATGCCTACCATTTACTGTTTATTAATATTTGAGTTCCAACAATGAATTAGGTGTGTTTGGGATTTGAGAACTACTGTCAAGTGACTGCATTTGCCTATTAGCAGATTTATCTTGCTATCTACAATAATAGTTCCCACACCCACTCACAAACAAACTCCAGTTCAGGGATGTTCTCAGGTTCCCTTTGAGAACTCAACCCAAGAAACTGACCAACTACATTTTAGTTGTTTACACAGATGTTCCTGGAGCCCCTTGGGTTCTCAATATGTGCTAGAACACTTGATCAGGGAGACTCCTGACTCGGTTGCCATGTTTCACTATTTCTATTGGCCCTAGTCAGCAACACCACCAAAGAAAGCATCTCCCAGGAGAAGTCAAGTTCTACACCAGCCCCCTCTGCTCCAACTACTTCATCGGAATGGAACGGGGAGGAAGAGTGTTGATGAGGGATGGTAGGGGCAAAGTGAAGCAGAACTTTTGAGAAATGGAAGGGAGAAAGGGAAGCAGCATGGCTTAGTAGAAATAACACAGGCTTCGGAGTCAGAGGACGTGGTTTCTAATCCTGGCTCCACCACTTGTCTGCTCTGTGATCGTGGGCAAGTCAGTTCACTGGACCTTGGTTACCTCATCTGAAAAATGGGGATTAAAAGTGTGAGCCCACGTGGGACAACCTGATTAACCTGTATCTACCTCTGTGCTTAGAACAGTGTTTAGCACATAGTAAGCACTTAACAAATACCATAATCATTATTATTATTATTAAATGGGGTCTCCCAGACTCAGGGAGAGGTATAGCCTGGAAGAGAAATGAGAGGAGATAGATAGCCCAGGGAGGAAGGATGATGTCAGAAGAGGCAGAGTAGATGCTTCTTTTCTGTTAAAATTTATGACCTGGGTCCATGACAGTGGTGAGTTCACATCTTGCCCGAGGGATCTGTTATTGGAACACCAGTACAGTTCCGCCAGGACAGACTAATGTGATCTTTCTGTATTTCAGGAGAAGGGAGGGAAGTGAAGCAGATGGGAACTTTCCACTCTGTGATTTTGGACATGAAACTATAAACCAAAGCAGATTGGCCTTTTGGAAAGACCCTAGCAGTCAGAAGACCTGGGTCCTAATCTCAGCCCTGCCACTTACCTGCTGTGTGACTTTGGGCAAATCATTTAACTTCTCATCTGGAAAAAGGGGATGATTAAATGGCAAATCATATAACTTCTCATCTGTAAAAAGGGGATTCCCCTAGGCTGTGAACACCACAGGGGACAGGGACTGTGTACCACTTGGTTACCTTATATGTAACCCAGCACTTCGGGCAATATTTGGCACATAGTAAGTGTTTAACAAATACCACTATTGTTAGTAGTAGGATGGGTTTTCTTTTCATGGACTGAATCTGCCACTCAGGTAGGGTGAGGCAGGACCCATTAGGAGCATGACTCATTCATTTATTCATTCAATCGTAGTTATTGAGTGCTTACTGTGTACAGAGCTAAGAGCTTGGGAAGTACAAGTTGGCAGCATATAGAGACGGTCCCTACCCAACAACGGGCTCACAGTCTACAAGGGGGAGACAGACAACAAAACAAAACATGTGGACAGGTGTCAAGTCATCAGAACAAATAGAATTAAAGCTAAATGCACATCATTAACAAAATAAATAGAATAGCAAATATGTACAAGTAAAATAAATAGAGTAATAAATCCGTACAAATATATAGACAAGTGCTGTGGGGAGGGGAAGGTGGTAGGGCTGGGGGGACTCCTAATGCATCTTACTTTGCCCGAGACAGAGGAAGAGAATGTCACCTCTCCTCCTCCCCCTCTACTCTGGAGCAAGCAACCGTCATAATAAGCTCGGTTGAACCATGTTACCAGGAGGAAACGTGGCTGGGTGGCTTACCTCTAGCTGTGCTGAAAATCCCCATGAAAGACCCCCTAGGTAAACCTGCTCCATTAAAGCCTTGCTTCCACTTCTATTCCCTGCTATGCTCTACCACTGCGACACCATCCCTGCTTCTGCTAGACAGGTGCAAGTAGCCTCGTGGCAGAGGTGCTGGTTGAAGAGGCGTTCAGCAAGGGAAGCCGCATGGCCTAGTGGAAAGAGCACAGGCCTGCGAGTCAAAGGACCTGTGCTCTAATTCCAGCTCGCCACTTGCCGGTTGTGTGATCTTGGGCAAGTCACTTAATATTAAAAAAAAGTAATTTGTTAAGCACTTACTATGTGCCAGGCACTGTTCCAAATGCTGGGGTAGCTACAGAGTCACACAGTCCATGTCCCACATGGGGCTCACAGTCTTAAATCTCATTTTACAGTTGAGGTAACAGGCACAGATAAGGTATGTAACTTGCCCAAGGTCACACAGCAGACAAGTGGAAGAGCAGGAAATAGACAAGTTCTTCTGACTCCCAGACTGGTTCTCTATCTATTAGACCTCTCAGCTTCCTCATTTGTAAAATGATGACTAAATACCAGTCCTCCATTCCACCTTGGATTGTGAGCCCCATGTGGGAAAGGGTCTGTGTCTACTCTGATTATCTTGTACCTACTCTGGTGTTTATGACAGCAAATGACACATATTAAGTGCTTGAGAAATACCATCATATATAGCATAATAGTCAGTCAGTCATATTTATTGAGCACTTACTGTGTGCAGAGCCCTGCACTAAGCACTTGGGAGAGGACAATATAACAATAAACAGACACATTCCCTGCCCACAGTGAGCTTACAGTCTGGAGGAGGACAAAGACAGTAATTAAAGGAATTGCAGATATGCACATAAGTGTTGTGGGGTTGGGAGGAGAGATGAGTAAAGGGATGAAGTCAGGGAGACTCAGAAGGGAATAGGGGAAGAGGAAAGGAGGGCTTAATCAGGGAAGTCCTCTTGTAGGATCTGTGCCTTCAATAAGGCTCTAAAGTATGGGAGAGTAATAGTCTGTCAGATATGAGGAAAGAGGGCATTACAGGCCAGAGGCAGGATGAGGGTGATGGGTCTGTGGCAAGAAAGATGAAATCAAGGTACAGTTAGAAGGCTAGCATTAGAGGAGTGAAGTATGCAGGCTGGGTTGAAATAGGTTGTATTAGTAATAAGAAAATAACAGGGGAAGATGCAATGTCTGTTACTGTAGTCACTTCCTCCTTCCCCACTTACTTCTCTTCATTCCGATCTTTTTTCCTGGCTCAGCCAGCCCCCTCTTCCTTGTCTTTTTGGCTCTATCTCTTTCCCAACTCGAGCTCCCAAAATTGGTCACTTTTGCTTAGCATGATTGAGAGGCTAAGGCTATTATATAAAGGTATGGCTCTCCCAAACAATACCTCTGTCAGTATTATCTGTATGAAAGGAGACCACTTTGCTCCTCCAATGCCAATTTACTCACTCTACCCCAATCTCATTAATCTCATCTTCAAAGCTTTATTAAAATCACATCTGCTCCAAGAGGCCTTCCCTGACTAAGCCCTCCTTTCTACTCCTCTCTGTTTAGCCTATGCACTTGGATCAGTACCATTTAGGCACTTTTCACTCAATCGTATTTATTGAGAGCTTACTGCATGCAGAGCACTGTACTAAGCACTTGGGAAGTACAAGTAGGCAACATATAGAGACAGTCCCTACCCAACACCGGGCTCACAGTCTAGAAAGTCACCCTTCCCTCAGCCCCACAGCACTTATGTATATGGCCATAATTTATTTATTTGTATTAATGTCTGTCTCTCCCTCTAGACTGTGAACTCTCTGTGAAAAGGGAACGTGTCTACCAATTCTGTTTTATTGTAGTCTTCCAAGCACTTAGTATAATGCTCTGCACACTGTAAAAACCTAATAAATACCACTGATGGGTTGATTGATTGATTGAGAGGCAACCCACCCCATAAGCCCTATTACCCATTAAATAATAATAATAATAATGATGGCACTTGTTAAGTGCTTACTATGTGCAAAGCACTGTTCTAAGCGCAGATGCCTTGGGCTCCTTCCTTTCCCATCATCCAAAGTAAGTGAGGTCTCACCCATATACCCATACAAAAAAACAAATAGAATATGCCTATATTACAGAAGTTGATATGCGATCCATAGCCTTTCCTTATATCCAGAACCAAATACCTGAGCCACACCTCCCCCACCCTAACTCCTTCCCCTCCCCACCGCACCTGTCTATATGTTTTTACAGATTTATTATTCTATTTATTTTACTTGTACATATTTACTATTCTATTCATTTTGTTAATGATGTGCATCTAGCTTTTCTTCTATTTATTCTGATGACTTGGCACCTGTCCACATGTTTTGTTTTGTTGTCTGTCTCCCCCTTCTAGAGTGTGAGCCCGTTGTTCGGTAGGGACCGTCTCTTTATGTTACCAACTTGTACTTCCCAAACACTTAGTACAGTGCTCTGCACACAGTAAGTGCTCAATAAATATGACTGAATGAGTGAATGAACCACCATAGATAGGTGGTAGCTGAAGCCATGTTTGCAGATAGTAAGAGCTTAATAAATGCCATCATTATTATTATTACAAGCTCTCCCCAAAAGTCATGGTAATCATATTAATATTAGTAAAAATTAGATAATCTGTTCTACCTATCCTCCTGGAATGTTTTTGTTCATTAAATTCACTGGATTAAAATACATTTTTGATGTAGTCAATTCTTTTCACTCCATATTTAACAAGCTTTCACCACTGTCACATGCACATCTTAGAACAGAATGAAAAAGTGTTGTTCTAAAACAGTGCTTGTCCCTATCTTCAGCAAGAAGGCACAAACCTCACATCTTTAGCTACTGGTCTTATAATTTTATTCCTTAAACACTTTGATTATTACCCTGGCCCCACAGCACTTATATAAATATCCTTATACTATTTCCCTTATCTATAGAGAAGCAGCATAGCTCAGTGGAAAGAGCATGGGCTTTGGAGCCAGAGGTCATGGGTTCAAATCCCGGCTCCGCCACTTGTCAGCTGTGTGACTTTGGGCAAGTCACTTAACTTCTCTGTGCCTCAGTTACCTCATCTGTAAAATGGGGATGAAGACTGTGAGCCCCCCGTGGGACAACCTGATCACCTTGTAACCTCCCCAGTGCTTAGAACAGTGCTTTGCACATAGCAAATGCTTAATAAATGCTATCATTATTATTATTATCTATAATATATTTTAATATCTGTCTCCCCCTGTAGACTGTAAGATCTCTGTGGGCAGGGATAGAATCTACCAGCTCCATTATATTGAAATTTCCCCGGCATGTAGTCCAGTGCTCTACACAAAGTAAGTGCTCAAGCAACATGGGCTTTTAGAAGGACCACAGGCCTGGGAGTTAAAGGACCTGGGTCCTAATAATAATAATGATGTTGGTATTTGTTAAGTGCTTACTATGGGCCAAGTACTGTTCTAAGCACTGGGGTAGATAGACTGTGAGCCCGTTGTTGGGTAGGGACCATCTCTATATGTTGCCAACTTGTACTTCCCAAGTGCTTAGTACAGTGCTCTGCACACAGTAAGTGCTCAATAAATACTATTGAATGAATACAAGGTAATCAGGTTGTCACATGTGTGGCTCGCAGTCTTCATACCCATTTGACAGATGAGGGAACTGAGGCCCAGAGAAACTAAGTGACTTGCGCAAGGTCACACAGCTGACAAGTGGCAGAGCGGGGATTAGAACTCACAACCTCTGGCTCCCCAGCCCATGCTCTTCCCATTGAGTCATGCTGCTTCTCTGCCACTTCTCTGTTATGTGACTTAGAACAAGTCACTGAACTCCTCTAGGCCTCAGTTTCCTCATCTGTAAAGTAGTAATTAAATACCTGTTCTCCCTCCCATCTTGGACTGTGAGCCCCATGTGGGACAGGGATTGTGTCCAAGCTGATAATCTTGCATCTACTCTAATGCTTTGTGCAATGGTTGGAGCATAGTAAGTGCTTAACAAATACCATATATTTAATCAAGTATTAATAAATACCATTGAATGATTCCTTAACCAGGAATAAACTTCAGATTCCATTTTTTCTAGTACAGCTCAGGCCTTTCAGCAAAGCTGCAAAAACATTCTTCTTAAGGGACTCAAATTATATACCATTTAAACTGCTTTTCTCTCTGATGAAGGATACATGTATCAAAGTTGGATTTGAACTTCTTAAGGATGTTTTCAAGTCCTGCTACATCTGCTGCATATTTCCCACCTGATCTGAACATAAAAGCACCATAACGGGTGTGGGCAGAGCCTGCATGATTTGAGAGAGAAGGCTGTGATGGAGACCACAGGGAACAGAAAAATTGGTCCTTATGGGAAACAGCTGGCTCTCTGTTGCATCTGCATGTGATGCCCAAGAAACTCCACCATATGCACTAATGAGCTGCCCAGTTTCTCAGAAGCAGCTGAAGCTGTTTTCAAGTTAAAGTACAGGCATCTGAAGTCATAAGACTCCCTAGTTTTTATTTCTTCTAACAACCAAACGAATGCTGTTGGAAAATTGTAACAATTTTTTTCTTGGGTTGAGGATGTATTTTCTAATTCTTAGCCTGAAGCAGATTTTACTCTAGTGATATATATTCCTGGGAATCCATTTCAAAGCATGTTCAACCATGCTTAAGCTAGTATGAGCTAGGATAGCAATAGTATGAAGAAAGAGTTTTGCAGGCCATTTTTTTGTCCACATTTACTGCATCACACAACTATTCATTGGGAAATCTTGGTCCATGTGATTAGTAACTCTGAGGGGCTTGGTCCTTGCATGGATACCTTTCACAATCAGTAAGATCCTTTCAGAATTGTCCCATTTGTATGTGGATGTAGACATCTAACAGAACTTAAACTAATACTCTAGGACAATCCTGAGCATCCTCTCATGCTGATTTTGACATGAATAGACTACTGCATCAGCCTTCTCACAAGTCTCCTAATCTCCTTCCTGGTCTCCCTGCTTCCAACATTTCACTCTCCTAAAGGGAGTACTTTCTGTTGCCGAAAACATCTTCCTAAATCACTGTGTGGGAAACATCTCTCCAGTCCTTAAAAACCTCATCTATCAACCCATTTCTCTCTACCACAACCAGAGTGGATTCATGGCTCTACACCAGCTTTTTTCTTAAATATCTGCACTCTTCCCCCACTGCTCCCTGTACTCTTCACTCCTCCCAAGTTGACCTTCCTGCTGTGCCTCACTCTCAAGTATCCTTTCTCCACCTCCTTACTAACTCCCTTCCTTGTCAAATTTGCTCATCAGTTCAACAATAGCCCCCGCTTCTTCAGAGGGCTCCTGAAATCCCACCTCCTCCATGAAATCTTCCCCAAATCATTTCTGCCATGTCAGTCAATCAATTGTATTTATTGAGCACTTACTGTGTGCAGAGCACTGTAATAATCACTTGGGAGAGTACAGTATAACAATAAACATTCCCTCCCCACAACAAGCTTAGACATTATCCCAACAGCAACCTTAGCCCTTATGTATAAAGCTATCCATTTTCCCTATGTATTCATTCACTTACATTTGCAGTTTTCACACCTCTTCCATTTCCCAGTTGCATCAATGGTCTTCCACTTACTTCCACTCTACTGTCCTCATTGTATGTCTGTCTGTCTTTTCCATTTAATAGTAACCATGTTTTTCCTCCTTTTGTAGTTTCCCAAAATACCGTGTTTTTAATATACTGTAGCATCTCTTTAAATATGTTTGACATTGAAATTGTTTAAAGAATTTCTGTATTTATTTATTGCTTGAATTTCAGAGTTCTTCCCATTAATTTACGTACTGAAAAAAAACAATTCTATCCAGGTAGAGAAAGCCCTGAATCTACATATTATTCTGTTTTGGAGGAAATGAAGCACTATTTTCCAGACTTTAATGATTCAAAATGGATTTAATTTTCACTTACCCATTTGAGGCTCTCAGCTATTCTTCCTAGCCAGTTCCCCAAATAGCCATTCCAAACTGACAATGGAATTGGTCAGAGAAACACACACAGTTTTAGGGTTGAAAGGCCTATTAGAGGTAACAATCCATCCCTTGATCTAATTTATTCCAGATTTAATCTATGTTGAATTTGATTCCATCATACTATAGTTTTATTTCATTTCATCTTGCATTTCCAAAGTCAAAATAGTATCATCTGGTCATAATAGTATCATCGTCCGATAATAATAATTATGGTATTAATTGAGTGCTTGCTATGTGTCAAACACTGTATTAAATCCTGGGGTAGATAGAAGATAATCAGGTTGGATGTAATCCCTGTCTCACAGAGGGCTTGCAGACTAAGTAGGAGGGAGTAGGATTTATTCCCCATTTTACAGATGTGGAAATTGAGGCCCAGAGCAGTGAAATGACTTGCCCAAGCTCACAGCAGACAAGTGGTAGAGCTGAGATTAGAACCCAAGTCCTCCCAGGCCCGTGCTCTTTCCATTAGGCCATATTCTCAAAAACCATTGTGGGCAAGATTAAGTGTGGACAGCATGGGCAACATTAGGTGGTGAGTTTTTTTGTAGACTTCGAGCTCCTTGAGGGAGGGCAATATGTGTCTTGCTTCTGAGTGCTTAGAAAAGTTCCTGACATATAGTAAGTGCTTAACAAATACCACAATTATTATTATTATTATTATTACTATTATGTTGTACTCTCCTAAGCACTTAGTATGGTTGCTTCACAATCAGTAGGTGCTCAATAAATGGATAAGAGCCAGGGGCCCATTCCTTCAGCTTTAGTTTGCCTTTCAGCAATTTATCTCTATCTGCATTGTATTTTGTTACTGAGAATTTACTTTCATCTGCCAAATTGGAGACTTCATTGCTCACTTCTTCTTCCAGATCCTTTACGAAGATACTAAACTAAATCCATCCCCCTTCCCTGGGTTACATTTTGTCTAACTACTTTTATTGTCCTTTGGGTTCAAAAATTCTGTTTCTACTGGTGGTCAGATTTTTATCAGGACATAGATTGTGGCTGATAAGACTAATACATTAATGGCAACCCCTTCTGAGTCATAGACACTTAAAAAGCTCTTTGCAGCTGTCATACTCTTCTCAAGACAAACATTGCTAATTGCTGTTTGTAAGGACTGCCTGTGTTTAATTTCTGTCTCCCATCTGCCCACATTGGTAGAAGTTTAGCTTCAAAGTAAAGTCCTTATAAATACCCATCCATATTACCTTAGGGAAAGTGTCCTACAGATATAGTTATCATGCTCATGGGAGGAAATTGAAAGGAAATGATTTAACTTTTGGAGGAAGCCCTTTCGGTTTTTGAGCCTGTGAAGTGTAAGCAAATGCTTACTAGCATTCAGCCTAAAGTTAACTCATTTTTCTTAAGATTTGGCACCATCTCCACACTTGCATGTCTAGAAGATGAAGGTCCTTAAGTATTGAATACTCATTCACGGAACATGATTATTTATTTTCTGGACTTGAACATGGAGAGTGCTACGCTACAGCTAAGCTAGATACTTAAGGTCATTTATCATTTGCCTGTTTAATCTTTTCCCTCAGTGAATTTGACTTGGAAATCCTGAGTCAGAATCAACCTTAAACCTGACTCACTGCCTGGAAGTAAATTAATCCCTTCTCTCCTGAGAGAAGCTTGAGTGAGAAGGATAGTAGAAACATACATGACACAGTGAAGTTCCACCTCAAATGATGAGGCAGGAGAAAAGATGGAAGGCAGTAACTGCAGACAGATAAGCCTAGCTTGAGGTCCTCAGGAATGGGTGGTTCTTCTGCACTAAAGTACTGGTAGAATCCAGTACTGCAAATGGTTCTATTGCTGCAAAGCAAATAAGTGTAGAAGGAACTATCTTTCTAGTCATGCTCACATAATATCGATTAAATTTCAGGCATCAGCATCATTATAATGGCATTTATAAATATATGGGGTAAGTTGGACCCTTAGGGAGCTCTATTTATCACTATGGGTACTTCTCAACAGAGCACGGTGGCCTAATGGAAAAACCAGAGCCCCAGGAGTTATGAGACCTAGGCTCTAATTTTAGCCACTTGCCTGCAGTGTGAACTTGGGCAAGTCATTTTACGTCTCTGCACCTAGATTTCCTCATGTGTAAAATAGGTGTGATGTGCCTGTTCTCCCTCCCACTTAGACTGTGAGCCCATGTAGGATTATGTCCACTCTGTATTGTATCTACCCCAGCACATAGCACTGTGCTTGGCACATAGTGAGCACTTTATCAAATGTCACAATGATTATTATTGGCATCCCCTCCTGGCCTGACAGAGTGAATATACCTCCCCAAATTCTAGACTGTAAACACGCTGTGGGTGGGGGGACATGTCTACCACCTATGTTACATTGTACTTTCCCAGGTGCTTAGTATAGTGTTCTGCAAACAATATATTCTCAATAAATACGATTGATTGATAAGCCACCAGGGAATGACTTGACCACTGGGAGGCATTCAGCCTGTTAAGTTTCAGCCTCTGGGTAGCAGGAAGAAACAAAAATACTGGATAGACCTCCCTGTCTTTCCTCCCACCTCATCCCTCCCACAAGTCTGCTTTAAGATAAAACTTTAAATCTCATGCTGACATGATGCCAAGAGACCTAAAAATGGCATCATTTGCTAGGACGAATAAAGTAAGCTGTCTCTGACACCCCAGTGAGAAATTCCAAAGGCCGAAAGGAGCATAGCTACTCCATTTGAAGAGAATTTCAAACCTTCAGCTGCTTACTTTGAACAATTTGACAATTTTCAAGCAATCCACACCAATATTTCAATTTTGCCAATTAAAAAAAAAACTAGCTCATGGCCCCATCAAAGAATCATTTTTATGCATCTTTATGAATATTCAGGAAACCATGGATTGTGGAGTGATTGTGTCACCGAACAAGCATTTTTGGGGGGTCCTACCATCCTCCATGGAAAAGCTCTTTCATACAGTATTCTGGAGTGAATTCCATCATTCTAGGTAGTTTTGATTGACTAGATATGACCTAAATTTGGCACAATCCCCAATACCATCTGCTGTGTCTTTTCCCACAGGCAGTTATGTTTAAGATCACTAAGTTCAATATATAAGGATGGAATATCATCTCCCCTGTTTAATAATAATAATAATAATAATAATAATAATAATAATGGCATTTATTAAGCACTTACTATGTGCAAAGCACTGTTCTAAGCACTGACAAGGTTACAAAGTGATCAGGTTGTCCCACAGGGGGCTCACAGTCTTAATTCCCATTTTACAGATGAGGTAACTGAGGCCCAGAGAAGTTAAGTGACTTACCCAAAGTCACACAGCTGACAAGTGGCGGAGCTGGGATTTGAATACATGACCTCTGACTCCAAAGCCAATTCTCTTTCCACTGAGCCACGCTGCTTCTGAAAAATATATACATGCTTTGTTTTGTTGTTTGTCTCTCCTTTCTAGACTGTGAGACCGTGGTTGGGTAGGGACCGTCTCTATATGTTGCCGACTTGTACATCCCAAGCTCTTAGTACAATGTTCTGTACATAGTAAGTGCTCAATAAATATGATTGAATGAATATCATTCTCATCACAACTGTTTGTGGTTTGAGTAAACATAAAGACTATCTCCAAACCCCCTGTTCTCAACCCTCTTTGCTACTCTTCCATCCTTCCCAGCAGTATCTTCAGATGAGATCTCCTTCCTCCTCTCAAGTGCTACTCCATCTACATGTGCTTCAGACCCCATTTCCTCTCATCTTATGAAATCTCTCACCACTTCCCTCCTCCCCTCCTTAACTTCCATCTTCAACTGATCACTCTCCATTGCTTCCTTACCCTCTGCCTGCAAACACGCCCATATCTCCCCCATCCTAAAAAAAACCTTTCTTGACCCCACCTCCCCTTCTAGTTACCGCTCTATCTCCCTCCTACCATTCCTTTCCAAACTCCTAGACCGAGTCGTCTACACCAGCTGCCTCAAATTCCTCAACGCCAACTCTCTCCTTGAACTCCTCCAATCTGGCTTCCATCCGCTACACTCCACTGAAACTGCCCTCTCAAAGGACACCAACGACCTCCTTCTTGCCAAATCCAACTGCTCCTATTCTATCTTAATCCTCCTCAACTTCTCAGCTGCCTTTGACACTGTGGACCACCCTCTTCTCCTCAACACACTATCCAACCTTGGCTTCACTGACTCTGTCCTCTTCTGGTTCCCCTCATATCTCTCCAGCCATTCATTCTCAGTCTCCTTTGTGGGCTCCTCCTCCCCCTCCCATGCCCTTACTGTAGGGGTTCCTCAAGGGTCAGTTCTTATTCCCCTTCTGTTCTCTATCTACACTCACTCCTCACTCCCTTGGTGAACTCATTTGCTCCCACGGCTTCAACTATCATCTCTACACTGATGACACCCAAATCTGCATCTCTGCCCCTGCTCTCTCTCCCTCCCTTCAGGCTTGGGTCTCCTCCTGCCTTCAGGACATCTCCATCTGGATGTCTGCCCACCATCTAAAACTCAATGTGTCCAAGACTGAACTCCTTATCTTCCCTCCCAAACCCTGTCCTCTCCCTGACTTTCCCGCCACCGTAGACGGTACTACCTTCCTTCCCATCTCACAAGCCCACAACCTTGGTGTCATCCTCGACTCTACCCTCTCATTCACTCCACACATCCAATCCGTCACCAAAACCTGCCAGTCTCACCTCCATAACATCACCAAGATCCGCCCTTTCCTCTCCATCCAAACCGCTACCCTGCTGGTTCAATCTCTCATCTTATCCCTACTGGATTACTGCATCAGCCTCCTCTCTGATCTCCCATCCTCCTGTCTCTCCCCACTTCATTCTATACTTCACTCTGCTGCCTGGATCATCTATGTGCAGAAACGCAATGGGCATGTTACTCCCCTCCTCAAAAATCTCCAGTGGCTACCAATCAACCTACGCATCAGGCAGAAACTCCTCGCCCTGGGCTTCAAGGCTGTCCATCACCTCGCCCCCTCCTACCTCACCTCCCTTTTCTCCTTCTACAGTCCAGCCCGCAGCCTCCGCTCCTCTGCCGCTAACCTCCTCACTGTACCTCATTCTCACCTGTCCTGCTGTCGGCACCCAGCCTATGTCCTTTCCCTGGTCTGGAATGCCCTCCCTCCGCACATCTGCCTAGCTAGCTCTCTTCCTCCCTTCAGAGCCCTACTGAGAGCTCACTTCCTCCAGGAGGCCTTCCCAGACTGAGCCCCCTTTTTCCTCTCCTCCTCCCCAACCCCCCTGCCCTACCTCCTTCCCCTCCCCACAGCACTTGTATATATATTTGTACAGATTTATTACTCTATTTATTTTACTTGTACATATTTACTATTCTATTTATTTTGTTAATGATGTGCATGTAGCTTTAATTCTATTTGTTCTGATGAATTTGACACCTGTCTACATGTTTTGTTTATTGTCTGTCTCCCGCTTCTAGACTTTGAGCCCACTGTTGGGTAGAGACCATCTCTATATGTTGCCAATGTGTACTTCCCAAGTGCTTAGTACAGTTCTCTGCACATAGTATGCACTCAGTAAATATGATTGAATGAATGAATTACTATCTGGTCACATTTGGAATTCCATTGTTCCCTTCCTGTTAGAAAAATGTCTTTGCTTCTCCAACAAAGCATGGAAGGGAAAAGCACTCCCCTTCCCCTCACCATCTTTCTATGGATAATCATCTGGCCACGCCTTGCAGCCATTGTCCCTGATCATTATTTACTGGAAGAGGTCCAACTCCCTGTGCTTAGCTATTATCACTATTTTCCCTTTCCTTTGCCAAAAGTGGTCATAGAATGTGCTCATCACAACACAGGTGCAAACTGTCTAATGCTTGTTTCATTGGATTACAGCCATCCCTGGGTGCCCATATCTGATCATCCTCCACCCAGTTGAAGGGGTTGATTTACAACCCGCTCACGATCCATGTCCTCTGATTGGCTCCTGCTGACAGCATCTGATGGATTGACTATCTGCCCATCTTCTGACACAGTGAAATCATAGAGGGGACCAGAGACCGAGAGACAGAGAAAATATTTCTGCAAAATCAACATCCTTCCTTATCCTTGCTTCTCCCTCCACACTCATTGCTTCTAGGTTTCCCAAGGCCACATCCCTGGTCCTCATGGAAGTGGCATTCCAGCCTCTACCACTCCCCCCATCTCCCGAAACCTCACAATGCTGCATCCCAGCTCCTTGGGGAAGGAAGAGGTCTCTACCTGCCCCCACATGGCAGCCACAACATGGCACAACAGCCCACAACATGGCATCCAGATCCTAGGTGAGTGGGCAAGGGAGGAGGGAGCATCAGATTTATCACTGCCACTCTTCCCACCCACCATGAGCCTAACCATGCAGTGTCCTGGCTCCTCAGGGAGCAGAAAAGAAAAGAAGGTGGCTCTATGCAATCTCCTCAGGAGGTGTCATCCCCATCAGGGGCATTCCCCTCCGTAACACGTGACCCCCAAGGCCACCACCCCACCAGGGGACAGAAAGATGGAACAAGGGTTCTCTGGAAGGGGTGCTGTTGATGGTGGGGTGGGGGGGGACAGACAGGAAGTTCTGGGAAGGGCAGAAACTGGGCTCATCCATCTGTCCCGCCTGCGTTTGACCTGATTAACTTGTATATATCCTGTGCCTAGAACAGTGCTTGACATATAGCAAGCAATTAACAAAGTCAGATGGTCATGGGTTGAATCCAGATGTGCCACTTGTCTGCTGTATGACCTTGGGCAAGTCAATTCACTTCTCTGTGTCTCAGTTACCTCATCTGTAAAATGGGAATTGACTGTGAGACCCACGTAGGACAGGGACTGTGTCCACCCTGATTCGTTGGTATCCACCCCAGTGCTTAGTGCAGTGTCTGGCACATAGTAAGCACTTAACAAATACCACAATTATTATCATTATTACTATCCTCCCTATTCCTTGGCTCCATCCACTAGTCACTAGGTCAGCAAAAAATGTAGTTTGGCAATGGTGAGGCAAGGCGATACTGTGGCAACTTGTCCATTCATCTTGGAGGACTTTGCTAGATAAATGGATTGTAGTTCAGATTAAGATAATTCTTCATGGAACACTCACCACATCTTCCACCCTTCTTTGTCAACCCTCCCTCCTTGGCCCTTTGTGGAGAGAAATATAGGGGGAGAGCACACAAAATTATGGACCCACCAGTAGAGAAGCCACAGGGGACAGAAGTATCACTTTTCCCCCTCAGCATTAACTCCCTGAGCCAGAACAGGTGGGTTTCTGAAAGTGCTGTCTTATTCAGAGGGAAGGCTGTATTCATTTCTCTCCTAGACTCTCATTTCTCTCCTGCACTCTCTCCTAGACCTCCTCCAATCTGGCTTCCGTCCCCTACACTCCACCAAAATTGCCCTCTCAAAGGTCACCAATGACCTCCTTCTTGCCAATTCCAATGGCTCTTAATCTATTCTAATCCTCCTCGACCTCTCAGCTGCCTTCGACACTGTGGACCATCACCTTCTCCTCAACATGCTATCGAACATTGGTTTCACAGACTATGTCCTCTCCTGGTTCTCCTCATCTCTCTGGCCATTCATTCTCAGTCTCCTTTGTGGGCTCTTCCTCCCCCTCCCATCCCCTTACTGTAGGGGTTCCTCAAGGGTCGGTTCTTGGTCTGCTTCTGTTTCCTATCTATACTCACTCCCTTGGTGAACTCATTCACTCCCATGGCTTCAACTATCATCTCTATTTGATAGATTGTAGATTTGACACCCAAATCTACATCTCCACCCCTGTTCTCTCTCCCTCCCTCCAGGCTCGTATCTCCTCCTGCCTTCAGGGCACCCCATCTGGATGTCTGCCTGCCATCTAAAACTCAACATGTCCAAGACTGAGCTCCTTATCTTCCGTACCAAACTTTGTCCTCTCCCTCCCTGACTTTCCTGTCACTGTGGATGGCACTACCATACTTCCCATCTCACAAGCCCACAACCTTGGTGTCATCCTTGACTCCTCTCTCTCATGCAACCCATACATCCAATCCATCACCAAAACCTGCCAGTCTCACCTCCACAACATTGCCAAGATCCGCCCTTTCCTCTCCATCCAAACTGCTACCTTGCTGGTACAATCTCTCATCCTATCCCAACTGGACTACTGCATCAGCCTCTTTTCTGATCTCCCAACCAACTGTCTCTCACCGCTTCAGTTTATACTTCACTCTGCTGCCCAGATTATCTTTCTACAGAAACGCTCTGGGCATGTCACCTCCTTCTTCAAAAATCTCCAATGGTTGCCTACCAACCTTTGAATCAGGCAAAAACTCCTCACTCTTGGCTTCAAAGCTCTCCATCGCCTCGCCTCCTCCTACCTCATCTTCCTTCTCTCCATCAACAGCCCAGACCACACACTCCACTCCTCTGCCGCTAACCTCCTCACTGTGCCCCGTTCTCACCTGACCTGTTGTCGACGCCTGGCCCACATCCTACCTCTGGCCTGGAATACCCTTCCTCCACACATCTGCCAAACTAGCTCTCTTCCTTCCTTCAAGGCCCTACTGATATCTCACCTCCTCCAGGAGGCCTTCCCAGACTGAGACCCCCTTTTTCCTCTTCTCTCCTCCTCCTCCTCCTCCCCTCCCCATCCCCCCAACCTACATTCTGTGTATTTACCTATAATTCTATTTATTCTGATGGTATTGACACCTGTCTACTTGTTTTGTTTTGTTGTCTGTCTCCCCTTTCTAATAATAATAATAATGATGGCATTTATTAAGTGCTTACTATGTGCAAAGCACTGTTCTAAGCACTGGGGAGGTTACAAGGTGATCAGGTTGTCCCACGGAGGGCTCACACTCTTAATCCCCATTTTACAGATGAGGTAACTGAGCCCCAGTGAAGTTAAATGACTTGCCCAAAGTCACACAGCTGACAATTGGTGGAGTCAGGATTTGAACCCATGACCTCTAACACCAAAGCCCGTGCTCTTTCCACTGAGCCATGCTGCTTCTAGACTGTGAACCCACTGTTAGGTAGGGACCGTCTCTATATGTTGCTAATTTGTACTTCCCAAACGCATAGTACATGCTCTGTGCACAGTAAGTGCTCAATAAATATGATTGAATGAATGAATGGTTCCCAAATCTATATCTCCAGCCCAGATCTCTCTCCTCCTCTGCAGTCTCACATTTCCTCCTGCCTTCAGGACATCTCTACTTGGATGATGATGATGATTGTATTTGTTAAGTGCTTACTATGTGCCAAGCACTGTTCTAAGCGCTGGGGTAATCAGGTAATCAGGTTGTCCGATATGGGGCTCACAGTCTTAATCCCTATTTTACAGATGAGGTAACAGAGGCACAGAGAAGTTAAGTGACTTGCCCAAAGTCACACAGCTGACAAGTGGTGGAGCTGGGATTAGAACCCATGACCTCTGACTCCCAAGCCCGTGCTCTTTCCACTAAGCCACACTGCTTAACCACTAATGATCTACCACTGACACCTAAAACTTTAAATGCCCAAAACAGAACTCTTCAACTTCTCACCCCAAACCTTGTCCTGCCCCTGATTTTCCTGTCCCTGTAGGCTGCACGATCATCCGTCCTGTCTCATAAGTCCATAGCTTTGGAGTTATTCTAGACTCAACTCTTTCATTCAACACACTTGTTCATGCTGTCAGTAAATCAAGTGCTTTGTACAGTGCTCTGCACACAGTAAGCACTCAATAAATATGATTGAATGAATGAATAGATCCTTTTGATTCAACCTTCACAATATCACTAAAATCTGCTCTTTCCTCTTTATCCAAACTGCTACGATGTTAATTCAATTACTTAACCTATCCCACCTTGATAATGGCATCAGCCTCCTTACTGACCTCCCTACTTCCTAATAACAATAATAATAACTGTGGTATTTAAGCACTTACTATGTACAAATCATTATTCTTACTACTGGGGTAGATACAAGGTGATCAGGTTGGACACAGTCCCTGCCCCACGTGGGACTCACAGTCTTGTTTCTCCCCACTCCAGTCCATACTTCACTCTGCTGTCTGGATCATTTTCTATAAAAATTCTCAGTCAATTTTTCCCCACACCTCAAGAACCTGCAATGGTTGCCCATCCACCTCTGCATCAAACAGAAACTCCTTACAATTGACTATAAAGCCCTCAATTACCTTACCCCCTCCTACCTTACATCGCTGATTTCCTACTACAACCCAGTCTGCACACTTTGCTCCTCTAATGCTAACCTACTCACTGTACATTGTCAGCTATATGACTTTAAGCAAGTCACTTAACTCCTCTGTGCCTCAGTCACCTCATCTGTAAAATGGGGATTAAGACTGTGAGCCCCCCATGGGACGACCTGATCATGTTGTAACCCCCCCCAGCGCTTAGAACAGTGCTTTGCGCATAGTAAGTGCTTAATAAATGCCATCATTATTATTACCTCATCTACCTCACCACAGATCTCTCTCCCACTTTCGGCCTCTGGCCTGGAATGCCCTTCTTCTTCGTATCCCACAGACGATCACTCTGTCCACCTTCAAAACCTTACTAAAAGCATATCCCCTCCACCAGGCCTTTCCTAACTAGGCCCTCTTTTCCTCTTCTCCCAGTCCCTTCTGCATCGCCCTTGTGCTTTGATTTGCACCCTTTATTTACACCTCTCTCAGTCCCACAGCATTTATTTACATATCCATAAGTCATTTATTTATATTAGTGCTTGTCTCCGCCTCTAGACTGTAGACTCATTTTGGGTTAGGAGTGTGTCTATCAACTCTGTTATATTGCACTCTCCCAAGTGCTTAGTATAGTTCTCTGCACATGGTGAATATAATTGATTAATTACTTCACTGACACTGTCCGCTCCTGGTTTTCCTCCTAGCTCTCTAGCCACTCATTTCTCAGTCTCTTTCGCAGACTCCTCCTCTGCCTCTCACCCCCTAACTGTGGGAGTCCCCCAAGGTTCAGTTCTGAATCACTTTCTATTCTCCATCTATACCCACTCCTTTGGGGAACTCATTCTCTTCCATGGTTTCAAATACCATCTCTATGCAGATGATTCTCACATCCTACATCTCCAACCCTGACCTTTCTCCTCCTTCATATTTCCTCCTGCCTTTAGGACATCTCTACTTTATGTCCCACTGACATTTCAAACTTAACATGTCCAAAACAGAACTCCTCATATTCCCACCCAAACCTCATCTTCCTACTGACTATTATAAACTACTATTATCTTATAAATTATTTATTTATACTAACTCAGTCTCCCCCTGCTATAGGCATGGAACACGTCTGCTAATTCTCTTGTGCTCTCCCAAGTGCAGAGAGCAGTGTTCAATAAGTACCACTGATTGAATGATTGATTGATTTTCCCATCGCGTTAGACAGCATCATCATCCTCTCTGTCTCACAACCCCTTAAACTTGGTGTTATCCTCTACTCATCTCTCTTATTCAACTGACATTTTCAGTCTGACACCAAATCTTGTCAGTTCAACCTTCACAGCATCGCTAAAATCCGTCCTTTCCTCTCCACCCAAACTGCTACCATATTCAGTCAAGCACTGCTGACTCATATGCCTCCTTCCTCTCCCTGTCCAGTCCTGTCCTGTCCCTGTCCACACTTCATTCTGCTGCTTGGATCTTTTCTCTACAAAACCATCTAGTCCATGTTTCCCCATTCCTCAAGTACCTTCAGTGGTTGCCCATCTACCTCCACATCTACCAGAAACTCCTTACCATGGGCTTTAAAGCACTCAATCCCCTTGCCCCCTGCTACTACAACCCAGCTTACACACTCCACTCATCTAATGCCAACCTGCTCACTGTACCTCAATCTCATCTATGTCACTGCCGATCCCTGGCCCACATCCTGCCAGTGGCCTTGAACTGCCTCCCTCTTCATAACCGACAGACTTTCACTCTCCCCACCTCCAAGGCCTTATTAATCAAACACATCTCAAAGAGGCATTCTCCAAATAAGCCCCCTCATTTCCTCTTCACCCACTCAATCCATCGTATTTATTGAGTGCTTACTGTGTGCAGAGCACTGTACTAAGTGCTTGGGAAGTACAAGTTGGCAACATATTGAGACGGTCCCTACCCAACAGTGGGCTCACAGTCTAGTCCTTCTGCATTGCCCCTGCATTAGAATTTGCAATCTTTATTCATCCTTACCTCGGCTCCATAGCACTTATATACATACCTGTAATTCCATTTATTTATTTACATTAATGCCTGACTCCCCTACTAGACTGTAAGCTTGTTGTGGGTGGGGGAAATGTCTACCAACTCCATGACAGTGGAACTCCAACTCCAGTAGAAAAAGCATGGGCTTTGGAGTCAGAGGTCATGGGTTCAAATCCCAGCTCCGCCAATTGTTGGCTGTGTGACTTTGGGCAAGTCATTTAACTTCTCTGTGCTTCAGTTATCTCATCTGTAAAATGGGGATTAAGACTGTGAGCCTCCCGTGGGACAACCTGATCACCTTGTATCCTCCCCAGCAATTACAACAGTGCTTTGCACGTAGCAGGCACTTAATAAATGCCATTATTATTATTATGACATTGTACTCTTCCTTGTACTTAGTGGTCAACATAAAGTAAGTGCTCAATAAATATGATTGATTGAATGAGTCAAGTCAGATAATTTTTTGGAGCTGTTTCTCACATCTCTACTTAGAGTTTTGAATTTACAGTCAGTATCTTCTGGCCCCTCAGTTTGAATATTGAGGCTATTCAGAAAGCACCCGACCCATTTCCCTTGAAATATGTGCTGACACCTTCCATTCAGCCCCTAATTGCTTTCTCTAAGTTCTAAGTATTTCCAGCCACTTCACTTTGCCTGGAGATCATTTCTTTTCATTCTCTTTTCCCATACTGCTTCACTTTTGAAAAGTCCTCAGAGACTAACCTTAGACTTCTGATCTCTCTGCCCCCATTTTGTAACCAGCCTAATCATTTTCCCCTTCTTCTCATTTAACTTCTTTTCCAGACTTGCTGAACTCCTGCTATTCCCTTCCCTTTGTGTGAATTCAAGATATAAGCCTTCTTTTCAATACATATTCCAAGCCTATTACAATGGGAAAAGGGGTTTTTTTCAAGCATCTGTGGTATTTAGCTCTTGCTAATAACACCTTTTTTCATTATGTCAGATAGTGTTCTGTCTTTCTGTGCACAACTTAATGTTCCTCTTCCTGCTCATGATCTGTTGGAGACTCAGCATTACTCTTTTAATTGACAATGGATCCAAAGACTGCTTCTTGCCTAAGGTCCCAACAGATGCCTTTCAGAACCCTGGCAGGCAGTTCCCATTTCCATCTTTATTCCCTCAGCTTCCCTCAATGGTAGAGCTAGGATTTGAACCCAAGTCCTTTAACTCAATCCTCCTCTCTATTCACTGACAACACCGCCTTCCTACCTCTGCTACTACTAAAAGGTGTACTCACATATGTATGTATTCTTATTCTCTGTTGCTTCCTCTAGCTGAAATATATTTTAATTTCTGTCTGCCCAAATAGACCGTAAGCTACTGGAGGATAAGGATCATGTCTACTGATATTATATTGCACTCTCTCAAGCGTTCAGTACAGTGCTTTGTGAAACAGTAAGGACTAGATGAATACCACCAATTGATAGATGAACTGACAATGACATTCCTAGAGAGAAGATGCTCTGCCCTTTACTACTAGGTTCTCTTACTTCACTTTCATCGAGTGAATCATTTAAGGCAAGCTAATGCAATTTTCCAATCTGTGGATTTCACTCTGCTAAATATTGTTTAACTTCCCAGTTGATATTAATTTTTTTTTGATAATCTAAATAGAGTAAATATAAATCCGTCTTTTCCTGCCCAAGGCTATGTTAGCACATCCCCCGGTGCCTAATTAATCTTGGGAACTATAACTATAAGAACCTCTTTTGTGCCTGAAGAGTTTAGACATAGAGAGCCAGCTTTCTTCTTCCTTTCTGGGCTTCCCCAAGCCGCCTTATAGAACCTCCAGCCTGGGATGGATTCTAATCGGAAGAAACCATCATTAAAGCCATTCAGGTCAGCAGCTTCCTGCCCCACCACAAAGGGCACTTCCAAGCTCTCTGTCTGGCCCACACCACTTCTGAAGGTTTCACCCCCATCCTCCCAAACCCTAAGTGTCTCTTTCTGCCCATTGACTTGGACTGAATGGGGTCAGAGCTGGGGATGGGGCACTGGCCAGCTCTGAGTGACACGGTTATTCTCTAGGCCTCTAAACAATACCCCAGACTTAGCAGGAAGTGGGAATTGGTGTGGCAGATCCAGGTAGCCTCACCTTCTGTCACGAGAAGCACTGTGGCTAAGTGGATAGAGTATGGGCCTGAGAGTCAGAAGGACCTGGGTTCTAATACCAGGTCCACCACTTATCTGCTGTGTGACCTTGGGCAAGTAGCTTAACTTCTCTGTGCCTCAGTTCCCTCATCTGTAAAATGAGGATTAAGAGTATGAGCCCCTTGTGGGACAGGGACTGTGAACAACCTGATTAACTTGTGTCTACCCCAGCACTTAGAATAGTGCTTAGCAAGCTCTCTTCCTCCCTTCAAAGCCCTACTGAGAGCTCACCTCCTCCAAGAGGCCTTCTCAGACTGAGCCCCCTTTTTTCTCTCCTCCTCCCCATCCCTCTCACCCTACCTCCTTCCCCTCCCCACAGTATCTGTATATATAATAATAATGGCATTTATTAAGCGCTTGCTATGTGCAAAGCACTGTTCTAAGCACTGGGGAGGTTACAAGGTGATCAGGTTGTCCCACGGGAGGCTCACAGTCTTTATCTCCATTTTACAGATGAGGTAACTGAGGCACAGAGAAGTTAAGTGACTTACTCAAAGTCACACAGCTGACAGTTGGCGGAGCTGGGATTTGAACCCATGACCTCTGGCTCCAAAGCCCATGCTCTTTCCACTGAGCCATGCTGCTTCTCTTTATGTTTGTACAGATTTATTTCTCTATTTTATTTGTACATATTTACTATCTATGTATTTTGTTAATGATGTGCATTTAGCTTTAATTCTATTTGTTCTGATAACTTGACACCTGTCCACATGTTTTGTTTTATTGTCTGTCTTCCCCTTCTAGACTGTGAGCCCGTTGTTCGGTAGGGACTGTCTCTATATGTTGCTAACTTGTACTTCCCAAGTGTTTAATACAGTGCTCTGCACACAGTAAGCACTCAATAAATATGATTGAATGGATGAATGAATGAAATGCTTTACAAGTACCATAATACTTATTGTTATTATTACTGTCAGACCAGGAGGAACCCCTGTGGTCCCACCCAGCCAGGGCTTTTTCCACTGGGAGCCCCATGATGACTTGTAGGAGCTCTCCTGTATGGTTGCCCTCCTGATATAATAAAAATAATAATGATGGCATTTGCTAAGTGCTTACTATGTGCCAAACACTGTTCTAAGTGCAGGGGGGGATACAAGGTAATCAGGTTGTCCCACATGGGGCTCACAGTTTTAATCCCTATTTTTCAGATGAGGGAACTGAGGCACAGAGCGGTTAAGTAACTTGCCCAAAGGCACACAGCTCACAAGTGGCAGAGCCAGGATTAGAACCCATGACCTCTGACTCTCAAGCTTGTGTTCTTTCCACTGAGCCATGCTGATATGCTGGTATCCCTACATCTGACACCATAGGAGGGTTCATGGGTAGGAAAGCAACTACTGGGGTAGCCTATCAATCAATCTATCGCATTTATTAATAATTCTAATAATAATAATTCTGGTATTTATTAAATGCTTACTAAGTGCTAGGCATTGCACTAAGTGCTGGGGTGGGTACAAGGAAATCAGGTTGGACATAGTCCCTGCCCTGCACAGGGCTCACAGTCTCAACCCCATTTTACAGATGAAGTAACTGAGACACAAAGAAGTGAAGTGACTTGCCCAGGGCCACACGGCAGACAAGTGGCAGAGCTGGGATTAGAACCCATGACATTCTGACTCCCAAGCCTTTGCTCTATTAAGCCATGTTGCTTTTTGAGCTCTTACTGTGTGCAGAGCACTTTACTAAATGCTTGGGAAAGAATAGTGCAACTGAGTGGGTAGATGCAATCCTAGCCCACATGGAGCTCAGTCTACAGGGAGAGATAGATATTACAATTTATTACAGATAGGGGAAACAGTCAAGTATAAAGATACGCGCATAAGTGCTGTGGGGATGGGGTGAGTGTCAAATTTATTAAGGGGTGCATATTCTGGGCCCCTACTTTGAATCCTCAGAGCCCCAGAAGTTCTGTTTCCCATTTATTTTTATACTTACAGAGCCCCAGTCATTCTAGGCCCCAGACCCCATGGGACAGAGAACAGGGATTATATCTACTTACTGTACTTTGGTGAGCACTCAGTACAGTGTCCTGTAAAGTCAGTGCTCAATAAATGTCAGCTAATGATTAAGACCTGACACCCTCCAGGTGTTTACCTACCCATGCCGGTTCACAGGCAACTGAGTCACAGCCAGGGCAAAGGAGGGTCTTCTCATATGCTAGAGTTCCCATTGAGTGATTTAGCAGCAACAGCATCAGTAGTAGTAAAGTAGTACTTAAAAAAATTTTTGGTACTTGTAAAGCTCTTACTATGGGCCAAATTCTAATAAAAGTGCTGAGGTTGTTACAAGTTAATAAGATTGGACATTGTCCCTGTCCCACACAGGGCTCACAGTCTAAGTAGGAGGGGGTAGAATTAAATCCCTATTTTCACAAATGAGGTAAGTGAGGCACGGAGAAGTTAAACTGACTTACTCAGGTTTAAACAGCAGACAAGTGGTGGAGCAGGGATTAGAACCCAGGGCCTTTGACTTCCATTCATTCATTCATTCAATCAATCGTATTTATTGAGTGCTTACTGTGTGCAGAGCACTGTACTAAGCACTTGGGAAGTACAAGTTGGCAACATATAGAGATGGTCCCTACCCAACAGTGGGCTCACAGTCTAGAAGGGGGAGACAGAGAACAAAACCAAACATATTAACAAAATAAAATAAATAGAATAAATATGTACAAATAAATTAAATAAATAGAGTAATAAATACGTACAAACATATATACATCCAGGCCACCAGTCTACACAGTAGTAGTATTTATTGAGCTCAACTGAATACAAGGAACTATACTACTTGGGAAAGTACAACAGAAGCACAGGACACATTCTGTGCCCACAAGGAGCTTCCACTCTAGTTGCTGAGACAGATATGTCATATTTGCTACACAGCAGATTGAAGGACAGAAGATTCTTACTTCTACAGATCTGGTTCGGGCACCTGTAATATTTTCTCATTTTGCTAAAGTACCCAGAGTTTCCCTGACCCTACTGCCTTTCTTGGGAAGGACTCCTGGCCCTTGTCCACTTACACCAGAAACTTTGCAATCCCCTGCATATGGCCTTTACTTCTGAGTACCAGAACCTGGCATCAGGACTCTTGGGTAAGGGAAACTGAGTGCTGAAATTGAAAATGTCTGAGATATAAGTGAAAAGTGTCAAACCTAGGAGGCAGTGAGACCTATTGGAAAGAGTTTGAGACTGAGAACCAGGAGACCTGGGTTCTGGTCCCAGTTGCCAACTGTAGGACCTTGGACTCTAAACTTCTTTGGACCTCGATCTCCTCAACTGTAAAATGGGGATAAAATATCTCTCCTTCCTCTGTCACAGACTGTGGGCCCCATGTGGGTCAGAGACTATATCCATTTGGCTTGGCTGTCTCTACCTCAGCACTTAGCACAGTGGCTGGCACATAGTAAGGGCTTAATAAATACCTTTACGTTGGTGACGATGATTATTAAATATATCAGAAAATCTGACTTTCCAATACAAAAGCAGATGGACTTCCAAAGCAGATATATGTTTGAGGACCCACAATTGTTATTCAATCAATCAATTGATCAATCAATGGTGTTTATTGATCACTTTGTGGGCCAAGCACTGTACTGAACACTTGGGAGAGTACAACAGAGACTTGGCTAATGTCCAGGCCAGAACAGACCCAAGAATACGTGCCCATGAACAGCTCTGGTATAAAGTTCAGATGGATTAAAGCCAGCATTCTCATCCTCCAGATCATTCCATTTCAATCTGCATACAGTAATACTGTGCATTTGTAAAACACATCTCTTTATTTAAGCTCAATTTTTATTTCATATTCTTTTAGTATGTGGATGTAGTGAAATGTGGGTCGAGAATAATTCTGCTTAGATGAAATAAAGGACCACACTTCATAACATCTACAATAATTTCATGGTTTTTCTTCCTGACAAATCGTTTTCTACTTTCAATAGAGTTCTCTAAGACTCACTCTCTACTTACCTCCCACTTCACTCTCCCTTGCAATGCTCAGTAAAGTCTGGAATGGGGGAACAGCAGGCATTTTGATGCATGCTGTGTTAAACATCCAGACAACATTCATATTAAATGTCATTAACCACATTTTCCTGAGAAAACATTAGGACCTAGCTTGGATTTCCATATTTTAAAGAGCAGACATACAAGTAGATACACCACTGGCATATAACAAGATTCCTCCTGGCAGGGCCACCAGTGTGTCTCAGGACTGAATTTTTCAGCTACTTATTGACACCAGAGTTGATTCATAACCAAAAGAACCCAAACTCCAACTGCTGAATGGCTTTAAAGATACATCCCAGGGAAAATTTTTAGCCCCTTCTCTTGGCCCAAACTGACCCAGAAATAGAAAAATCATCCATTAAGGGAATAAAAAAGAATAAGCAAGGTGATGTTTTCTGGAATGTGACCTAAATCTAGACAGAATGAGTAGAGAGATGTCCCCAGAGTTCCTTCCCAAATGACTGCTAGTTGGAGACCGAAAAACGTAGTTACGGAATATGGGAAGAGAATATGATTTAGTAGAGAGAATTCATGGAGTAATAGGGACTTTTCTGTAATGGAAAGAAGCTGCTTGAATCTGTGTAGTAACTCTTTTGAAAAGCAGCATGACCTAGTGGATAGAGCATGGGCCTGGGAATCAGAAGGACCTGGGTTCTAATCCCAGTTTCACCAATTTTCTGCTTTGTGACCTTGGGCAAGTCACTTAACTTCTCTGTGTCTTGATTACTTCATCTATAAAATGAGGATTAGAATAATAATACTAATAATAATGATGGTATTTGTTAAGCGCTCACTATGTACCAAGCACTATTCTAAGCACTGGGGTAGATACAAGGTAATCAGGTTGTCCCACGTTGGGTTCACAGACTTAATCCCCATTTTACAGATGAGGGAACTGTGGCACAGAGAAGTGTAGTGACTTGCCCATAGTCACATAGCTGATACGTGGTGCAGTCAGGATTAGAACCCATGACCTCTGACTCCCAAGCCCGGGCTCTTTCCGCAAAGCCATGAAACTGTGAGCCCCATGTGGGACTTGGATTGTGTCCAATTTGATTAGCTTGTATCTACCCCAGGATGTAGTGCAATGGCTGTCACATAGTATGCACTTAACAGATACCATAAAAAAAAAATAAAACAACAAAAAACTTGTTTGAAAAGATGTGTGATTAGTTGTATGTTTTAAAAATTCTTGAGCCAATTCATGCATGCTGAAGCTAAGATAGCAATAACAACAATAAGAATAATACCATCTTGAATTTTATATAACGCTACAATTTTCCAAAGCACTTTCCCATTACATATCTCATTTTTGTTCACACAACAACCCTGGGAGGTAAGAAAAAGCAAGAATTATTAACCCCACTTTAAAGATAGGAAAACTGAGACCTAGAGAGATTAGGTAGCCTACCAAAGTCACAAAGCAGGTGTTTGGCAACGCTGGTATGAGAACCCAGGTCTTTCGACTCTAATTCACGTCCTTTCCTCTAAATCATAAAGCTGTGGCCGCACAGTTCATAACACTAAAAATGTTCAATCTATTATTCCAACAAACTGATTAAACATGTTCTGTGACATGCAGTTAAAAAGGATATATAAATGTAAATAAGAGGTAGAGACCCAGAAATTCTGGATTTTAATCCCAGTCAACTGGTCGTTAATATTTATTGAGTAAATGATGTCTGTAGAGCACTATTCAAAACATTTAGGAGAGTAAAATAGAAGAAAAAGGCAATGTTCCTGCCCTCAAGGAGCTCACGGTCTAATGGGTAATAACAGGGAAACACAATTTATTTACAGACAGTGGACATAGGAAGAAAAACAGAAACATAATGGACAACAACATGAATATACAAAGATGAATATATGAATAAATGAGGGAATAAATAATACATCAATAAATGCATAAGTGGGAGAACTGATGAGCAAGGTGAGAGGAATGGGAGAGTTGAGAGAAAGACAACATTAGAAAGTTGGCCTTGGAGGAATGAAGAGCCCAAGCTGGGGAGTAGAGGTTGAAGAGAGCAGATATGTAAGGTCAAGCTGGTGGAGAACGCTGAAGCAAATGGGCAAATGTTTCTGCTTGATTCAGAAGGAAATGATAAGCCATTGAAATGTTTTGAGGATTGGAGAGATCTGTCGCAAATAATTACTGGGGAAAATGATCCGGGAAACAGAGTGGAGATTAGGCAGAAGAAGGGAGAGATTGGAGGCAGGAGGATGTGATTACAAGAGTAGTGTAAAGAAGCATAATCTAGTGGATAGAGCACAGCCCTGGGAGTCATAAAGACCTGGATTCTATTTCTGGCTCCATGACTTGTCTGCTGTGTGACCTGAGCTAATCATTTAACTTCTCTGGGTCTCATTTACCTCTTATGTAAAATAAGCGTTTGAAACTGTGAGCCCCATGAAAGAATGGACTGTGTCCAACTTGATAACCTAGTTTCTACACCAGTGTTAAGTATAGTGTCTGGCACATTGTAAGTGTCTAACAAATACCAACAATAAAAGACCTTAAACCAAGGTGGTGCCCATATAAGTGGAGATGAAAATACTGTGGATGAAAAACTCACAGGATTTAATGAAAGATTGAATCTGAGAATTAAAGGAGAACAAGGATGACAAGAAGACTGTGGACTTTAGGGATAGGGTGGTGGTGGTATTGAAATTTAGGAATACATGTTCATTCATTCATTCAATCGTATTTATTGAGCGCTTACTGTGTGCAGAGCACTGTACTAAGCACTTAAAATTATGGTATTTATTAAGCGCTTACTATGTGCAAAGCACTGTTCTAAGTGCTGGGGAGGTTACAAGGTGATCAGGTTGTCCCATGGGGGGCTCACAGTCTTAATCCCCATTTTACAGATGAGGTAACTGAGGCACAGAGAAGTTAAATGACTTTCCCAAAGTCACACAGTGAGGTTTTGAACCCCTGACCTCTGACTCCAAAGCCCGTGCTCTTTCCACTGAGCCACACAGAGGGTGGGTCCATCAATTGTCAGCTGTGTGACTTTGGGCAAGTCACTTAACTTCTCTGTGCCTCAGTGAACTCATCTGTAAAATGGGAATTAAGAATGTGAGCTCCCCTTGGGACAACCTGATCACCTGGTAACCTCCCCAGCACTTAGAACAGTGCTTTGCACATTGTGAGTTCTTAATAAATGCCATTATTATTATTAAGCTTATGAAAAAAGAGGAGAAAATTCTAAGGCAGTGAGAGAGGTTAGACTAGTGTGGGATGCGGGCATCATCAACATGGATGTGGTAGCTATAGCCCTGTGAGGAGGCGAGGTCCCAGAGCAAGCGAGTGTAGAGCAAAATGAACAGTAGGCCTCAAAAAGCTTAGTAAGATACCCACAATTAGAGGCAATAAGGAGGATGATAAGGCCAAAAACAAGAGGCAAGATCAGAAGAACTAGGTTTGTGTTGCACTTCCCAAGCCAATAGTATAGTATGTAGAGCAATGTCCTACTCAAAAAGCTTAGTAAGATACCCACAATTAGAGGCAATGAGGAGGATAAGGCCAAAAACAAGAGGCAAGATCAGAGAAACTAGGTTTGTGCTGCACTTCCCAAGCCAATAGTATAGTATGTAGAGCAATGTCCTACTTTGGAGCTTGTGAACAATTTTCAGGTCACTTCCCTCTTCCCACGCCCCCATCCTGCCCTGATTAGCAGCTTAGAGTCTATTCCAAGGACACACCAGAAATATTTAAGAGTTCAGCTGGAAACGTGCAACACATCCATTCTAAATTGGTCAGCCAGAACTCCAGGGTCTGAGGTAAACTATACATGCCTCATCTCTGCCCAATCTAATTTCTATCTATGCTGGCCCTAGGCAGCAAGGTTCATCCAGTTCAAGCAGAACCAAAATCAATTCCTGACCAAGCAGATGCGGCCTGAACTCAACTCCTGGGATGCGCTGCTTGGGATAAGCAGCTGGTCCTGGGGTCACATTTGGTAGCCAAACCCCACCATGGTCCTCCTCCTGGGATGGAGCCATGAGGAGTCAAAGGAGCAGGAGCTGCTTGAACCTCACCCAGATCTGGATGCCTGCTTTTTGACTGACTAACCTCAGCCTTGGAAAATGCTGAGAGGAAAAACAAAATAAAAAGTATACAGCCATTAAGTGCAGCACTCTGCCCATTGTAAGTAGTCAAGAAATACCACTGATTAATTGACCTCTCTCAGAGTCACCCATTTAACATAATTTCATTATTGTCACGGATCTATTAGGAAGGAAATTTGATTCAAGGAGTGCAACTTCCAGTTACAATGAATTTATATATATATTGAGTGCTTTCTGTTTGCAGAGCACTATACTAAGCATTTGGGAGGGTCTGAAAGAGTTGGTAGAAATGCCACTTGCCCACAAGGAGTTTAGAGTCTTCAGGAGGAGAAAGACATAAAAATAAATTATGGATACATTATAACTGCAGTGCCTCTAGACTGTATGCTCACTGGGTGCAGGGACTATGTCTGTAATACTGTACTCTCCCAAGCACTTAGTACAGTGCTCTGCACACAGTAAGTGCTCAATAAATATGATTGCCTGACTGACTGACTTAGTACTATGTTCTGCACGCAATAAGTGCTCAATAAATATGATTGCCTGACTGACTGACTTAGTACTATGTTCTGCACACAATAAGTGCTCAATAAATATGATTGCCTGACTGACTTAGTACTATGCTCTGCACACAGTAAGTGCTCAATAAATATGATTGATGGATTGATTGATTTATTATGCTCTTACTCTGTGTCAAGCAATGTACTAAGCACTGGGGTCGATAAGGAATAATCCAACACCACATGGGGTTCACAGTCTAAGTAGGAGGAAGAAGTGATATTGAATCTCCATTTTGCAGTTGAGCAAACTGAGGCACAGAGAAGTTAAGTGACTTTTCTAGAGTCACCCAGCAGGTGACGCACCTAAGTGGTATGGGGCTGCGAGTGGGATGAATATCAAGTGATTGAAAGGTACAGATCTATGTGCATAGGTGAAGCATAAGGGAAAGTGAGTATGGAAAATGAGGGATTATTGGAGAAGGCCTCTTGGAGGAGATGTGATTTTAGTAGGGATCTGAAGGTGGAAAGAGTGGTTGTCTGTCAACAGGTCAAGTGACAGCCATTATTATTCAACCTGGGTCAGTCATTTTCTGACACACTGTGAATACATCACCCAGCACTCTGACTTGAGAAATAAATAAATAGTGGAGTGTCCAAGCCGTAGGGGAAGCAATAAAAATGCCACAGAAAAACTATTTATTTGGGAGCAAAAATGGTTATTTTCCACCCTCTGACTCTCAATCTTCACAATCAACATGGATGTTTGAAAGTGGTTAAAATTATTATTAATTAAAAATTATTTTGAATATATGCAACACATTCATTTAATTTTCATCTGGGGTAGAATATTTCCATGGAAATGTATTCACTCTCCTCACGCCCCATCCTCATTTCCATTCATTCTTAGGAGGAAATCGGATTTGCTTAACATTATTTCACCTAAAGTCACACTTTTCAAAATTGTGAGAACAATATTAAGCAAGGGGTAGCTGTCTTCCACCAGAAGCCTGGGCATTTTTCAAGACCAGGCCAGGTAAAATATGTGCTGCAGAACAAACACAAAAAAACAGGTGGTGAAAAAAAAAAAACCAAAACTCTCCATGACATCTTTAGAGAAAAAGAGTCAGATGGAAAAAAATCTATTCAAAATTGTAAAGCTCATGAGCAAGGTTGCTTGAAAGCACAAAAGGCATGATAAAAGAGAGCCAAACAGGAAAATTGGTGATCCAAAAATGGTTTGAAGAGTCAAAATTAATAGTTAAGCATCTTCAAATACAGCACAAGGAAAAATCCAGCTAGAGTATCTATACCCTTGATATACTCTTGAACCACTTGATTATGGCAAGGTAAACATTTACTAAGGAGATTCAGATATAATTCTGGTTGTTGGATGACAGTTTCATAAGGTTTTCAACTTATTCATTGTTCTTTTACATTCTCACATTAATATGAAATAAAAGAAAAGTTATTGAGAAAACATTTTGAAGGAAAAATAATCCAATTTCTCTATTCCTTGAGTACTATGGAATGGAGAAATGTTCACAAATGAATAGTTTAATGATATTCTCAAACTTTTTGACAGCTGTTATACTTTTATTAGTACGATGAGCTTCAATTATAAATGTATTACTCCTAAGATTTCAGTTTTACTTGGTTCTTACTCTCATAAAAAGCATTTATCAATCCTTTTCTTTCATCTCCCTTTTATTCCTCACCTTTGTAGATTTCAACTGTCCTTGATTATGTTTTAGAGAGTTTTTATTAATGAAACTGATTTTGGATCCGAGCCAACCTATAATTGCTTCCATATGGTAGTTTTCCCAGCTCTTGCTTAAGTACTCATCAATGTCCTTCATGTTTTCAGATAACTGTCCTTATGTCAAGATCCTATTCGTATGTAGGTGGAGCTTTAAAGACCAATATTTAACCAATAAACACGTGCTTACAGGTTGCTTGAAAAAAGGTTAGATCTGTGCGGCATTAATGGCCTTGTCCTGTACCTGGTCTGTCCTTGCCTTTTGGAAGCTAATTCTTCATGCTCAAGAAAAGCAACCTCTCTCCTGATTTCAAGCCTGATTTGCCTATTGGAATAGTCTCCAATAATGTATTTCTATGTTGATTTGAGACTGTACTTAACTATGTCTTTAAAGCTTTTCACCCGCTTTCCTGGCTCATGTATGCTCCCTTTCAGGTCCCCAAAGAGCAGCTGCTTGGGAATCCTACTAGCAATAATAATAATCATGATGGTATTTGTTAAGTGCTTATTATGTGCCAAGCATGGTTCTAAGTGCTAGGGTAGTTACAAGCTACTATTGCCGATGCCTCTCACATGTTCTGTCCAGTGGAACTGTGTTCTGTCTTTTACTGTAGTGCTGAAACCTGACTATTCCAGGACTTTATTGTTGGCACTCATCTCTTGTCATCTTCATGCAATCGTTTTTATTGAGCATTTACATTGTGCAGATCAATGTATTAAGCATGTGGGAGAGTATAGTATAACAATAAACAGACACATTCCCTGCCCATAATGAGCTTACAGTCTAGAGGGGGAGAAAGACAGCAATATAAATAAATAAATTACAGATATGCACAAGTACTGTAAGGTTAAGGTTGGGAGGGGGGATGAATAAAAGGAGCAAGTCAGGGTGATGCAGAAGGGAGTGGGAGAAGAGGAAAGTAGAGCTTAGTCAGGGAAGGCCTTTTGGAGGAGATATGCCTTTAATAAGGCTTTGAAGGTGGGGAGAGTAATTGTCTGTAGGTAGGATATGAAGAGGAAGGGCCTTCCAAACCGGAGGTAGGATGCAGGTGAGGGGTCAGTGGCAAGATAGATGAGATCAAGGTACAGTGAGAAGATTGGAATTAGAGGAGCTAAGTGTGTCGGTGGGTTGTAGTAGCAGAGTTGAGAGGTGAGGTGAATGGGAAAAGGTAACAGTAATTTTAAAGCCAATGGTGAAGAGTTTTTGTTTGATGAGGAGGTGGATAGACAACCACTGGCGTCTCTTGAGGAGTGGGGAAACCTGTCCTGAACATTTCTGTAGAAAAGTGATCCGGGCAGCAGAGTGAAGTATAGGCTGGACTGGGGAGAGAAAGGAGGCTGGGAGGTCAGGAAGGAGGCTGATACAGTAATCGGGGGGGAATAGGATAATTGATTATATTAACTTGGTAGCAGTTTAGATAGAAAAGCGCAGGTTTTAGTGATGTGGTGAAGGTGAAACTGACAGGATTTTATGATGGATTGAATATGTGGGTTGAATGTGAGAGAGAAATCAAGGATAATGCCAAGGTTACAGGATTGTGAGACAGGAAGAATGGTGGTGTCGTCCGCAGTGATGGGACAGTCAGGAGGAGGACAGGGTTTGGGTGGGAAGGTAAGGAGTTCAGATTGTGTATGATGCCTAAGTAAAGCTGGGGAAATTAGAAACTGGAGAAACTGGGAAAATAGAAACTGGATTAGGAACAGAGCAGAGAGAAACTCCAAGACCTCTACACACTGTTCACTGACCTTACAGTTTTTAATCATATCATCAGGTCAGGGATGTAGAAACTGCTAAATAAATTCTGCTTACTTATATAAAATGGGCCTAGAAAAGATCCCTAATGGAGCGTAGCAATCAGTCAGTCAATCAATGGTGTGCTCACGTGTGCTCCCTTTCAGGTCCCCAAAGAGCAGATGTTTGGAAATCCCACTATTGACAATTCTTTTCACGTGCTCTGTTCAGTGGAGCTGTGTTCCATCACTTACATAAAGTAAGCACTGTTTAAAGCTATTTCAGGACCTCATTGTTGGCAGTCCTCTCTTGCCGTCTGATTGTGTATGATGTGTAAGTAATGTTGGGGAAATTAGAAAAAGGATGGTTCTTGTATAGGAAGACAGCAGAGAGTAATTCCAAGACCTTTATACACTGTTCACTGACCTTATAAATTTTTTAGTATTATCATCAGGCCAAGGTTCTAGAAACTGCTACATAAATTCTGCTTAATTGCATAAAATGTGCCTAGGATGGATCCTTAATGGAGGAGAGCAATCAGTCGATCGATCAGTGGTATTTATTAAGCGCTTACTGTGATCAGAGCCCTACATTAAGCACTTGGGAGAGTACAACAGAGCTGGTAAACACGTTCCTTGTCCAGGTGAGTTTGCAGATACACACATATACAAACACATACCCACACATACACGGACACGGGCCGGACCCCATCATCACCGCAGTCCCACAGGGCCCCCTCCTCCCAGGGCCTCTTCCCGCTCCCCCTAGTTGAAAGCTATGCTCTCCTATTGTGAGTGGGTCATGTGAGGAGAATGAGTGACAGCAGAATACCCAAACAACAGCTGTAGGGAGAGCAAAATGGGAAACCAAAAGCAGGAAGGCCAGAGAAAACATTTTAAGGACACTGAAAAATATAACCTCAGACGATGCTGCATCCCAGGTGAAAACTGACCATCAATTGCTGAGGAGAGACCAGCATGGTGCAGTGCTTTTAAGAAAGGAGTGGCACCTTCCAGAAAAAATTTCATAGGAAATGCAGTATAATAATACAAAAGAGGAAACCAAACCAAGTGCTGGAAAAATTAAGGATGACAACACAAGGGATAGTTTTTGTATGTGCACACTGTGGCCAGGACTATGGGTCCTACATTGGCCTTTTCAGACAAACTAGCAATGGGAGGTGAATTTCACTATTCATGGTATCTTCTGTAAACACAAAGGACATCTATGCATATATATAATACAGAACCAAGGTTGAACTCCCTAGTGTCTAACAAAGAACATGGGTAACAAAACTTCTCCTGTATCTGTAATGAATGAATGAATTCTCCTCCAACAGGTGAACATTTATTTTTGTTTTATCTGCTCCCTTTCAAACCTTTAGATATGTCCGTAGTTCAAAATAACAGACTGGAAAGCCTTCAAATGTGTTGGTTTTGAATGCTGTAGTTAAGTAGCTGTTAAGGTTAGTTTTTCTCAATCTTTTTTCTATAGATTACACCAAGTCACCTAGTGCTGATGTTAAAAGAAAGATACCAGTGTTCTGATCATGAATTAGCATATGAATGCAAGTTAGATGACAAGATTAACATGAAATGAAACTACACAAAAGTGGAAGGCAAAGAAAACTGACATTATGTTGTCAACTTGCAAAGATCTAGGTGATGATACAAGCCTAATGTTAGAATATTAGATAATGTTAGTCATAAGCTTTCATTTTCTCTACTCTGAAAAAGGGGTCACTAACATATAATAGTAGGCTGCAGCAGCAGAAATGTGAACCTAGCATTTGTGCTGAATACCTACTTCAAATAAAGCAGTCAGTATGAGGGAAAATAGAAAAGGGTTTTTTGTTCAATTTGTTGGGTTCTTTTAAGAGTGAAAAGTCCCTATTTTGGAATTTTTCTGTACATATTCGGAAATCAATCCCCAAGATGCCCTTGAGAAATGGCTCTTTTATCATTTCCTTTGAACAGCTGGGAGGTCTCTAGTGACTCCACCCAGAGGGGGTCTGGATTATCCATTTAATTGACTGGAAGAAAGAACTGTTACTGTTGGAATATCATTTTTCTTATGGGATGGCAAATTACAATGAGGACGATATAGGGAACTCCAAGTTACAACTGAAAATTACTAAATGCACCACACATAGATTCAAATCATCCCTTTCTCCAATTGCAGTTAAATAAATTTAGGAGTCCCATTTGGGTTTTAAGCCCTTCAGAATTTCAGAAAGTGTCTCCAAAGCAAAGAGTTATTCTTTTTATTCTCTGACTTCAAAATGGACCACTCTGATTCTTATGATACACTGATCATATTGGAAGATGACTTGGTAGTAAAAAATAGGCATGTATTTCGAAGACTTTGGAAGACCATTTAAGAAGAAACATTCTTCTTTTTCCACACAGCTTTGGGGCAAGACACCTTGAGCAACCCCAGTAAAATTAACATGTGTGCTGCTATTTTGTCGTGCAGTCTGGCATGACACTTGCACTGAACAAACAGCCATTAAAACTTTTAACCACTAGGGAAACACTTCAAGTGAGAGATCTGTTGAAGTGTTTAAATATTCCTACTCTTCTGAGAATAATGAGGGCTACTCTGCACTGCAATTAGAAGTAGAATACTTGGCCACAATTAGGGTTGGCTTTCCATGATGTGGTAATTGGGGAAGGGGATCATATGGTCCTATGAAACTGCATATCCCAATACTTCCTTTTAGACAAGAATTTGATCTTCTTTGCTCCACCCAGAGGAGCTGGTTTACACACACACAGATTTCTGTTTTTTCTCTTCATTTGGTTCAACCCAGGATTAAACTGCAGGAGTCACCTGTTCCCCACTCTGAGGACTTCTGGTCTCATCCCAGGGAGCTGCAGTGGAGCAGTCCTATCAAGGACCTAAAGCTGATCAAAATTTGTACTCAGAGTGAAATGGGAAAGTGACTGAAAGCTACCATGGCTCTTTAGAGAGGAGGATGAAGAGAGGGAAAAGAAAGAGGAGGAGGAGGAGGAGGAGGAGGGAGAGGAGGAAGAGAAAGAGGAGGATAGTGAAAAGGGAGGAAAGAGGAGAGAGGAGGGAGAGAAAGTAAGAAACAAATGGGAGAAGGGGAGCCAAGGAAGGTAAAGGGGAAGAAAAAACTAAAGGGGAGAAGGAGAGGGGACATGGGAGGAAAAGGGGAGAGAAGGGAAAAGGAGGTGAGATAGAGTCAGAGAAGAGGACTTTCCTCCACCTCTCAAACTGTTCTCCCCTAACCTCCTCCAGCACCCCTAACTTGTCCCAGTGGTCCCATCCAGACTGGAGGCCTAGTGGCTTTCAAAGCTAGCAAGTGTCAGCAGCAAGCTTCAGTAGGTGCCCAGGGGCAGTGGCAAGCACAGTTACACTGGGACTGGCCCATCCAGGCTGGCAAGGATAGATGCTATGACTGCACCAGAAATTCCTAGCCTTAACCCAAGTGAGCCTGTTCAGCCATGGAAGCAGCATGGCTCAGTGGAAAGAGCACAGGCTTTGGAGTCAGTGGTCATGGGTTCAAATTCTGGCTCCGTCAATTGTCAGCTGTGTGACTTTAGGCAAGTCACTTAACTTCTCTATGCCTCAGTTACCTCATCTGTAAAATGAGGATTGACTGTGAGCCCCCCGTGGGACAACCTGATCACCTTGTATCCCCCCAGCACTTAGAACAGTGCTTTGCACATAGTAAGCACTTAATAAATGCCATAAAAAAAGACAGTGTGAGTAGCAGTAGAACTGTTGCTGCCAATAGTGAGGAGGAGGAAAAGGAGGAGGAAGAGGAGGGCTCTTAGAAGATACCACCTGAGAGACTTTCAGGGGGTGAGACAGAATCAATCATTTAATCAATGGCATTTATCAGGATCTTATGGTGTGCAGAGCTTGGTATTAAATGCTTGGGAGAGTACCTTGCAATAGTACTGGTAGACCTGTTCCTGCTTACAAAGAGTTTAGAATCGAGAGGGGGAGATTGACATTAAAATGCAGTATAGATAGGAGAAGTGGTACAGTATAAGGATAAGTGATAAATGGTATTTATCTGTGGCATCCTATATTACAATTACCATAAAAAAATAGTGCAGTGGGACCAGGGGTGTGGTGAGTATCAAAGTGCTTAAGGGAATGCACAGGAGATGCAGAGGGGATACAGAATAGTATGAGGGAATGAGGGATTTGACAAGGAAGACCTCTTGGAGGAGATATGATTTTAGTGTGGCTTTAAAACTGTGGAGAGTGATGTTCTATCAGATATGAAGGGGGAGGGGGTTCCAGGCCAGGGGAGGATATGGGCAAGGGGTCAACAGAGAGAAAGATGAGTTCAGAGTACAATAAGATAGTTGGCTATAGAGAGAGAAGTGCGTGAATTGGGTTGTAATAGATTAGCATAGAAAGGTAAGAGGGGGAAACCTGATTGAGTGCTTTAAGGAGTCTCTGTTGGATGTGGAGGTGGACAGGCAGCCACTGGAGGTTTTTGAGGAGTGGGAAGATGTAGAGTGAAAAGTATTTTAGAGACATGAACTGGGCAGCAAAGTGGAGTGTGGATTGGAGAGGCGGATAGGAGACAGGGAGGTCAGTGAGGAGGCTGATTCAGTAGTCAAGTCAGGAAACAGTGTGGCCTAATGGAAAGAGCACCAGCCTGGAAGTCAGAGTACCTGGGTTTTAATCCCAGCTCTGCCACTTGCCTGCTGTGTGACATTGTTAGTTGCTTAACTTCTCTGGGCCTTACTTTCCTCAGTTGTAAAATGAGGATTCAATATCTGTTCTTTCTTCTACTTACATGGTGAGCCCTATATGTTATAGAGACTGTATCTGAGCTGATTGATTTGAATCTATGCCAGTGCTTTAAACAGTGCTTTATGTGCTTAACAAATACAGTAAAAAAGGTGTGATATTAGTGGTTTGATCAGAGTGGAGGAAAGGGCAGATTCGAGAGAGATTTTTGAAGTTCAAACAATCAATCAATCCGGTACTGTATGCAGAGCACTGTCCTGATAGAGTAGGAAGATGAAAATAATAATAATGATAATGAGAGTATTTGTTAATCACTTACTATGTGTCAAGCACAGTTCTAAGCACTGGGGTAGATACAAGCTAATCAGGTTAGACCCAGTCCCTTATCCCCATTTTACAGATGAGGTAACTGAGGCCCAGAGAAGTGAAGTGACTTGCCCAAGATCACACAGCAGACAAGTGGCAGAGCAGGGATTAGAACCCAGGTCCTTCTGACTCCCAGGCCTGCGCTCTTTTCATGAGATCACCCTGCTAGTGATCCTTGCTCTCAAGAAGCTTACAGTCTAAAAACAGAAATCAAGAAACAAACTCATAGAGGTGTCACATCCCCAGCTTCTGTTTAAAATCTTTTTCTAAAAAATGTGAAACCATCACCATCTCTTAAATCAAGTCGAGCAGCATAATAATGGATCGTATTACTAATATCGGTCAAATTAAAAAAAAATCAATACACTTTCAAATTAATTCAACTTCATTTTATAGGAATGATATTCATTCATTCAATCATATTTACTGAGCACTTACTGTGTGCAAAGCACTGTACTACAACCTTAGCACTGTACTAAAATATCTTCAGTGATCTTTGGAAATCTGGTGACAGATTGAATACACAGGTTGAATGAGAAAAATGAGTTATGGATAATGTCAAATATACAGACATGAGACAGGAAGGATGGTGGTATTGTCTACAGTGATGGAGAAAGTCTTGGGAATAACAGGGAACATGGGAAGATGGTGGGAAGATGAGGCATCAAACCACCCAGGTTAGTTGGCTAATGACCTTAGCCAAAATGTAGTAGGGGGAAGGCACTTGTGGGCAAGAAATGTGTCTGTTATACTGTTATATTGTACTCTCCCAAGCCTTCAGTACAAAGTTCTGCATAAGCTAAGTGCTCGATATATGACTGACCGACTGATTGGGTGGCTTTGGTGTCCCATAGTACATAGAATATGTCATTTCTAGTGGGTCTGAGACACTCACAGAACCTGACCAGTGGGGTCCACTATGGGCTACAACAGCTCCCAATCTGGAGACTCTTAAGGAAACAGAGTAGTTCCACACTATCCTAAGGGGCGTAGTTAGCTTGGGAAGGTTTAGTGGAAAGGGTAAAGAGAAAGGAAGCCTCCATGTAAATTGTCCATCCTTCCTGAGCTCTCCAAAGCCAGTACAGGAAAGGATCAGATTTGCTGAAAACAGAAATCTGAGACTCTGGACCACAGCTCCCAAGTATTCCAGGGCTATGAGACACTCACAGTGCCGGCGGCTCCTGAGGAAGAGCAGATGGCCCTGATAGGAAACTGTGGGCAGCAAAACAGTGACAACAATCCATCCCTCTGGCCACTCCAATCATGGGGGCAGTGCTGAGAATGGCCCAAAAGCTGAGAATGGCAGGAGAGTGGGAGCTGAAGAGAGGCCAGGATCCTGGATAATTCACAAACTGGATCACCCTCCTGTAGACGGGCCTATAGAATCCAGCCAAATTATCAGTTATTTTCAAGACCCATAATCCTTGAGAGTAGAAGGCCAATTTGGGCAGGCCTCTTTAGAGAGGGACCAAATAGAAAGACCCAGGCCTCAACATCGACTAGAGCAAAAAGCAAGAAGCCATCTCTCTCTCCCCAATCCTTGTATAAACTTACTCCCAGTCCTTCTGACTTTAGAAAGGGTTTGTCTCTGTGGCTTGGGGAAATGATACCCAATAAATGCTCAAGGGAATGCTTCTTGTGTTCACAGCATGGAAGAACAGTGCTTTGCACATAGTAAGCACTTAACAAATGCCATCATTATTATTATTATTATTATTACTGCTAAGCACATGGGAGAGCACATACAACAGAGTTGGTAAACATATTCCCTAACAAACAAAGAGTACTTAGTCTAGATGAGGGAGCAGGAATTAAAATAAATTATGGATATGTACATAAGTGCTGTGGGGCTGAGGGTTGGGTGACTATTGAGTGTTTAAATATAATACCTGTTATTCCTTTGGGCCTGCTCATCTGTACAGTGATAACTAAACTCACCATACATGTGTCTGAGATACCAACAATCAATCAGCCAACCCAATACCTTTCACCTTCCATCTTGCCGAGATAACAACAACCAATTAGCGAACTCCTCTCTGTTAAGGAGCTGAAGTGTGCTGTCTTGCTATCTTGGGTCAACACCTCTCCTCTGAGGCTCAAATGGTGTTAGCAAGTCCACATCACACAGTCACCCTTGCCATCTTTGAATCCAGGAAGATTTTATGAAGGAACATGGGCGAAAACCATTAAGAGGAAAAAATGGGAGAGGGAAGCTGCATCTCCATTAGGCCAAGTGACTAGTTCATTCAAATATCAAAATGGAGGCAGTTTTGTCACGTCAGTCTTGAGTGCTACCAGTTAATTTACCACTGCTGTGCACAGTCTTGTTTTATGCTTATGGCTTAAACTCTGGGGAAGGGATCAGTCAGGAATTCCACAACTCAGAATATATCGCTTTCCGCAGCAGCATGGCCTAGTGGAAAGGGCATGGGCCTGGGTGTCAGAAGACATGGGTTTTAATCTCAGCTCTATTACTTGCTATGTGACCTTGGGCAAGTCCTCTAACTTCTCTGGGTCTCAGTTTCCTCATCTCTAAGGTGGGGTTAAATCATACTCCCCGTACTTAGACTGTGACCTGGATGTTGGACAGGGACTGAATATCCTGTATCTACCCTATTGCTTGCCAACACTTTTTTTTTTGTGGACTTAGTCTCTAGTATCCCCTCTCAGGATCACACCCAGAGAGTTTCCAGGACTCTGCCAGTCTTAGCTACAGGAGGGAGAATCACACAGAAGTATATCTATTCCATTCCTAGCTTAGGCAGTGGCAAGTGAGTGGAAGACAATCTGGTACAAGTCAAAACTGACCTGTTCTGGGCAGCAACGGCATGCGAGAGAGTTGAGGGTGAGACTCAAGTTTACTGCACAGAAGAAGGCAATGGTAAACCACTTCCATATTTTTACCAAGAAAAATCTATGGATGCACTGCCAGAATGATTGTAGATGGAGGTGGGGCATTCTTGGAGAGATGTGTCCATGGAGTCGTTATGGGTCTGAAAGACCCATAAAACAAGACCCCAGTGCTTACAACAGTGCTTGGCACTGTTAAGGGTTTAACAAATACCCCAAGCAGATACACCAGCCCTCTTCACCCTCTACTCCCCACTTCAAACTCTTTGTCCTCACAGGCTCACCTTCTCATCCTCAGTTCTCCAGTCTCCAAACTATTGCTTATGCCAAACTCCCAAACCATGGCTCTTTCCATCTTTAAACCTTTCTAAAACCCCAACTCCTTGCATCACTCCAAATCCCATCAACCCCCAGACTTTCCTTGGTACTTATTTCTTTACAACCAGACATAGCGCTTATGTACACAGGTACAGTCACTTGTTCATCAACTTCTCATCTTCCTAGAAGTTGTCACAGCCAGTTTCATCCTTGGCTTTTCACTGCCACTGGACCGCCCAGAAAAACAAACAAATGGTTTTTGGAGCAAATTAAGCCAATGTGGTCTTTGGAAGGCTGCCAAATGATTCAACTTAGATTATAATATTTTGGATACATCATCAGGACTAATTCCCTGGAGAAGACATTAATGCTAGGAAAAGTCCAGGAAAAAAGTGAATGAGGCAGACCAGCAGCTAGATGGATAGAAACCATAACACCAATAACGGAAGAATCAAGGTTACGGATTATGACAGAAGATCGGATGTTCTGGAGAAAATATAGCCATAGAGTCACTGTGAATCGGAAACGACTTGATGGCATCTGATAATAATACTTGTAAATAATTTATGTCTGCCAGTCTCCCATATTAGAGTAAGTTCCTTGAGCAGAGACTGGATGTTTTCAGGCTGTTGTCCTCTCCCAAGTACTTAATATACTGCTCTATTCACAGTAGGTGCTCAGTAAATGTCTTTGGCTGACATCAGCTTGCAATCTTCAACATTAACTTCAACTTCTTAAGTAAGAGAAAGATAACTCTGACATGCCTAAAGTCTGGACAGTGCCATCTTATCGATGACAGCATTGTCGTATAATGGGATCAAAAAGATGTACACGGCACTGAAACCAGGTGGGTTATCAGAACGGTCAAGCCGACTTTCAAGAGCGTGGCATAGTGGATAGAGCCCGGGCTTGGGAGTCAGAAGGTCATGGGTTTTAATTCCAGCTCCTCCACCTGTCTGCTGTGTGAACTTGGGCAAGTCATTTCACTTCTCTGTGCCTCAGTTACCTCATCTGTAAAATGGGGATGAAGACTGTGAGCCTTATGAGGGACAGGGACTGTGTCCAACCTAATTTGCTTGTATCCACTGCAGGGTTAAGTACAGTGCCTGGCATATAATAAGCACTTAACAAATACCATAATAATTATTATCGATCCACTGAAAATTTCAAGGTATCTTTCCAGGTCAGGTATCAAGGGCTGTGCACATAGACTCCAAACAAAAGCAACTGCTACAGCCAATATATTATCATCCAGAAGGCTAAATATCAAGCTTCTGGAGAATAAATAAACCTTACAGGCCCACTGAGGCAACATCATAGCAGCCCTATTAGAATGAGGAACCCTAGCTATATGTTCCAATACTGTCAAAGAATGGGAGAACTTGCAAAACTTGCAATACTAAACTTGTATTGCTTCCCTCTAGACTGTAAACGTGTTGTGAGCAGGGAATATGTCTGTTTATTTTTGTAGTCTCCCAAGCACTTAGTACAATGCTCTGCACTCAGCACTCAAAGAAATGTGATTGAACGACTAACAAAATTATCATGGCTATGTCAAAGAGACACCATCAAGACTGGTTTGGTGAAAAATTGAGATGTTAATAAGGAACAAAATACATTTTCAAAGGTAAACTGCTTCTTTCTGTTGGAGCTCTGAAAGCCTCAGGGTGATGAGGAATGTTGAATGATGTTGAGAAACATGAAGGGCCCCAGGAATACCAATCAAGGGCTCCTTTATTCATTCGATAGTATTTACTGGGCGCTTACTGTGTGCAGAGCACTGTACTAAGAACTTGGGAGAGTACAATATAACAATAAACAGACATATTCCCTGCCCATAACAAGCTAACTTCTCCACAACAAAGGGCTCCCTCCTACTTGCCTCAAATACCAAAGTGATTTGATTATCTTGCATTTCCCCCAGTACTTAGTACAGTACAAAATGCAGGTTTTCTCATTTTGTGTTCCTACTTCCATCCTTCCTGCCCCATCCCCTCCCAAGAAACAATTAATCCTATGTCTATCTAACCCCCATTTGCTGATCAAAATGTGAAATTGCAGGGATTTCAAAAATGCAGCAGTCTTTATTGCTCTCAGTTAAGACTCAAGACTAAATGGCTGCATTATATTTGGAGGGACTCCTACCCACCCCGACTCCATTTGGCTTCTCCATTCCAAAGACAAGATCTGCTACAGGTTCTGTCTGCAGTAGCCAAACTCAGGAAGACAGGTTTGCTCTGTTAACAGTTCAGCCACCAATTTTCACTGTTTCCACCCCAAGCCAGCCCTGTGGAATTAAGAGGAATCAAAATTTCTTGGAAAGCAGTTTGCACTTCCACCACCAAAGCCTGTACATGACTCTGACAGTTTACCCATCTTATCCACCCTACCCTGATCCCCCCTTTCTGAACTTAAGTAACAGTCCCATTTTCAGACAGTGGAGTGGAAACTCTGCGGGTTCCTTTCCATGAGATCACTGGATTAGGACTTGGCATCACACTTAAATGTGAGTGTTGAAGGGTGGACAGCCACTGGATTGGAACTATCCAACCTCAGAAATGAAAAATGTAATAAAATACTGGTAATTGGTGAAAAGTTTTCAAATCTAATCTTGGGGATTCTGTGCTTGATTCCCAGCACTGTTGGATCTCTCCAAGTTCCTGTTTAATTGGTTCCCAAATATCCATTAATTTCCTGTTTTTTACACCTCACTCCTTCTCTTGATTTCTACTGACTAGGCCAGAAACACCTAGACATACTGGATCTCACAGGATGTAAAAATAACATTCACTTGTACTTTCTCCATGTCAATGTGTTTATTTTTGTAAACTTATTATCATACTTTCTTGATCACGGATGGCCACTTGGAGATTTGGAGAGAATTCAGCAACCAGGAGTCAACTCTAACCTGTGCAGTTGAAATAGACTAAAAGACGCTGTATTATTGAAGAGATCTGAATGGCTAATGGCTACAGGGATCAGTTATGATGCTTTATAATAGCAAATTAGGTAACAACTCAATCTTGGCCCTTAGATTCATTACAGGTATTCTCCATGGCATAATTACTTTAGCAGTTCAAGAGGGAGGGAACCAAGCTGCTCTTTTGCAAAACTCCCCTGTCTCCTCACAGCGAAATGAAGACACTTTTGTGATTCAGCAGCGAATAAGTGCCCTCCTAGTTTCCTGTTTCCATTCCTGCTCTGGGAACAGGAGGAATGGGTAGCCAAGTAGGATGGCCCAAGACAGGTTATATATGTATAAGTTTTTAGAAGAGAGAAGTTCCTCACTCCTCAATACCCTTCCCACAGGGTATTTGCATAGAACATCAGTCGCTCCCATGGTGACACCAGCTGGAGCATAGCCAATGACAGCCTACTGGGGAGGATTTGGACAAGGTGAAGAAGGGTGAGCATTTAGGGTAAGAAGCTCCAAGTGGGGATATCCTCCGTTTTATAATCTGGAGGGAGAAGATGCAAGGAGAGTGGTCTCCATTTTAGTGTCTGCAGGTAATTTTCATGTGCAGCAATGTTCATTAGGTAGACTTGCAAGCATGTATTCCTCTAGACTTTAAACTCACTGTGGACAGGGATCATGTCTACCAGCTCTGCTGTACTGTCCACTCCTACGCACTTAGTGCAGTGCTCTGCACACAATAAGCCCTAATAAATACCACTGATAGATTATGAGTCAACAGGGTGAACCACTAAAGAACACTCCTGATGATGGTGTGAATGCCCACAGAAGAGCTGCAAAGGAAGGAAGAACAGTTCCTTTCCAGGTGAGCAGCCTCTCCTGAGTTGAAGTTAGAAATAAGTTCTAGATTAAGGGTAGGGAATCATTCCCATATTTGGTTTAAGAGCTATTGCACAACTCCTCTTGCAGTTAAAATCCTTGACTATAAATACACCAGTTATATATTTAAAAATCATAGACATCTGTTCAATCCTCATGTGGAACCCACAGACTTGGAGAGATCGTTATCACAGGGGGAGTGGGTGTTTTCTTATTCCTCCAAGATTCAGTAACCAGCCTTTCCGGTGCAGGACTGGCTAGATGAGTCTCGGATGCTTCCTGTGCCATCTTGGGCTTCCAAGTTTGAGTCCCAAGCTGGCAGCAGTGGACCGTGACAACGTGTGGGTGCACTAGAAGGGACCCCCAAGAAAGCCCATGCCTAGGGTGGGCACTGAGACTCAGGGGAAGTTGCATGGCCTAGTGTTAGGAGCACACGTCAGGGAGCCAGAGGAACTGGGTTTTAATCCTAGCTCCATCACTTGCCTGCTCTGTGACCTTGGGCAAATCACCTAACTCCTCTATGCCTCAGTTTCCTCATACGTTTAATGGAGATTGACTCCTACTCCTTAGACTGCAAACCCCGTGTAAATTAAGGACTGAATATCTTGTATCTACCCCACTGCTCTTGGTACACGGCAAGAATTTAGCAAATACTATTATTATTTTTATTGTTATTATAATACCAAAGGATATCCAGATCCAAAGATCAATCAATCAATCAATCAATCAATGAATAGCACGTATCACAAGCAGACTGGAGGGAATGGGAAAACCCTCATCTGGTCAATCATTTAATCAATAACATTTTTTGAGTACTTCTGGGTGCGGAGCACTATTCTCAGCATTTGGGAGAGAACGATATAACAGAGTTGGTAGACATGTTTCCTGCCCACAAGGAGTTTACAATTTAGAGGGAGTCTTCTCTCACAACCCAACACCCAGCCACCACTGAGCCTTTCTCTTTCTCAACCCCAGCAACTTCTGACCTTAGGGATGAGTTGAGGAGCCAGGAGAAGAAGAGTCGAGGGAATCTAGGGTGGACTGGGGTGGGTAGGGGCCAGAGGAAAGTCCTGGATGCAGTTGCATAAGGGATAGAACCCATTATCCGTCCCCAATCTTTGGTGTTTACGGATTCATTCCTTTACTCAGAAGAGGATCCCTGAACTTTTACTTTGCCCCAATTGCAGGTCTGTTCCTCCTCCCTCCTCCCTTCTCTTGTTCAAATTTCAACTATCTCATACAACCTTTTAGCACCCTATCAGAAAAGCTTGACAATGGGGCACAATTATTTATATTCCTTTACTCCAAGCTCTTTGGGGGCAGGGATCATGCCCACCAACCCTAATGCATTGCACTCTCCCAAGCACTTAGTATAGTGGCCTGCACAAAGTAAGCACACAATATATACCATTGATTGATGGATGGATCCCAGTGGTATTGAGTGTGTTCTTCCTGTGTGCAGAGCACTGTATTGGTTGTCTACTGTGTGCAGAATGCTGAACTGAGCACTTGAAAGAGTCCAATAGAAGTAGAAGACATGGTCTGGTTTCTGCCCTTGAGGAATTTATAATCCAATGGGCATGGCGCCAAAGGCTACTGGACAAACTTCCCAATCAACATCACAGCTATGTAAAACACTTCCTCTGCCAAGACATCAACAGAGTCCAGAGTTTAACCTGGACTTGTGGTACAGCTCTTTCTCCAGTTCTACTCTCCCTGCTCGGTCTATCCACCAATTCCATTTACTGAGCACCTCCCATGTGCAGAGCACTGGATGAAGCACTGGGAGAGTACAGTGGAAATTAGAATACACGATCCCTGCAGTCAATCAGAAGGGTACGTTGTCAGGGCTGGCTTGTCTCATTGGCTGGCCTATAGTTTCTGAATTTTCATAAGTTACTGCAGCAGACTTAAAATCTATAAACATCTGTGCAAGTAGGAAGTTGGAAAAGATAGGGATAAACATGGGAAATGAAGGCCGTCTATTATTCCACATGCCAAATGGCTACCCCAGCTGAGCCCCACTACATCGAGGGACTCAACTGGTATTTCTGGCTTTCATTTCAATCAAATACAATGTTTCTGTTGGAGTTTCCTTCATGGAAGGATGTTTTGACAAAGGCAAATACTTTTTAGTTTTTAGAAACAAGAACATAACTGATATCGATTTCAGAAGGAAATCATTTAAATGGGTGTCACCACTTGCAGTCCTCCTGACTGTAAGCTCATGGTGGGCAGGATATATGTCTGCTGATCGCTATATCTTACTCTCCCAAGTGTTCAGTACAGTGTTCTGCACAGAGTAAATGCTTAACTATGACTGACTTACTTGCTAAAATAAGACAAAGCCATATAAAAGACCAGTTTTGAAGGGAATCCTTTAGATTGAAGATGTATGTGGGCAGTCTCCCACGCACTTAATACAGTGCTCTGCACAATAAGCACTTAATGAATACCATTGATTGACTGATGATTAGTTTTGTTGGGTGTAGGTAAGCAGAGGAATGATGAGGTGGAAAGAACACCTCTATCTCCTCTTAATAGCTGACAACTGCAAGTAAAGGCTGACCCATTTCTCATCTGTAGACTGAGGATAGCCAAGGAGGGAGGGATGGTTCCCAAAACACATAGCAGCTGCCCAGCAATTAAACAAGTGTCATCTGTTCATCTGTAATAAACTGAACCCATGAGATTCCTGTAGCCTTAATTAGGAGTGTATTGCTTTTTGGGGAGGAATTGGGGTGGGAAGAGGTTGAGGCTAAAGCGAAAGATAGAGGAAATATCTTCATTGCTCAAGACTTCTTTTTCCTCAGTATCAATCAAATTTTTTGAGAGTTCACTGTTTTCAGAGTACTGACTGTATTAAGCGCTTGGGAAAGTACAAAATAACAGAGTTGGTAGACAGGTTCTCTACCCACATCTAGCTTACAGTCCAGTGGGCTTTCTCAGTACCTGAAACAAGCATGAAAGAGTCCTGAGATATGGACCAAAGTGGAAATAAAAGACCCCAGGTGACATCCCAGTGCTTAGAACAGTGCTTGGCACATAGTAAGTGCTTAACAAATACCATTATTATTATTATAATGGGCATCACTTATAGACAATTATAACATTTGAACCTTATTTTTCAGTCTGTGCAAAGCCTTGCTCCATGCACCTAGAATAAACATTAGCACGATGCATAAGGCATCATATTGTCCCTCTTTAAGCTAGTGCAGAAATGTGACCTCCGCAAGGCTTTGAAGGCTTTCTAGCCACCCACCACCATACCACTTCAAACTCAGATTGTCCAGGCTTTCCAGAAGAGACTGTCCTGGCCAGACACAACAGAATTAGCAGACAGAGGTGATGCTACCCTTCTTGAATTAATAGGAGTTAGGCCATTTGGGGAAGTTGGAGCTGTTAGAAGTGAGGGGCCTTAGTTGAGTGCATAATCTAGACTGTAAACTCATCTCTAGACTGTAAACTCACTATGGGCAAGGGAATTGTCTGCTAATTCTGTTTTGTTGTATTTTCCCAAGGGCTTAGTACAGTGCTTTGCAAATAGTAAGCACTCAATTAATACGATTGATCAACTGATGCAAGTGTGGAAGGGCACATAATCTCCTTCAGTGCTATTTGTGGGTGAATGTGTTTGTGGGTGAGGTTTCTGGCCAAGACCCCTGGTTATGTATTGCTTGCTCCATAGCATTCTGCTTTCACTAACTGACAAGTTAGCCCATTGTTGGGTAGGGACTGTCTCTATATGTTGCCAACTTGTACTCCCCAAGTGCTTAGTACAGCGCTCTGCACACAGTAAGTGCTCAATAAACATGATTGAATGAATGAATATCAATCCATCAATGGTATTTATTGAGAGCCTACTGAATGCAAAGCACTCTATTAAGAACTTGAGAGAATAACAGAAGCACAAGGTACACAGTCCCTGCCCTAAAAAAGACAGAGAAAAATGTCATTTGAGAGTAGTGGGAGTAGGAAGGAGAATAAGAAAATAACAGGAACTCCTTACCACTGGCTTTCAAGCACTCAACCAGTTCTCCCCTCCTACCACAGGAGCTCACCTTCTCCAGGAGGCCTTCCCAGACTGAGTCCCCCTCTTATCCTCTCCTCCTCCTCCCCTCCCCATCACCCCCACTCCCTCCCTCTGCCTTACCTCCTTCCCCTCCCCACAGCACTGGTGTATATTTGTACATATTTATTACTCTATTTTAATAATGATGTGTATATATCTATAATATATAGCTTTTAATTCTATTTGTTCTGACAGTTTTGACACCTGTCTACATGTTTTGTTTTGTTGTCTGTCTCCCCCTTCTAGATTGTGAGCCCGCTGTTGGGTAGGGACCGTCTCTATATGTTGCCGACTTGCACTTCCCAAGAGCTTAGTACAGTGCTCTGCACACAGTAAGTGCTCAATAAATATGATTGAATGAATTAACGAATGAATGAATATAATTCTATCTATTTTGATGGTATTGACACCTGTCTACTTGTTCTGTTTTGCTGTCTGTCTCCTGCTTCTAGACTGTGAACCCGTGGTTGGGTAGGGACTGTCTCTATGTGTTGCCAAATGATGATGAACAAGAAATAGTACAAGTGTGCCAGGATGAAATAGCTAAATCAGAGTAGCCTTGGAAGTAATCAATCAGTGGTATTTATTGAGTGCTTACAGTGTGCAGAGCACTGTATTAAGTGCTTGGGAGAGTACAATATAACAGATGCCCAGAAGGAGCTAAAGCAATATGGCCTTAGTGGAAAAAGCCCAGGCCTGAAAGTCAGTGGTCCTGGGTTCTAGTCCAAGCTTTACCACCGGCCTGCTGAGTGACTTGGGGCAAGTCCCTTGAGCCTCAATTTCCTCATCTGTAAAATGGGGACTTAATACCTGTTCTACATCCTTTGTTCTGTGAGCCCCATGAGGAATAATTACTGTGTCCAACGTCTTCTATCTATGCCAGTGCTTGGCACAGTGACCATTTGCTGGGCAAAATGTGAAACTACAGGGATTTCATAAGTGCAGCAGTCTCTATTACTCTCAGTTAAGACTCTTAGGACTAAATGGCTGCATAATATTTGGAGGGTCTCCTACCCACCCTCATTCCATTTAAGTTCTCCATTCCTAAGACAAAATCTTATACAGGCTTTATCTGCAGTATCTTTAAACTATGCATTGTAAATTATTTGTTCATTTTAATGTCTGTCTCCCTCTCTAAACTGCAAACTTCTTATGGGCAGGAAAAATGTCTAATTCTGTTCTCTCCCAAGCTCTTAGTACAGTGCTCTGCACATAGTAAGCATTCAATAAATACTATTGATTTGTGGTTTGATTGAAATAATATCTTGCTAGCCCTGACCTCTTCCCTTCACTGCAATCTCTCTTCCTGCCTCCAAGACATCTCCTAATCTGCCCTTTCCTCGCCATCCAAATGGCCACCATCCTGGTCCAGGTACTAGTCACATCCTGACTAGATTACTATATATGGTTTTTTATGGTATTTGTTAAGCACGTACTACATGCCAGGCTTTGTACTAGACGCTGATGTAGATACAAGCTAATCAGATTGGAAACAGTCCATGTCCCACATGGGGCTCATTGGTTAAATCCCCATTTTATAGATGAAGTAACTGAGAACTAGAGAAGTTCAGTGACTTGCCCGAGGTCACACAGCAGATAAGTGGTGGAGTTGGAATTAGAACCCAAATCCTCTGGCTTCCAGGCATGTGTTCTATCCATTAGGCCATGCTGTTTCCTTGTCTCTTGTGTCTGCCCTTTCCACTCTATAGTTCACTCTGCTTTATGGATCATTTTTCTAAAACTATTTTCTGCATTCATTTCCCCACTTCTCAGAAGCATTCGATAGTTACTCATTCATCTTTCTTCTGAGGCACCCCATCAGTTCTCTCTTCTCTTATTTATCTGCTCACTTCTCTCCTCACAGCCCAGCTCACACTCTTCACTCCTTTCAAGCTTACTGATTCACTAAGCCTCATTCCTGTCTTTCTCACTTACTCTTGCCTTTCCTCCCTTTCTGGAACTCCCTTCCAACCTTCAAATTCAGCAGACCATAGTTCTCTCCATCTTCAAAGCCCTTCTGAAATCCTATTTCAACCATTCATTTTTCTTTTCTCCAAGTCATAGTCTCTTAACTTCCACCTCAGCATTTCTACCTGATCAGCTATCGTCAGAGTATGTATATTAAAATATGTATATTAATATATATATTCCGATAGCTATATCTATATCTACAGAGATAGAGAGATCAGCTAAACTATCCTCAGCTACGGACTGCCAATTTTCAGATGCGTTGTAACATCGTTATTGGTTTTGTTTTACTGCATTTTGGAAATGTCTTTTCTGTCCTCCTTTGCTTTTGGTTTCCCAATTTCAATTCTCCATTCAGCAACTGTTTGGATATTCCACGGGCATTCATTCTCCACACATAATCCACCCAATGTTGGAGCAGCATGAAAAGGCAGTATAGCCTAGTGAAAAGAGCACAGATACCAGAGTGAGGAGACCAGGGTTCTAATTCTGTCCTCACCACTTGCCTCCTGGGTGACCTTGGACAAGTTTCTTAACTTATCTAGTCCTCAGTCTCCTCATCTGTAAAATGGGGATCAAATACCTGCTCTCTCTCCTATTTTGACTATGACAAGTGAAGGACCTGATTATCTTGTATGTTCACCAGAGTTTAGAACTGTACTTGGCACATAGCACATGTTAAACAAATACTGTAATTATTAGTGTAGCTGTTTTGAGTTGACCGCATTTTCAGTGCAAAGAGACCAACTACGTTCAAGACCTTCATCGTTTAGGATCTTGTCTTTGCTGTTAGAAGTTGAGCGTGGCCCATAAATGTCACTGCTTAAGGAGCGACAAGTGGCATCTGTGTGAGGTGCAGGTCTCACAGCCATAGGGAAAGTTTGACAGTGCTTCAGAACTACAGTCTTGGCTATATGAAATCATCAAATTCTGAGACTATTTCTGGTTGGCATGGCTTGGCCAGGTCAGAGCGGAGAGTGCCATTTCCCGTCAACACCAGCCGGAGCACTTCTATTCAGATGTCAGAAGCTCACAGTCCTAATCCTGGCTCCACCAATTGTCTGCTGTGACTTTGGGCAAATCACTTCACTTCTCTGTGCCTCAGTTACCTCATCTGTAAAACGGGGACTGAGACTGCAAGCCCCACATGGGACAGGGATGGTATCCAACTTGATTTGCTTGTATCCACTCCAGAGCTTAATACAGTGCTTGGTAAATAATCAGTGCTTAAATGCCATCATTATTATATACATTTCCCCAGTCTATCAATTCAATCATATTTCCTGAACACTTATTGTGTGCAGAGCGCTGTACTAAGCCCTTGAGGGAGTACAATATAACAAAATGTTCCCTGACCACAAGGTGCTTACAGTCCACAGGGATGGAGCCTATATTGTGTGCAGGGAAATTTACTAAGTGCTTGGGAGAGTATAGTGTAACCGAAGTGGTAGACACATTCCCTGCCCATTATTTGAACACTTAGTTATCCACATATCCATATTCCTATACTCTTCTTGTCCCTAACTGTAATTTATTCTGGGTCTAGGTATAGATTATAAATTTTCTGAGACAAGAGATTTTGTCTTCTAACTCTATTGAATTCACCCGAGTGATGTACCAATGCACTGTGCTCTGCCCGAAATAGGTATTCAATAAATACTACTGATTGTTTGGTTGATTCAGGCTGTGTATGTTTAAGAATAATGCTGCTAATGCTAAAATAACTGATTACTTGATTATTATTAAAATGCTACTCAGTAGATATGATTTTTGCAGCTCAGCAGATACCACAAGCAACACATCACTTAGAACAGTGCTTGGCACATAGTAAGCACTTAATAAAAAAAAGATCCCCTTTTTTAATGGTATTTGTTATGTGCTTACTATTGTACCAGGCACTGTACTAAGCACTGGGGTTGTACACAGTCCCTCTCTCTCTTGGGGCTCACAATCTTAATCCTTATTTTACAGATAAGGTAACTGAGGCCCAGAGAAGTTAAATGCTTTGCCCAAGGTCACATAGCAGACAAGTGGCAGAATCAGAATTATTACTGCTAATAATAACGATAATAATAATGGTATTTGTTAAGTGCTTACTATGTGCCAAGCACTGTTCTATGCACTGGGGTAGATATAAGGTAATCAGGTTGTCCCACGTGGGGCTCACAGTCTTAATACCCATTTTACAGATGAGGTAACTGAGGCACAGAGAAGATAAGTGACTTGCCTAAGGTCACCCAGCAGACAAGTGGTAGAGCCGGGATTAGAACCCAGGTTCTTCTGACCGCCAGGCCCATAATCTTTCCCCTAGGCCACCATGTTTCTCTATACAGTATTCATAGATCTTACAAAACTATCAGCAGCCTGGACTCCAGAAATTAGTCAGTACATTCAGCTGTCCTGAGAAGTTAACAAAGCATAGCTGAACAGGATATGTTGACTAGAACTGGATGAACCACACAGTCCTCCTTCCCCCTGGTAATTGTCAGAAAATAGCCCAACATGACATCTTGAATTCTAGGACTATAAATGGAAATACATTAGAGAGGCAGCGTGGCTCAGTGGAAAGAGCATGGGCTTGCGAGTCAGAGGTCATGGGTTCTAATCCCTCTCTACCGCTTGTCAGCTGTGTGACTTTGGGCAGTCACTTAACTTCTCTGGGCCTTAGTTACCTCATCTGTAAAATAGGGATTAGGAAATTAGGATTTCCTCCCTTCAAGGCCCTACTGAGAGCTCACCTCCTCCAGGAGGCCTTCCCAGACTGAGCCCCTTCCTTCTCCCCCCTCGCCCCCCTCTCATCTGACCTCCTTCCCTTCCCCACAGCACCTGTATATATGTATATATGTTTGTACATATTTATTACTCTATTTATTTATTATTTTACTTGTACATATCTATTCTATTTATTTTATTTTCTTAGTATGTTTGGTTTTGTTCTCTGTCTCCCCCTTTTAGACTGCGAGCCCACTGTTGGGTAGGGACTGTCTCTATATGTTGCCAACTTGTACTTCCCAAGCGCTTAGTACAGTGCTCTGCACACAGTAAGCGCTCAATAAATATGATTGATTGATTGATTGACTGTGAGCCCCATGTGGGACCACCTGATCACCTTGTATCTTCCCCAGCACTTAGAACAGTGCTTTGCACATAGTAAGTGCTTAACAAATGCCATTATTATTATTGTTGTTATTATTATTCACTGTGAGAGCTGATCTGACTCCCAAAATATAAGGGAAGTCATCTTCCCTGACACCATTTTCAGGTCTTTTATAATAAGCTATGTCTTGACCATGGATTTCAAGTACTCCTCTTACTACTCCTATTCAAAGTGCATCTCTCCCTTGAACTCATAGATCAAGGACCCTATCCTGCCCAACAACAACAGTAATAATTATAATGATGGTATTTTAAAATCACTTAATATGTACTAAGAACTGAAGTAGGTACAAGATAATCGAAGTGGGCAGAGTCCCCATCCCACATAAGGCTCACAATCTAAGAGGGAGGGCAAACAGATATTTTATTCCCACTCTTCAGTTGAGGAAAGTTAGACACAGGGAAGTTAAATGACTCGCCCAAAGTCACGCAGCAGGCAAGTGGCCTAGGACCCAAGTCTTCCGACTCCAAGGCCTCTGACCTTTCTACTGCCTCCCTGAAGTCAATCCCAAAGCTCAATCCCTAGCAGCCCTCCCTGTAATTAAATAATAGTAATAATAATAATTTTGGTATTTGTTGTGTGCTATGTGCCAAGCACTGTTCTAAATGCTGGGGGAGATACAAGGTAATCTGGTTTTCCCACTTGGGGCTCACGGTCTTAATCCCCATTTTACAGATGAGGTAGCTGAGGCCCAGAGAAGTTAAGTGACTTGCTCAAAGTCACATAGCTGAGAAGTGGCGGAGCCAGGATTAGAACCCATGACCTCCGACTCCCAAACCCGCGCTCTTTCCACGGAGCCACACTGCTTCTTAAATAGGGCCATGGTTCTGACTCCTGACTAAATGGGAATATGCTGGTCTATGAGAATGCCATCTGGGAGCAGCTGTGAGTGGGAAGACAGATTTGATGAGTGGTGAGGCCCAAGCTGCTTGCTGAATGGTGCATGCTCACACTATTGATGCACTGGAGTAAATAGAGTGGGGGATTGTTGAAGGATGATTGTTTCAATGAGGACCTTATGTTCTCCTTCAAGGTTAAGGAAGCAAGCGACTTTTTCATTTCTCACTTTCTCCTCCCTTGCCTTCTGTTTTTTCACTCTCTGGATCAGACTGTTTTCAGTCTGAAATTTGTTTTCAATCTCTATAGGACTTTGGTAGTTTTCCTCTATGTTCCCTTGAAAACATTGCATTTTGCTGATGCCTCAGGCCTTGGGTGCCTCAGCAGTGACAAGATGGTTGGATAAATGTTGGAGGTGTATTTGCAAGGTTGATCAAATGGATCGTTGCCACGTGTTATGGATTCCCCCTGGAATCCAATGGTACTAAAGATATAAATCTCTTCATACATCGTTGGAGGAGCTCCAAGAGCTACTAGAAAGTGCAAAAGAAATGGAAATCAGGAGATCTGAGTTTGAGTCATACCTCCATTACTAGACTTCTGTGTGACTTTGGGCAACTCATTTAACCTCTCTGTATCTCAGTTTCCTTATGTGTGAAATCAGTCAATCATTGAGCCAGTTGTTGGGTAGGGACCATCTCTATATGTTGCCAACTTGTACTTCCCAAGCGCTTAGTACAGTGCTCTGCACACAGTAAGCACTCAATAAATACGACTGAATGAATGAATGAATTATTTATTTATCATGCACTGTGCTAAACTCTTGGGAGAGTAGAGTTGATAGACACAATCTCTGCCCTAAAGGAGCTTACAGTTTAGTGAGGAAGCTAGGCATTAAGAAATTACAGAGGGAGGAATCAGCAGAGCATATGGATTTGAATAATAATAATTGTGGTATTTGTTAAGTGCTTACTATGTGCTAGGAACTGAAATAAGCACTGAGGTGGGTACAAGGTAATCGAGTTGGACACAGTCCCTGTCCTACAGAGGGCTCACAGACTTAATTTTCATTTTCCAGATGAGGGAACTGAGGCAGAGAGAAGTTAAGTGACTTGCTCAAGGTCACACAGCAGACAAGTGGCAGACCTGGGATTAGAACCTAGGTCCTTCTGGCTCCCTAGCCCTTGCACTTTCCACTAAGCCACAAGGTTGGGTGAGTATGAAAATTCTTAGGGGATACAGCCCCAAGTGCAAAGGTGACTCAGTTGGGAGGGTCATTTGGGAAGGGAATTGATAAGTTAGTTTGGGAAGGTTTCCGGGAGGAGATATGATTTTAGTAGGGCTTTGATGATGGGGGTCAGGGGAGATCAGTTGGATATGAAATGATGAGGTACATTTTCCCATCAGCTTTCTAGTATCTACCTCAGATCTTAGCCTATGTAAAACCTTAATAAGTGTCACAATTTTAATTATGTAATAATCAAAATCTTGTATTGAGCACTGAAACTCTACAGAACTATGTACTAAGGACCTGGGATATTTAGATAAATAGTGATCAATCAATGACATTCATTGAGTACTTACTGCATGCACAGCAATGTAATAAGTGCTTGGGTGAGTACAGTGAAACCCAGTTGGTAGACAAAGTCCCTGCTCATGACAAACTTATGGTCTAGAGGGGGAGACAGACATTAATGTAAATAAATAATAATAATAATGGCATTTGTTAAGCACTTACTATTTGCCAAGCACTGTTCTAAGCGCTGGGATACATACAAGGTTAACAGGTTGTCCCATGGGGGGTTCACAGTCTTGATACCCACTTTACAGAGGAGGTTACTAAGGCACAGAGAAGTTAGGTGACTTGCCCAAAGTCACACAGCTGACAAGTGGTGAAGTCGGATTTGGAACACAACCTCTGACCCCCAAGCCTGTGCTCTTTCCATTAAGCCACATTGCTTCTGTATGTACATAGATTATTTGAGGCTCAGGGAGGGGTGAATCAGGGGTGAAAATCCAAGTGTAAGGGCAATGCAGAAGAGAGTGGGGAAAGAGGAAATGAGGGCTTAGCCACGGAAGGCCTCTTGGAGATGTGCTTTTAATAAGGCTTTGAAAGTGAAGAGAGTGATCATCTGTCAAAAATAAACAGGGACGGTGCTCCAAACTGGAGACAGGATGTGGGCGAGGAGTTGGGTGCTAGATAAAAGAGATCAAGTGCTTAGTACAGTGCTCTTTGCCCCTTGTCTCTTCCCCCCTCTCCCTGCCCCACTTCTCTTACATATATATGCATATATCTATAATTCCATGTATTTATATTGATGCCTGTTTACTTGCATTGAGGTATGGATGTCTGTCTCCATCCACCCCTCCCCTTCTCCTCCCTCCGCTCACCCATCACCAGACTGTGAACCTGTTGTGGGCTGGGATTGCCTCTCTTTATTGCTGTATTATACTTTCCAAGCACTTAGTACAGTGCTCTGCAAACAGTAAGCACCCAATAAATACAATTGATTGAGTGAATGAATGAAGGTACAGTGAGTAGGTTGGCGTGAGAGGAGTGAAGTATTTGGGCTGGGTTGTAGTATGAAATCAACGAGGTAAGGCAGGAAGGAGGAAGATGGTAAGGAGTTTCTGTTTGATGCAGAAGTGGGTGGGCAACCACTGGAGGTTCTTGCAGACTGGGGAAATGTAGACAATGTTTTTGTAGAAAAATGATCTGGGCAGCAGAGTGAAGTGTGAACTAAGGTTTGGAGAGGCAGGATCCAGGAAGATCAGCAAGAGGCTGATGCAGTAATCAAGGCAGGATGGAGTAAGTACTAGGATTAATATGGTAGCATTTTGGATGGAGAGGAAAGAGGAGATTTTAGCGATGTTTTGAAGGTTGAACTGACAGGTACTCTGCACAAAGTGCTCAATAAATATGATTGATAAGATTGGCTTTCCTGATTCAAGAGTCTTCTTCTCTGGGTACTCTCCAGATGCAGAATTATTTTATTGATAATTTGGTTTTCCCACTCATTGAGCAGACCACTGCTCTCTCATCCCTTGTAGACTGATGATTGTTTTTGGCATTTTGACATTGGTACTTATTTGTGCATTGAAATCCCTGTGCTGATCAGCTCTATAGAATGCTGTTTTGCTGCACTGCATCTGTCAATGTGCAAACACCTGGAAATAGAGCACAGGTTTGGCAGTCAGAGGTCATGGTTTCTAATCCCATCCCCATCACTTGTCAGATGTGTGACTTTGGGCAAGTCACTTAATGTCTCTGTGCCTCAGTTTTCTCATCTGTAAAATAGGGATTAAGCCTGAGCACCAAATGGGACATCCTGATTACCTTGTCTCTCCCCCAGGGCTTAGAACAGTGCTTGGCACATAGTAAATGTTTAACAAACATCATTATTATTCTTAGGCTTAACTAGGTAACAATTTTGCAAAATGGAGTGACAGTCCTCAGATTCTAGCAGCAAGGCAATATGCTGGGATGTTTTCCTTATGCAAATCTTGTAATGTCTCCACACAAAGCATGGATTTGGCTGCGGAAATTGGATTTTCCTTCTTTTATTGAAGACTTCTTTGGTGCACAGTTGTTATGTGTGGCCCCACTGAGGTGGAGAAATCCATTCTTGAGTTTTTCTCTACCACCCAACACTCATTTGTCATTGAAAAACTGTGAGAGTTCAACTTTTTCATGAAGCTGCATCTGAAATACTGAAAAGACATAGCTCTCCAGAGTGATAAAGTAGGTTTGGTGATAAAATATCCTTCTGGGAATATCAGTTACTCGGCCTAGTTTCTGAATTTAAGGACAAAATTCCTATCCGTTTTTTGCCTTTGGATCATCCAGCGAAGAGCCTAATATTTATGGCTAGTAACCATGACTGAGACGATATCTTCACTTTGAATTCAATACATCCCTGAAGAAGGCAAATACCTGGAGCAGTTTATCTTACTCCTACTGAGAATCGTGCGCCATAAATGTTGAGTATTAGCATCACCTAAAGCTCCTAATATAAAAACCCATATTACTGAAATGCAGACACCTTTTAGATAATGTTAGATACTTGTAGAGCAACAGCCTCTAGGTCATCGTGTCAGCACAGCTTAGAGGTATATTTTACATCAGTAAACAAATCAGTATTCCATTTTCAGCAGACTCACAAGCCTCTCTCTGTTCCTTATGTACTCTGGAAGTATTCATTGCAACGTGACTGTGTGTCTTGTGTATGTTATTCACCCCAAATTACATATCCCAGATTAAATGCATTCATTGGTAATTAAATGCATTTCCTGAGAGGAAGATTCAGTTGTCTATGGTGCTTTAGGAAAGTGCAACTGTGTACAGATATAGGAATGAAGAATAAGAAAATGGGATATTTAAAAGACAGCAGTAGTAATAGTATGCATGTCATGAGCACCTACTGAGTGCTAAACACGGTACTAGGTTTTTGGAAAATACAAACAGCAACACAAGACACTTTCCCTGTCCACAGGAATGTAATAATAACAACAATAATAATGAAAATTTGGGTATTTAAGTTCTTAGTATATGCCAAGCATTGTACTTAGTGCTGATGTAAATACAAGATAATCAGGTCCCATATGGGGCTTACAGTCTAGGAAGGCTAATGACTTACCCAAGGTCCCACAGCAGGTAAGTGGCAGAGTCAGGATTTGATTTCCAGGCCCATGCTTTTTCCACTAGCCTTCACTGCATCTCACTCTGTTGAAGAAAAAGAAGGCAGATGTCAGCAGGAATAAGTGGGACGAGGCTAAAGGGGCAGAGAAAGGGACAAATTAGTGCAAAAGCAGGTAAAAAGAGAGAGGAAGAAACAGGCCAAAAAACCAACAGCAGTGGTTAAGAGTAGAGACAGGGACAGGTAGGGAGTAATCCACTTGTCATGGAGTCTGATGCCTCTGTTGTCACCACGCTTTGTCTTAATGCTCACTGAAGGCAATACTGAACATTTGTATTCTATTTTCCAATTCTTTATCAGTGCATAGTTGGACAGTATATTGTGTAGGTTATAGAATTTGGGGACTATTTTAAGCTCTGTGTTGCCAACAAAGGCTTTATGTAGGGTTTTCCAGATTTAGGCAGATACATAACTTTAATTTTCTTGAGACATTTATCAATAGTTTAGATTTAGAGTAGCCCAGTTTCTCCCTCACTCTCAGTGTCTTTGAATCCATCTGCAAATCCATCAGTGGTGTTTATTGAGTACTTACTGTATGCAAAGTATAAACTATTTGCAAAGCAAGCCTGTCTCCCCAGTTATAGCAGTGAAAATATGAAGCAATGTGGACAAGCTGCTCCTTTTTTATGGTAATTGTTAAGAACTTTCTATGTGCCAGGGACTGTTCCAAGCACTGGGGTAGATAAATCAGGTTGGACACAGTCCATGTCCCAGATGGGGCTCACAGTCATAATCTCATTTTACAGTTGAGATAACTGAGGCACAGAGAAGTTAAGTAACTTGCCCAAGGTCACACAGCAGACAAGTAGCTATCAAGTCTCAAGTGCTCTGTCAAGTGGTCTATCAAGTTTGGCCTATCATTTCCTGTATTTGTTCTCCCTTCTGTGTCACCTATGAACTTGGGTCTGTACTCTCTGCATTTAATATTCACCTCATCCTCAGTCCCACAGTACTCTTGGGCATGGAATTTGTTTAATGTCATAGTGTACTTTCTCAAGCCCTTTGTACAGTACTCTGCACACACTAAGTGCTCAATATATATGGCATTGATTATGTTCTTATCCTTGAACTCCATTTCCCCTCTCAGTATTTATTTCAATGCCTATCTCCCCCTCTAGATGGTAAGCTTTTGGGCAGGGTTTGTGGCTACCAACTCGACTGTATTTCACTCTCCTAAGTGCGTAGTACAATGGTCTGAACATTGTAAGTGCTCAATCAATACCAAGATTTGATTGATTGATTATTGGAGAGGAATTGGGGCAGAAAGAGTGGGGGATAACAGGGACCCAAAAAGGGAAAAGGCACTGTACTTGGCTTCTCTTTCCTTGGCATTATTTGGACTAATACAAGGGAGCCTTACAGAATGGATCATAGTAAAGACTCTCAGTTTAGCATTCCCATATCCCCACATGGTTTCCAGAATTGTCTACCAGAAATCATTTATGATTTTTTGTTAGGTACCTTCAAGGTTTTGTCTTCAATGTGAGTCCCAGGAACAAACATTTCATTTTGTTGCAAGTTTAAATACAAACAGCATTGATTATGAAATCAAATACTCTTAACAGAAAAATCAATATATGAAATATATCTTAGTACAGGAAAACACCTTCAGAAACCTTTTGAATAGAAGATGAAAGGAGGCAGCTCATGGATTACATTGCTTTGCTAAGGAAGTTACTGTGAACATGTCATCTGGAAAAATATAAAATGGAAAATCATTATGGAAAAGATTGACGGATTTTACCTGTTTTCTAAAGATGTGACCCAAAATGGGAGTTGGTCGGTTGATGCAAGTGCTCAGGGGTTTCTATCAGTACTTTTACATCAATGCTAAGTGAAAGCCTGAAGCACCATCAACTATTCATGAATACCTGCTGGATTGATATTATAGATATGGGACATTTATTTCCAAACCACCACATAACACAGAGCAATATCCTTTAAGGAAAGGAAACGCAAAGACATTCCTGTTTTGATTGCATTTTGCTTTGATATTTCGTCTCTGTCCAATGGGGATATTTTCCTGTCATAAGATAATAATCAGACTGCAGAAAACTAAACTAAAACCGTAGGACACCTCGGGTCCAAACATCCATTACTATGCCCCCGAATGCCACTTTGGTTTGCAAACCCTGTCTTCTGACTATTCAGTATTCTGCTTGGTTAAGAGAAGTTTCATTTCTTCTTTGCCACTAGTGTTTCTCCTATGACAAATCTCAATTTTACATGAAAAACTAGCAGGGCAATTGAACATTATGCTGGGAAAGCAAGTGAAATTGGGTGAAGGAGGCACTCAGATCCCATCTGGGAGCTCACTGCAACATTCAGGTACAGCCAGGTCAGGTAGTGGATTTCTAGGGTTGTTTTTGAGGAGCAGCAGCATCCAGAATCAAAACTTTCAAATCATTGATCAGTTGATCAACTGGATTAACTGAGCACTTACTGTGTGCAGAGCACTGTAGTAAGTATTTGGGAAAGTTCAGTTAAACAGAGTTGTAAACATGCTCTCTGCCCACAGTGAGTCTACAGCCTAGGGAGGGTTTATAATCTAGAGACTTCAATCCATGAATACAAAAAGCCACCTATCATGAGCCTATCAGTTACCGGCCTAGGTCATGTCCCAAACAAAAATCAAGTTGCAACAACACACCATTAGGGTTTTTTTTATTGCAATATTTAATTACTGGCCTGGGTCATGTCCAAAAAAAAATCAAGTTGTAACAACACACCATTAGGGGGTTTTTATTGCAATATTTAATACAGATCTATTTGAATGAGAACAGACATAGTCTGTTGCTCTTAAAGCAGGCTCAACCTCATAACCAAGGGGTGGTAGAGGTAGCTAGTTATAGTCTGTGGTGTTCCTTCACACAAACATCAAAATTCAATTAAGCATGGCTCCAGCATGTGGTTGAAACTTACCACAGGGGAAGGGTGCCACTCAAGCATGACTTAGGAAAACAAGGTAGATTAGTGCAAAATGGAGACTTAAAACAAAGTGGAATAAGGCTGGTTAAGAGTTGGTTTCCACACCCATAACAGTAATTTTAGCTCTATCCCTACCCTGTTCCAACGCCGATCCTATAGCCAGCTCAGCACTCCATTTTACATTTTCAATTTTCCAGAATTCTCCAAGATGGATCCTTTTTGCTTGGTACTGACATTGCTCATATTAAAGTATTTCCCTCTACTGCTTGTCTGGAGTGTGAGTTACTTTCCCCAAATCTATAATTATTTGCTGTTTGAAGCAATAGAGTAACCTGAAAAAGCATAATGCAAACGTCTCTGTGTCTTGTTGGCAAGATCAGATCTAGAAACAATAGCAGAGCAAGATTAATTTTTGACCCTCTGAATCATTGTTTAGAGGGCATTCAATGTTATGGAGAAAAAACATGAATTTCTCTATGGCAGTAGCTACATTTTACTTACGACACAACTACCACAGTCAGTTTTTTTTTTTTACTCTCCCTAAATTCAATCTATCAGTCGATGGGATGTATTGTGAGCTTCCTGTGTGCACTGTACTGTACTGAGTGGGAGAGGACAGTATGCCAATATGGCAAGAATTGGAGCAGGGAGCTTGATTGGGTGAGGAAATTCAGCCCAGATGCTATTGAATTTTCTTTAAATATATGGTCTCCACTTTCAGAGGTGGAGTAGAAGCATCCATGGGGCAGATGATCTGAAACATGAGTTTTCACCGCAGAATCTTTAATCTTACCCCATTGCCCGATAAACAAAACTAAGCAGAGTTGTCGACAAGTAGAGAATTTGTCTTGGAGAGGAAGTTGGCAGCATCCCCTGTTATCACCCTGGAACAAATTACTTTCTTTAGGCTCCTATTCTGTTCTCTAGTCATACACACACTCCCTGTAAAGCAGAAGCCTTGCCTCGAGGAAAGCAAAGTTTCTATCACTTGGCACAGATCATTAATTTCATGAATTTAATCATACAGCAGGAATTTTCTTCTGGTTTTTGCTAAGAGCAACAATGTTTTGGCACAGTAGTTAAAAGTTCAGCAATCTAAGAGAGTGCTTGCATTTAAACTAAACATTACACAATCTTCAAATGAAAAAAAAGAAAAAAAATATATATATATATATGTTTTCCTAGTCGGAAGATTGAGCTCTTCTGGTTTGGAGCATAATTCAGGGTAGAAATGGTCTTGATTGGGAGTGGGGGTTCAATCTGTCCCATTTCCACTCCTTCCAGTTCCCCAAATTCTCCCCTAATCCCAAATTCAGCAAGCTATAGCTTTTCCCATTCTAAAAGCCCTCCTAAAATCCCAGTTCTTCCACAAAGCCTTCCCCAATTGATTTACATCACCTGAAATCTGAGAGCCAACGCCACCCTTAACCCTTCATGTAGTTCACATCCATCCTCAGCACTTATCTATTTGTATTTTTAATAGCATTTGTTAAGCACTTATTATGTACCAGGCTCTCTACTAAGCACTGGGGTAGATACAAGATATCACGTTGGACACAGTCCATGCCCCACATGGGACTCACAGTCTTAATACTCATTTTACAGATGCGATATCTGAGGCACAGAGGAGTGAAGTGACTTGCCCAAGATCACACAGCAGAGAAGGGGTGTAGACAGGATTAGAACTCAGTTCCTCTGGTTCCCAGGCCTGTGCTGTTTCCACTAGGATGCATTATTTCCTAGTGTATAACCTGTATAGTCAATTATTGATCTCCCACCAGAAGTTTTGGACTATAGTCAAATATATCATCAAAGCTCTACTAATCTTGACACAGCTACAGTGGGTGGCTCTCATGGAAAGAATGAATGACAACAGGATTCCTGAACAGTTGCTATATGGAGGAATGAATCTGGGACAGCAAGAAGGACAAAGGAAACAGTTTAAGGACACAATGAAACAAAGCCTTAGTCAATCCTGATTCCCAACTGAAAACTGGGAGTCAGTTCCTGAGAAGAGACCAGCATACTTCACTGCTATCAAGAAGGGAGCGTCTCTCTAAGCAAATGTTTCATAAGGAATAAGAGACTGGAAGCAAAAGAAACGATGGTGCCGGATGCCACTAACGTTAAATATGATAACTCAACAAGGGACAATCTTTTCATGTGGAGGATGTCTGAGGGTTGTGGATTCCACTTTGGTTTTTTCATCTACACACAGACATTCACAGGTGAATTTCAGCCTCAGTGGTGGTTCTTTGAATATGAAGGATATCTGTACAATTATTAATTTGGCTATTTAATAATGATAATAATAATATTTATTAAGTACTTACTATGTGCCATGCATTGTACCAAATTCTGGGGTAGGCACAAAGCTAATCAGGTTGGACACAAGTCCCTGTCCCACATGGGGTTCACGGTCTAAGTAGAAGAGAGGAAAAGTATCAAATCCCCATTTTACAGCTGAGGAAAATGAGACTCAGAAAAAGTGAGTGACCTAGCCAAGGTCACCCAGCAGGCAAGTGGCAGAGCTGTGATTAGAACCCAATGCTCTGACTTTCAGGCCAGTGCTCTTTCCATTTTTGCACCTTAGATACACTATTTATGCTGTTCTTCCTCCACTTCTGCTGTTTGTAAATATTTTTTTGTTTCTTTGCCTCCAGAATTAGATTGTAAACTATAAATTTACCTAGCCTAATTTACCTAGGCTGTAAACTCCTTTAGGACAGGGATTATGTCAGTAACTGTTCTCCCTCCTACGTAGACTGTGAACCCCATGTGGGACAAGTTCTGTGGCTCACCTAATAATCTGGTATCTACCCCAGCACTTAGTAGAGTGCTTTGCATATAGTGAGGGCTAAGAAAAACCACTATTATTATTATTATTAACAATGATAACAATTTTATTGTACCCTCCAACTTCTTAGTAAAGTACTTGACAGTGTAAGAGTATATGCTCAACAAATATACAATGGAGAAGCAGAGTGGCTCCGTGGAAAGAGCCTGGGCTTTGGAGTCAGAGATCATGGGCTCAAATCCCGGCTCCACCAACTGTCAGCTGTGTGACTCAGGGCAAGTCACTTAACTTCTCTGGGCCTCACTCACTTCATCTGTAAAATGGGGATTAAGACTGTGAGCTCCCTGTGGGACAACCTGATCACCTTGTAACCTCACCAGCACTTAGAACAGTACTTTGCACATAGTAAGCACTTAATAAAAATGCCATCATTAAATATACTGATTGTAAACTCAGTTGAAAAGATGTGTGCAGAGCCATTTATTCAGAAAAATAGTTTGAACAGCAGAATGAAATACAGACCGGAGAGGTGAAAGGTTGAGGCTGGAGGCAAGGGAGAACAGTGAAGAGTCTCATCCAGTAGTCTACCCCCTAAACCAAATAATTTCATTGCCACCAATAGTACACTGACAAATAACAACAAACATAAAGTATATGACTATGACTAAGCTTATCATAGTAGTTTACAAAGATCTGATGAATTTTCACTGTGAGAGATGTCAAACCACAGATGGGCAGTGATACTGAAACGTTCACTCTCTGAGAGACAAAGAGTAGACAGGTATAAGCTTTGGTGCTAAGGTGTCTGATGGAATGGCCTTCTGGGGGAGGTAGGGTTTAGCTGCAGAATACCTCCTGGAGGAGATGCTTTTATAGAAGGCCTTCGAAAGTGGGGAGGGATAAAGTTTGGTGGATTTGAAAGAGGAGGGAATTCTAAACTGGGGCATCAGTACTGGGAGTGTTGAAAACAAGAGAGTCAGAAGGTGAGCTTGGGAAGAGTGAGGAGTGAAAGATGGGAGGAACAGGTAAGGAGAGCAGATATGAAAGATGGCAAAATCTGGCAGAGAGCTCTCAAGCCAATGGACAGAGTTTCTGCTGGATGTTTTGTTCAGCCTCAGCATTGATGACAGGGTAAGGAGCCACAACAGCAGCTTTTTTTTCCCCACTCCCTTCTGCATTGCCATGATTTGCTCCCTTTATTCACCCTCTTGTCTCCCATCCAACCCCACTCAGCCCCACAACATATATCACCTCCTTCATGGACTGCAATGACCCTGCCTCCTTCCTCTCGGCCATAGAAGCAGCGTGGCGTAGTGGATATCCCATGGGCCTGGGAGTCAGAAGGTCATGTATTCTAATCCTGGCTCTGGCAATTGTCTGCTGTGTGACCTTGGGCAAGCCACTTCACTTCTCTGTGCCTCAGTTCCCTCCTCTGTAAAATGGGGATTAAGACTGCGAGCTCTATGTGGTTCAGGGACTATGTCCAACCTATCTTGTATCTACCCCAGCACTTAGAACAGTGTCTGGCACATAATACGTGCTTAGCAAATGTAATGATAATAATAATAATATGTACATATCTTTCATTTACTTATTTATACTAATGTCTGTCTCCCCCTCTAGACTGCAAGCTCCTTGTGGGCAGGAAATGTTTCTACCAACTCTGCTACATTTACTCTCCCAAGCATTTATTACAGTGTTTTGCAAACAGTAAGCACTCAATAAACATGTTTAGTTAATATGATGTATTATACCCAGCCCTAGCCACACAGAGTACACTGGGGGTGGGCAGTTTGAACTTAATCAGCCATGGAGGAGGGGGCAGAGATTGCTCAGGGGAGCAAGGCTGCAATTTCCAAACGGTCCCGTGGAGATGACCAAGAGGCAAGCTGAAATGTGAGATTGTAGGGTGGGTGGTCAGCCACATATAGGCGGTTGCTGAATGAATGTGAGTGGAGGAGCTCTCTGCTCCTTGACAGCAAAAGGTTTAGAGGATCCAGAGCAAAGCTATGTGGCACAGCACTTTTAGAGGAACAAAGGAGGAAGAAGAACCAGCTGAGAAGGAGCAATTGGAGACTATAAGGTATGTGAAACCGAGGCCAAAGTGAGGATGGAAAAGGACAGGGTCAACCGTTTCAAAGTCAACCAAGAGGATGGGGAGGATAAGATCAGAGTTGAGAAAATTAGAATTAGCCAAAAGGGAAACTTAGGGGAGCACCCATCCTTCTATTCTATTTTTCCTACTATTTATACCTTGTTTTGTGTCTGTCTTCCCTGCTAGATGAGGGCAGGGAGCCCACAGTGAGCACAAACTTGAGATAATACAGAGTACTTTGGGAATAAAAGCGTTATACAAAAAGCAAGGTATGATTATGATTACTATTCATTCATTCATCCATTCATTCAATCGTATTTATTGAGCACTTACTGTGTGCACAGCACTGTACTAAGCACTTGGAAAGTACAATTCAGCAATAGAGACACTCCCTGCCCACACAGGGCTTACAGTCTAGAAGGGGAAAGACAGGCATCAATATAAATAAAATTAAAGATATGTACACATCAAAACAAGTATATAGGCATTAATATAACCACTTGTCTGCTGGGTGACCTTGGGCAAGTCACTTCATTTCTCTTTGCTTCAGTTCCCTCATCAATCCAACTGGCTTCCCCAAGTTTCCTGAAGATAGTCCCACGTCAGGGCAGTTTCAAGGAGTCTGGCCCCCAAGAGCATGCCATCCTGGTTCAAGTCTTAGGTGCCTTGGCCTCGGCCCCAATAATTACTATTATTATTATTCCATTAGACTGTAAACTCTTCCATTAGACTACAAGTTTCTTGAGAGGAGAGATTGTGTCTACCAACTTGATGTACTTTCTCAAGCTCTTAGTACAGTGTTCTGCACAAAGTGTCAATATGTATAACTGATTGATTGATCACGGATTGTCCAAAAGCTAAAGATATTTGGGTGCAACTAGGAAAAGATGAAGGATGGAAACCGATAAGCTTAAAAAATGAGAAAAGGGAATATGATATGACTAGAGGAAGTGAGGAGAGATTTAAAAAAATAGATTAAATGGACATCAGGGCTTTTGATGCTCCATCAAAAAGTTGGGATACTTTTGAAATTGGAACATTACAACATATGAGTTAATGAAAAGAGTAATATATAACATAAAAAGGTGTACAAAGTTTTACATTTCATGACTAATTTATTAAAAAGAACAGTGAAACAAATGAATAGTCGTTCAGGGTAGATTTCAATATTAATAAAAAAAGTTTAAATTATTTTTGTAAGAGCTGCACACTCTGTTCAAACTTTTTTTAATAAAAATCTATGATGCTGAGATAATGCTGATTATAAATTCTGAGCTCTTGGTGCAAAGGGGCTCTGTAAATCCAAGGTGCTATTTAGGACTCCTACTCTCTTCTTGGAAAGGGGTTTAGTGTGAGAAGAGGGGAGAAATGCACATATTTGTAGAGAGTTTTCTTGTGAGCTCATGTGGAGGGAGGGGTGTGAGGGGGTGCAACTTCTCCTACTGATTGGGCTCTTCCTCCTTTCATCCTATAACTGTACTGTGCCACATCAATAATTATCATTTATTTGATCAATGATCAAATGATCAGTGGTATTTATTGAGGCACAGAGTCCCTCCAGAGTCTTGTGACAGGTCCCTATTCTCCCAGCCCTGTCATGAGGAAGCACTGCAATGAGCTGGGAGCAAATCTGCCCACGTCCCTGTGGGCAACAAACAGAAACTCTTCACCATCAGCTTTAAAGCACTCCATCACCTCGCCCCTTCGTTCTTCCCCTCACTACTCTCCTACTACAACTCAGCCCACACAATTCTCTCCTCTGATGCCAACCTACTCACTGTACCTCATTATCATCTACCTCACCGCCAAACTCTTGGCCACATCCTACCTCTGGCCTATATCACCCTCCTTCTTTGTACCTGACAGGCAATTACTCTCCCTGCCCTTCAAAGCCTTGTTGAAGGCACATTTCCTCCAAGAGGACTTCCCTAACCTTCTTTTCCTTTTCTTCTGCTCCCTTCTGCATCGCCCTGACTTGCTCCCTTTTTTATCCCCCCTCCTATTCCCACAGCACTCATGTCCATACCCATAATGTATTTATTTTAACGTTTGTCTCCCCCTCTAGACTAAGTTCACTGTGGGCAAGGAATGTGTCTCTTATATTGCACCCTCCCAAGTGCTTAATACAGTGCTCTACACACAGTAAGTGTTCAATAAAGATGATTGTTCAATTGATTGACTCCTGGGTGTGGAGCCAACAGTGTTCATTGCTGTGGTAACAGAATGGGTAGGTTTGATCCTGGAATGGGATCCGTTGGTACCCCTGGGCCCAGTGGGAACCAGCCCCAAGTTGCAGACTACTCAGGGAGGATTTGAAAGTTTGGTTCACACTTTCATGAACCCCGGTCTGGCCAGTTTCTGGCTTCAGAGTCTCTGCAGGAAGATGAGGGGTTGAAGTGCCTGAAACAGGGAGCCGACTCTATTCAGGGCCCCAGTTTCTTCAAGGTTCCTGAGGCGCTGGGCTTCCACCACCTCAGGCCCCTCTGGCCCCAACAGGCCAGAGACCTGAAGCTGACTCTGGACAATCCGAGGGTCAGGACACCCAGCTGGGCTGGTGAGAGCTTTCTGCCCTCTGGTTGTGCTCATGCAGACACTGGCCAGCTTAACCCATTTCTAGGGGAGTGTAGCAGGGGCCCAGGCAATCAATCAGTGGTATTTATTGAGACTCACTGTGGACAGAGCACATTAATAAGCTCTTGGGATAGTACAATACTATTCGGTTGGATAGTCATTGTCTCTGCCCACAAGAAACTTACAGTCAAGTTGAGCTTACACTCTCTACCACCAGGTCAGTCTATCATGGTCACTAGTATGGCCAAGACTTGTCAATCATTCATTCTTTGATAATATTTATTGAGTGCTTACTGTGTGCAGAGCACTGTACTAAGTGCTTGGGAGAGTAAATTAAAGCAATAAACAGTCACATTCTTTGCCCACAATATTCATGTCAATATCTGTCTCCCGCTCTAGACTCTAAGCTCATTTTGGGTAGGGAGTGTGTCTGCTAATTCTGTTGCATTGTACTCTCTCAAACACTTAGTACAGTGCTCTGCACAGAGTAAGAGAAGGGGCATGGCTCAGTGGAAAGAGCATGGATTTGGGAGTCAGAGGACATGGGTTCTAATCACTGCTCTGCCATTTGTCTTCTGTGTGATGATGGGCAAGCCACTTAACGTCTCTGTGCCTCAGTTACCTCATCTGTAAAATGGGGATTAAGACTGCGAGCCCACATGGAACAACCTGATTACCTTGTATCTACCCCAGCACTTAGAACTCTGCTGTGTCTTTCTGTGGTATATTCAAGGCCAATCAATGAGCATATGGCCCCTAACCTATAGGGAGACCCCCAATCTAAATTCAGGAAGAGAGACACACAGAGAAATAGGACGAATCATGAACCAAAGTTAGAGCAAGATAAAGTTATACAGTTTAAAGTATCCCTGACATATTAGCAAGGGTCTTCTCCGAGAATTCCTTATCTCCTCAACCACTTGGCCTAGGGATCGTGAGGGTGTTTCTAGGGATGGGAGCCCTTATTTCTTAGGTTTACTTAATGAAGATGATAATAATGACAATAACAATCATAATAAGAATAGTAATTTTGAAGTGCTGACTACGTGCCAAGCACTGTCCTAAGCTCTGGGATAGATACAAAGTTAATCAGGTTAGACACAGCCCCTGTCCCGCATGGGGCTCACTGTCTTAATCCCTATTTTACTGATGAGGCAGAGAAGTTAAGTGACTTGCCCAAGGCCACATAGCAGACAAGTGGCTGAGCAGGGATCAGAACCAACTTCTTTTGACTCTCAAGCCCATGCTTTTGCCACTAGGCCACAAAATTTCTGATTTAGAACTAAAATAACTCTATTTGCTCAGCGAGGGGGTGAAGGGAATTTATCTTTGTCAAGAACCATTAGTCAGAAGAGTGGTGTACCTCCTGAGGTAAATCAGACTGGAGGCTGGAGAAAGAGTGAGAGGTCATGGACTAGGAAATGACAAGTTAACTGGATTGCTAAAGGAAGACTAAGATTTAACCCCAGGAGTTGGAGGAAAGCACCAAAATAAGTCTCAGCAGTGCTCTCAGGTTACTGTTAGAGTCTGGAAATCCAAGGGAAACAGACAAGCAATGGGAGCGGTTATAGAATTGGGATAAATTTGGGTGGGCACTTTGGGGAAGTTTCCTTCAATCAATCAATCAATCAATCGTATTTATTGAGTGCTTACTGTGTGCAGAGCACTGTACTAAGCACTTGGGAAGTACAAGTTGGCAACATATAGAGACAGTCCCTACCCAACAGTGGGCTCACAGTCTAAAAGAGTTATGAGTCACTGAGTTATGCAAGGGTTCAGATACTGTGGCAATCATTTCTGCTGCTTTCTGAGGGAAATCCCAGTCACATACATATTTTTCATATGTCGCAATAACATAATCAGTCTCATAATAATGATAATGGCATTTATTAACCGCTTACTGTGTGCAAAGCACTGTTCTAAGCACTGGGGAGGTTACAAGGTGATCAGGTTGTCCCATGGGGGGCTCACAGTCTTAATCCCCATTTTACAGATGAGGGAACTGAGGCACAGAGAAGTTAAGTAACTTGCCCAGAGTCACACAACTGACAATTGTCAGAGCCAGGATTTGAACCCATAACCTCTGATTCCAAAGCCCGGGCTCTTTCCACTGAGCCACGCTGCTGCAGTATGGCCGAGTGGTTAGAGCACAGGCCTGGGTGTAAGAAGGAACTGGGTTCTAATTCTGACTCTGCCACTTGTCTGCTTTTTGACCTTGGGCAAGTCACTTCACTTCTCTGTACCTCAGTTACCTCTGCCATAAAATGGGGATTAGGACTGTGAGCCCCATGTGGGGCAGGGACTGTGTCCAATCTGATAAACTTCTATCCATTCCCATGCTTAGAACAGTGCTTGACACATAGTAAGCAATTAACAAACACCATTATTATTATCCAAACAACCATCTATCTCTCTTTAATCACAGGACAGTCCATGGGAGAAGTTGTGAGCCTGGAAACAGCGTAGCATAATGCTACACAGGCTGCAGACTCAGGGAACCTGGGTTCTAATCTCTGCTCTGTCACTTGCCTGCTGTGAGAGCTCTCTGTGCTTCAGTTTCCTCATCTGTAAAATGGGGATTCAATACCTGTCCTCCCTCCTACTTAGCCTGTGGGCCCCATGTGGAACAGGGACTGTGTCTGACCTCTTCATCTTGTATCTACCCTAGTGCTTAGTACAGTACTTGACATGTAGTATATTCCTAACAAATACCACAATGATTATTATTACCATCCTTGGTTAAAAACTGCCACTACCTGCCTTCCTTGGGCTGTGGAGAGGGCTAGTTTGACTCCTCCAGTGTTCAGTGGCAAAAGGTAGACTGCCGTAGTACAGTGTTTTGCACACAGTAAGTGCTCAATAAATGCGATTGAATGAATGAATGAAATGCCTTCAAAAACCAGGATCGCCCTCATTAACCCTGGATCTTCTAGGGTAATGGAGGCTCCAGTCCTCAGCCCTTCTGAGTGCATCTGAAGAGTGGCATTCTCTGATCAAGGTTCTGTACCCACTGCAGTTTCCTCTTTGCTGACTGTGATTAATCCAGGGTGTCTAGCAGAGTCTAGCTACAACAGAACAAAGCTTAGCAATCTGTAGAGTATATCATCTAGGGCATTCAGATGCAAGGCCTTACAGTTGCTTTCCTGTTCCTGGAGCAACATCACTAAAGCCCATTCATTCATCAACCTTCCTGGGGAGCAAGCCTTGTACATAATAAACATGATCGGTAAAAACAGAAGATTCACATGGGCATAAGATGGCCAAGGATCTGCTGACGAAGAGCCACATCTGAACCTAAATAGCTTTAAAGAACATTAAAGGCCAAGGATATAGCTTTTGTCCAACTCCTAGAGGTTTTCTCTGCAAATACCAGGAAAAGCAGAAACATTACAGCTAAGTTGTCCCTTCGAAATCTCTAACCCATAAACCAAATGATCAGTGAGCTAAAATTTTCCGTGCTTTTCTCAGCTAACTATAATGAGGAGCCATATTTCAAATATTCATTTACCAACTGAGATACCATCTTGTGTATCTCTTCAACTGCCCTTGCAAGCATCATTTAACCTTAATGGCACCAGCAAGTTATGACACTGGTGAACCAGGCCTCTCAGCTCATCTTTAGAATCTGCACTTTCATCTCTATCCAAACCGCTACCACACTGATCCAAGCATTTACCATATTTCACACCTTAACTATGGCATCAGTCTTCTCACTGACCTCCCCGCCTCCTGTCTCTCTCCTTTCAGGTCCAAGTTTCCCTCTGCTGCCTGTATCACTATTCTGAAAAAAAGCTCAGACAATACCTCCAAGACAATACTTGGTTGACTGCACTTGAGAGTATAATAATAAAAATGATGGCATTTGTTAAGTGCTTACTATGTTAACAATGTAACAGACACATTGTGAGTTGCTTAGGTCTCTGGGGTTTAAAGTCTGCCTATTTCTAGAATATGGGAACTGCAAAATGTTAGGCTGACACTGAAATCATTCTGTAAATTCCCTAGGAAAAGCCTGCTGAAGACACAAACTTTCTGGGAGGATACTTCTGGAGCAAGGTGAAGTCTTGTGAGACTCATTTTGCATTTTCTGATTTGGCTGGAGAATCATTCCCAGGGGTTCAACTTGCATGAAGAGAACAATCCTCAAATTTGTAAAATTATATTGGTTTACAGTACGTTCATTGTCTAAAACTTGTGCCGTTAGTGGATAGGAAAGAATAACTGCAGATATAATCTTACTTATGGCCAAGAGAAGTAAAGGCACAAAGGATAGTTAATTAAATACAGCAGAGGCTTTAACAAGCCTCCACCCAAATACAAGCAACTTATTTCTACTAATAAAATCACTTAATGACCCAAGAATGCTAACTTAGCCAAGCTTCTCAAAGGTACAATAATTGTAATTTAATTTGGGGGGGCCCTGAACAGAGAGACATTAGGAAAGAGAATTCCCATGAAATGCCTTAAAGGAAAGGATACATTTGATGATGTGTATTTTTATGAAAAAGAATGGAATAGATGCAGTCCTGTGGTTTACTAATGCTATAGTTCTTGAAAATAAAACCCTGGCTCTGCAGGAGCCTGCATGTGTCTTCCAAGGTTATTTTAAGTAACATACAACCTCAGAGGGGTATTTAAAATAGAAAGTTTTAGTCATAAACAGTAGTAAAATTAGTAGCTAACAGTACATCATTCTGTAGAGTCAATTTTCAGGTAAAACACAACGTGTTCCCATGAGCCCGTTTAAGACTCCGTCCAGTGAGGATGGACTTTAGGTGATGAAGATTCATTTCTCTTTCAGCGTGGCATCAACTGAGAATCTGAAAGGTAGCTTTCCAACAGAATATTGGGCTTTCTCCCTCTGAAAGTTCCTGACCTATTTCTCTCTGCCAAAGTAAATGAATATTGCTAGCAACAGGAAGAAGAGTCTGCCAAGGTGTACTGGAAGGTATTCATGCCATTCATTTAATATGAAAAAGATCACATTCCTAAGAAAATTGCTATCAATCATAGGCTCCTCTTTGGTCCCCATGCCTCCATTATCTCCTGGCTTTTGGAGTGAACCAGAGTCTCCTCAGGCCTTTTCCCAACTGGAATAGACCCTGGAGCCTTTGTAAGACAGTTCTTTCAGTCTGATAGTTTCCATGAGGCCCTAAAGCCCATTGTATTTTCCATTTCAATTATAGACCGAATTTAGGGACCTCCATAAAGCAAACATTAATCCTCTACCTCAGAGGCTTCCACCACTACCCTTTGGGTCTCAGATGAGTATCCACAAAGAGCAAGGGAATATTTCAGGGTCCAGACAGGTGTTCCCTCTTCTCAAGGTTGACTGCAGAAAGCTCAGAGAAATCTGACCTACTCTCCACTACCTCAGCTTATCTGGCAAATTAGTCACCCCAGAACCTGGAAACACCAGTGACACCCCTACCAGGTACAGAGGTGAGGGGAGAGCCAATGGTGAGAGGTTCCTGTGTGATGCAGAGATAGATGGACAACATTTGGAGATTTTTGAGGACTTGGGAGACAAGCGCAAATTAATTTTTTCAGAACAATGATCCAGGTAGCAGAGTGAAGTATGGACTGCAGAGTGAAGAGACAAGAGGCAGGGAGGCCAGTGATGAGGCTGATGTTCCAAAAAGCCTCAACTACTTGTGAGTGTTGGGACCAACATGGTAGCAGTTGGGATGGAGAGGAGGAGGTGAATAGGAAGAGGTGGATTATGGAGATGTTGTGAAGGCAGAACTGACAGAATTTGGTGTCACGTGGATTACATGGGTTGAATTAAAGAGAAGAATCAAGGATAATACTAAGGTTAAAGACTCGTGAATCAAGAAGGCTGGAGGTTATCCCTTAGACTGTAAGCTCCTTGTGGGCGGGGAATGTGTCAACTCTGTTATATTGTACTGTCTCAAGTGCTTAGTATAGTGTTCTGTGTACAGTAAGCACATGATAAGTACCATTGACTGATTGATTGATTGGTGTTATTGGCAATGATGGAAAAGTTTCAGGGAGTAGAGGGTTTGTATGGGGAGAAAGGGAGTTCTGGTTTGGACATATTAAATTTGAGGTACTGATAAGACAACTAAGCAGAGATGTTCTGAGGGCAGGAGGAAAGGTGAGACTGTGGATAAAGAAAGAGATCAAGACAGGAGAGGTAAATTTGGGAATCATCTACATAGAGATTGTAATTGAAGCCACTGATTGTTTGAATAATTGAGATTGTGTCCAGGAGTCTTTTTTTATATGAATTAGCAATTTGAGGTTTCCTCTTTTTCCCTGTGTGAGGGGCTTATGACAGTGCAAGGTGTATTCCAGAACCAGTTGGAATTTAGTCACACTATAAATCTCTTGTCTTAACCAGTTTGATATTGCCACAAGTCTACTGTCTCAGTGAGTTTGGTGTCTTTTTTTAAATTGTCATTTATTAAGTGATTACTATGTATCAGGGACTGTACCAAGTACTGGAGTAGACACAGGATAATCTGGTTGGACATAATCCCTGTTCCAGATAGGGACAGTGCTCACAGCATCAACCCTCATTTTGCAGATGATGTAACAGGCACAGAGAAGTTTAGTGACTTGCCCAAGGTCACACAGCTGGCAAGTGGTGGAGCCAGGATTAGAACTCAGGTCTTCTGACTCCCAGTCCTGGACTCTTACCACTAGATCATGTTGTTTCTCCACAGCACATCTCTATATCTCTCCAGATCATCTTATTCCTCCAGAGAATCTTGGATAAACTTTTCCATCAGTAGAGCTCTGACTTCCACTGTTACAGAATGACTTCTCTTTCCTTCAGAAATCCAAAAATACAGAAGTGGGGCTGGACTTCCTCCCACATTCTGCCCATAAATACTGGGGGAAAACAAGCAAAGGAAAATAAGACAAGAGCAGGGTTTATAGTACCTGTTTATGAGCCTGTTTATTTTGAAGAAAGTTTAGAGCAGCCCACACTGGCTCCGCCTTGAGTGCCGTAAATCAGACAACATAATCCACAGAGTCGGGATCAGTGTGATAAAGACAGTGCTGAAGGCAGGTGCTCTGGAATACATCAGTCAGTCGGGGACCGTATTAGAGTTCTTTTCTGACATTTCTTTCTGACATTCATTGTTTTAAGGATTCTCTGCGGAAACATGACATAGTATCTTGTTCTTTTGAATTCAGGTTTGCCATCCCTTAACACAGCTGTCAATCACTGCAGATTCTTGAAGAGATCAGTTGGGAACTGACTTTGCAGAAGGCTGCTTTCTTCTCCCTTTCACTGCAAGGACAAATTCTGTCCCACCCGGAATGAAAATTTCATTCCATTTGATGAAGGTGTATGAAACAATTGATGTTAATGATGATGCTTATGATGATGATGACGATGATGACATTCCTTGGACATTTATCCATAGTTTTGAAAACCAAACTTTTGGTAACTTTTGATCAGTTACATATTAAGGCACCAGGCTTTTTGATTCCCAGGGTTATGACAGTACCAAGACAGAAAAGGTGACTTTTCTTTAATCAGTCAGTCAATTGTATTTAAGGAGTGCTTACTGGGTGCAGAGCACTATACTAAGCAACTGGGAGAGTACTCAATAATAATATAACAGACATATATTCCCCCAGACTGGTACATTTATAAACTCCACACAAAGTTTCAGCAAAAGAAAATGAATCTTTGAGAGGAGGGGAGGATAAATAATAAAATGATTAAACATGAAAATGATGAAAAATAAAGTTAAATTTAATCCTTGAGTGCCCAGTTCACTTAACACTGGAGCCATCGACAGGGACGCTATAAACCTCATACAAAATATTAATGTAAAAAAATCAATTGTTAAGAAAAGGAGAATGAAGACAAAAAAATAAAACAACAAATAGATCATTTTAACTGAAAAATATATACTCATTCATTTATCAGGTATTCTAGGAAAAAGTCTGCCTTCAGTACCTTCAAAGTTTCAGGAAAAAACTCTACCTGTAGTTTATTGTCCATGCCTATTCCAATTAAAGTTTAATTCTGTTATAGGAAAATTAGAATATGAAAATATTACTACATTAAGGGAACTCAACATACGTATTGTCACATTGAAAATGCATCTGCAATTTATGAATTTTGTGCATCTGAAACTGAAAATGCATTTAAAATCCACTCTTTGAAGTGGACCATCTGTTGAATCTATCTCAACAACATCTTCAGAATTTGCTAATTCCTTTCCATCCAAACTGGTAACCATACTGGTTTAAGTATTTGTTCTATCTTATTTCATCTATTGCATCGGCCACCTAGCTGACTTTCCTGCCTCCAGCCTCTCCCCTTTCCAGTCCATATTACACTCTTGCCCAGATCATTTAAAAAAAATCATTCTGTGCATGTCTCTTCACTCCTCAAGTGCATCCAGTAATACTAACAATGATAAAAGTAATATACTAATAGTAATGATGGTATTTGTTCAGTGCTTACTATGCGCCAGGCACTGTACTAGGCTCTGGGGTGGATACAAGCAAATTGATTTAGACACAGCCTCTATCCCATGTGGGGCTCACAGTCTCAATCTCCATTTCACAGATGAGGTAACTGAGGCACAGAGAAGTGAAGTAATTTGCCCAAGGTCAAACAGGAAACAAATGGCAATGCTGGGATTAAATCCCATGACCTTCTGATTTCCAAGCCCGTGCTCTATCCATGCTGCTTCTCACTAATCCAGGGGTGTGGTGGTTAGAGCATGGGCCTGGGAATCAAAAGGTCATGGGTTCTAATCCCAGCTCCACCACTTGTCTGCTGTGTGACCTTGGGCAAGTTACTTAACTTCTCTGTGGCTCAGTTACCTCATATGTAAAAAATGGGGATTATAAGTGTGAGTCCAACATGGAACAGGGACTGTGCTCAACCTGGTAAACTTGTATCTACCCCAGCTCTTAGAGAGTGCTTGGCACATAATAAATGCTTAACAAGTACCATAATTATCATTATTATTGCATCAAATAGAAACTCTTTACCACCCGATTAAAGGCACTCAATTGGCTCTTACATTAACATGGCAAAGTTGCACCAAATCAATCGCTAGGGCAATGGTTCTTAATCTGAAAGATAATAGAGTCACCAATTGTAAACTGTCATTCTTCATCCAGAGAACCATAATATAATGAGGGAGAATACACTGGATATATCACTCTCTTATCAGTCAGTTATTATTATTGAATATCTGTGTGCAAAGTACTGTGCTAAACACTTCATTCAGTCAGTGGTATTAATGGAGTGCTTACTATGAAGCAGTGTTGCCTAGTGGAAAGAGCACAGGCCTAGGAGTCAGAGGACTTGGATTCGAATCCCAGCTCCACCATTATCCTGCTGTATGACCTTGGGCAAGTCATTTAACTTCTTTGTGTCTCAGTTCCCTCATCTGCAAAATGAGTATTTAATACCTGTTCTCCCTCTACTTTGAATGTCAGCCCTACAAGTGACCTGCTTAGATTACATCTACCCCAGCCGTTAGTACAGCCTTTAACAAGTAGCACAGTTTTTATTATTATTATTGTTTTTATTATTATTGTCATTGGGAGAGTCCAATAGAGTTCTTAGTCATGCTCCCTGACTATAAGGAACTTACAGTCTGGGCAGGGGAATGACACATATTACAATTAATTACAGAAAGGGAAAGTGGCAGAGTGTAAGGATAGGAATGTAAATACTGTGGGGATGAGGGTGGGATGAATATCAAGTGATTAAAGGGCACAGATCCCAGTGTATAGGTGACACAGAGGGGAAGGCAAATAAGCGTAATGAGGGCTTAGTCAGGGAAAGCCTTTTGGAAGAGATGTGATTTTAGGAGGGCTTTGAAGGAGTGGAGTGTGAGGGTCTTTCAAATATGAAGGGGGAGGGAGGCCCAGGCCAGTGGGAGGATGTGAGCAAGGGTGTGAGCAAGGGTTTGACCGTGGGATAGATGAGATCAAGATATTGAGAATAAGTAGACTGGCATTAGAGGAGTAAAGTTTGAAGGCTGGGTGGTAGTAGGAAATCCCCCAGTTAAGGTAGGAGAGGGTGAGCAGATTGTGTGCCTTTAAACTGTTGGTAAAAGAGTTCTGTTTGCTAAGTGGATGGGCAATTTGGGAGAGTACAATACAACTGGGTGTGGTCCCTACTCTCCAGGAGTTTACAATCCAGTGGGAGGGGCAGGAAGGCACAGAGAACAAGGATGTAGTTGACAAGGGAAGATGAATTGCTAAGTGAATAATTCTGTAATTCTAGGTGGCATGGTGAAGCACCATCTCAAACAAAACAACATAGCAATGGACCATTAAAAGACCACTAGAGAATAAAGATCAGCCAAGTGGGCAGAAATCAGGTAGAGAGTTGCTCTCAGAACAAGGACTTGCATAGACTGGATGGAAACAGACAGAATCAAAAGCAAGGGTTGTCCCGATGTGGAACGAACCAATTGGCAGAGACAAACCCAATCATCACAGAGGCTACAATTCCAGCCCTCGCCAATCGTATCTACCAACTATGGATCATATTTCTTGAGTGCTTATTGTGTGCAGAACACTGCGCTAAGCACTTGGGAGAGCACAATGTAACAGAGCTGATACACCATCTTTTCCTGGTTCTCCTCCTATATCTCTGGCCTCTCATTCTCATGCTCTTTCATGGGCTCCTCCTCTGCCCCCACCCACTAACTGAGCTCCATGTGGGACAGTAACTGTGTCTGACCTGATTAACTTGTATGTACCCCATATCTATCCCAGCATTTAGAACAGTGATTGACACAGTAAGCTCTTAAATACCATAATAATAATTTCTTTGGACAAATCTGAAAACTTTACTGTCTGGGCTATCCTCATTTTAGAGTTCAGTACCAGTCCTTCCACCAGTTTGTTGCGATGGAAATGAACAAAAACAATCTCTGTCTCTGCAGTCCTGCAATCTAGAGATATGCTAGGTAAATGCTGAATAACACTACACTGCACTTTGGGGAAAGCTCACTAATGTGGAGCTATGCTCACCAGTTGCCTTTATTTGTTTATAAGGCAAGAAGAAACACTATCAGGTATTCTTACCATAGTCAAAACACAGCTGCTTAAACGGTAAGAGATTCAAGAGAGATCTTTCTCATCGCAGTGAGCACTAGGGTAAGCAATTCACTGGAAAATGTTGCTTAAAACTGTTTTTGCTCTCCAGTATTTTTGACTAGGAAAAAGTGACGTGCCTGCTTAGCCAAGAAAATTCAAGTATTAAATGCAAAATAACCTACAAATTTTCTGGGAGGAAGGAATTGGATGATTTCTTAGCCATTCTTTCTCCTTTTCGCTGCTTGTTTGGTTAAAGTCTTCCGGATTTTATATGAAGCATTTCCCAAGAGGATATGTTTTCTACAATAGACATTCATGTTCTATGTTATTATGGAAAATTACTGTTCTAATATAAAGACCCAGTACTTTGAGATTAATTTCTTAGGTTGACGTACGAGACCGTGTTCACAAATTTTACTGAGATCGGTTTCTTTCTGTTTTCACATTTCCTCTCTACTCCCACTAACCCTCACTTTGCCCTCTTGGCTACTCTCAAGTTAACCCAGTCATTGCACTCATTTTCTTCTTCCTGCTACCCTCCCCACTGCCTGGACCTCCCTTGCCCTTCATATTCCATAGACCACTGTTCTCCCCAGCTGCAAAACCTTTCTGAAACCTCTACCAAGAGGTCTTTGCCAATTAATTCCTAATCTCCTTATTTTATATTCCCCCAACTACCATGTCAGCACTTTTAAACCTAGTAAGCCCATAGGGACTCATAAGCTTCATCAAAGCACTTATTTAACTATAGCTTTATGCTCTATTATTCCCTCCTATCTGTAATTTACTTCATTACGTACCTCCTCAGAGAGATTGAAAACTCCTTGAGGGCAGAGCTTTTTTCTACTAATATTATTCTCTGCTAATTGTACTCTCCAAATGCTTGGTGTTCTGCATAAATTAGGTGCTCAATAATATTGCTGCTTGCTCATATGTACCCAAATTTAGTGCTCTACATTTGCTAACCAGATTTTTATATTGCCCTTAAACAGACAGGGACCACATTTTAATTCCCACCTGTTTATTAATAATAATAATAATGATAATAATAATAGCAATAATGATGACAATAATAATAGTGCTATTTGTTAAGCAGGTTGGACATAATTCCTATTCCACGTAGGGGTCACATTCTAAGGGTGAGAAGACGTATTGAATCCCGATTTACAGGTGAGTAAATTGGGGCACAGGGACGGCATGTAACTCACCCAAGGTCACACAGCAGGCCAGGGATAAAGCCAGAATTAGAATCCAGCTCCTCTCAGTCCCTTTTGACTAGACCATGCTGCTTTTCCAGTGCTTTTCACACAGTTAGAGCTTAATAAATACTATTGCTACTATCACACTTTAAGAATGAAATGATAGATGCAGGAACATGAATTGTTTAAAGGAACGAAGAACAAGGAGATTCTGACCAATCATCCAGCTCAATGCTTCCAAAACATAGTCCACCTCCAATAGGGCCAACAAATCATCTCTAGGCTGTGCCTCCCTGATTTGGCCTAAAACAAATAGCTTCCTGCTAACCCAGTTCCAGAGGCAGTGGCCAGCCCAGAGTGACTGGACCTAGGGTTGGCTGCTAGGCTCTCCATTTACACCAAGCAATGCCTCCTTTAAGGCAGCATCCAGAACACTGCAGTAGCCGGTAATCCCAGGACAGCCATACTGGAATGTCCTGGAAAACAGTTCTGGTTAGGACATAGAAGCCAAACTGGGTGTTCCAGTATTTGGAATGTGTTTGCTACATTGTTAGAGAAGCAGCTAGGCACAGTGGAAAGTGCATGGGCTTGAGAGTCAGAGGTTCTATTCCTGGCTCTGCCATTGACCAGCTGTGTGACTTTGGGCAAGTCACTTGGCTTCTCTGTGCCTCAGTTACCTCATCTGTAAAATGGGGATTAAGACTGTGAGCCCCACATGGGACAACCTGATTACCTTGCAACTACCCCAGTGCTTAGAACGGTGCTCGGCACATAGTAAGCATTTAACAAATGCCATCATTATAATTATTACTCTCCCAAGTGCTTAGTACAGTGCTCTGCACACAGTAAGCACTCAGTAAATACAACCGACTGACTGAAAGCACTGAGCCTTGCTATGCTACAATTCCTGCTGCTAAATTGCATTGCTATATCAGATTTCACATTGACCCTGGGCAAGTTGCCGAATTGCATTGCTGTATCAGATTTTACATTCACCCTGGGCAAACAAATAAGAAAAGAGTTTTGCTTTCTTCCCTGCCCACAATGTACCTAAATTCATCCTACTCAATCTCAACCTGCTAGGACTGGCCCCTTCTCTTCCTTACAAGACCAGCACAGGCAATCACCATCAATCATCATCACTAGCATCAATTGGGGTGAAGTTCAGTTGGGGACAAGCTCATTGTGTGCTATAGGAGTGTAAAATACATCCCTGCCTTCTAGGAGTTTAAAGCCTAATAGGGAAAGTAGGAGGCACGAATTGTTAAGCACTTACTATGCCTCAAGCACTGTTCTAAGTGCTGGGATAGATACTAGTTAATCAGGTCAGAAACAGTCCCTATCCTACATGGGACTCGCAGTTTAAGGAGGGAGAAATAATATTGAATTCCCATTTTACAGATAAGAAAACCGAGGTATAGAGAATGTAGATTTTCCCGAGGTCACATAGCAGACAAGTGGTAGAGCTGGGGTTAGAACACCTAGTCGTCTTGCGTTTCTTAGGCTCATTCTCTTTCCAATAGGACATACTGATCTTTTAACCAGTTATAAGAACATGAGAATCAATATAAATCAACAGATAAATGAATAAAAGGTGAGGGGGCTGAGGAGTATATGATTGGCAAGGGGAATAGGTGGCGTTGCCTTTATTCTTACTTGTTAGATCCAGAATTTCATCCAATTGAATGGATTTAACCCTAATCTGTAGTTAAATAAAATCTTCATTAACTCTAGAGGTTAGAATAACCTTATTTCTCTTCCACTATATTATCATTCATCATTCCTCCCCTTCTTCTGATTTGCTAGTCCATGCACTGTCTTGTTACTTTTCTGATTGCTTTGCTATTTCCTTGGTTTTTAGTAGCTAGGAGTCATTTAATGACCTAACAAGGTGTTGGCATTCAGTTGGAGCTTCCATTAATGACAAGCTCATTAAAGTATACCATCTATTGGTCTAGAATTAATTAAAGGGAGTGCAGGAAAAAGAGAATGCCATTGATTGTCTGAGTCTATAAGATACTAATGCCAAAAAAATACTTGCATTGCATTTTAGAGGTCTTAGGCCTGATTATTGACCTAGTTGCACATTAGCAAATGAATCTGGATCCATTTTAATCACCTTTTTATGGCTGGAAATAAATTGCATGTAATGACAATAAGTGTCTGTGTTAGGGATGTATGTACAGCTCACAGATTGTAAACTGTTCACATTCAAACAATTTCCACTCCCTCTGCTAATAATTAGATCTTCCTGCATCCAAATCCTGAGGTTTCTGCACATTCAAGTACAGGTGTCGTGCAGTACCTATTTCTCTGATTTCAGGGTGAAAAGTCCAGCAGTGGTGATGGTGAATTCTAGTCATCTTTATTGGCAGGGGAGAGTGGTTCAGCGGGATTCTTTAAAGCACTCCACCACCTTGGCCCTTCTACCTTACCTGGCTACTCTCCTCCTTCAACCCAACCCACTCACTTCTCTCCTCTAGTGCTAACCTTCTCACTGTGCCTCAATCACGCCTGTGTCACTGCTGATCCATGGCCCACATCCTGTCTCAGGCCTGGAATTCCTTCCCTCCTCAAACCGACAATTACACCTTCAAAGCCTTATTGAAGGGACATCTCCTTCAAGAGTCCTTCCCAGACTAGGCCCCCACTTTCTGCTTCTCCTACTCCCTTCTGCATCTCCCTGACTTCCTTTGTTCTTCCCCTTCCCAGCCCCACAGCACTTATATACATAATTTATTTATTTATATTGATGTCTGTCTTCCCCCTCTAGACTGTAACCACTTTGTGGGCAGGGAATGTGTCTGTACTTTCCCAACTATTTAGTACAGTGCTCTGTGCACAGTAAGTGCTCAATAAATATGATTGAATGAATGAATCCTTGAATTTTTCGTATCTTCCAATCGATTGTTATTTTTATTGCCTGACACTTCCAGGTATTAGCTAAATCAATGATCTTGGGAGCTCTGGAGAATGCTAGCTGGGGTAGAGTAGGAGAAGAGCATTTATAGGCAAGAATATAGGCCTTAAAGCCAACGGTCCGGAGTTTCTGTTTGAGGTGAAGGTGAATAGGTACCCATTGAACATTTTGAGGCATGGAGAGCCCACCACAGAGTGACATGTTGAAAAAAATGAGCCAAGTAGCAGAGTGAAGTAGATTCTGGTGAGAAGCAAGGAAGCGAGGCCAGTGAAGAGGATGATGCAGTAATCAAGCCCAGATGTGATGAGGGCTTGCCTGGGTCAGGATGATGACCACATGAATGGAGAGGAAAGGGAAGATCTGGGAAATGTTATGGAAGAAAAACCTGCAGGACTTAGAGATGAACTGGACGGATATGGATTGAAGGAGAGTGGAAAACCAAGGATAATGTTAAGGTGGTGGCCCTTTTAAACAGGAAGGATGATGATATTGATAACTGTTGCAAAGTAAATTGGATATGAGACTTTAGGAGGGAAGATGATGAGTTTAGTTTCGACATTGCATTTGAAGTGGTGGGAAACATCCATGTAAAGATGACTTGCAAGCAAGAGGAAAGGTGAGACTGCACATGGTGGAAGAAGGGGGAGCTAAATTTGGGACTTATCAGCTTAGGGATGGTAGCTGAAGCCATGGGAGTGGTTAACTTCTCCAAAGGAGTATAAAGTGAGAAAAATAGGGCAGCAATATTGCCTAATGGAAAAAAGCACCATTGTAGTAATCAGAGGATCTAGACCAGTTCTGCCACTTGCCTGCTGTGTGATCTTGAGTGAGTCACTTCAGTTCTCTGTGCATCAGTTTCCTCATCTCTAAAATGGGGATTCTTGAAGAGAGGGACCACATGGACTGAACAGTGTTTTAGAATAACGATCCAGGCAGCAGGGTGAAGTATAGATTGGAGTAGGGTGACAAGGCAGAGAGGTCAGAGAGGAGACTAATGCAGAATAATAATAATAATAATAATAATAATAATAGTATTTATTAAGTGCTTACTATGTGCAAAGCACTATTCTAAGCACTGGAAAGGTTACAAGGTGATCAGGTTGTCCCATATGGGGCTCACAGTCTTAATCCCCATTTTACAGATGAGGGAACTGAAGCACAGAGAAGTTAAGTGACTTGCTCAAAGTCACACAGCTGACAATTGCGGAGTCGGGATTTGAACCCATGACCACTGACTCCAAAGTCCGTGGTCTTTCCACTGAGCCACGCTGCTTCTCAGTAGTCAAGGTAGGATCAAGGTAGGATACGATAAGTGCTTAGATCAGTGTAGTGGCAGTTTGGATGGAGAGAAAAGGGCAGATTTCATCATTGTTGTGAAGAAAGAACAGACAGCATTCAGTGACAGATTGAATATGTAGTTTGAACGAGAGAGATGAGTCAAGGATGATACCAAGGTTATGGGCTTGGGAGGCAGGAACTATAGTGATACGGCCTTCAGTGAGAACAACTGCGCATTTAGGTTGGGGACCAAATGTCTATACATAAAATGCAGGAATGTCAGAAGATCCTGGTGCTTTTCCATCTCTCGTGGTTTTGACTGAGGCGGTTACTTTTGAAAAAGGCAGAGCTCAGGCCTGCCTTGGGGCAGTTTCCAGTGATGAACGATGGTGCGCTGGGCCCCACTATAGAGGAGAGTGGGTTTTAGGAGAGGAAGTTCTAACTAATTTCATCTCACCTGCCCTACTGGCTGGGGCCTTGACTCTAATGGGGGCAGGACCGTGAACAAAGATCTATAAGATGGAGGCCAAGAAGCATGTACTAGAGGTGGGGGATGGGATGGGACTCACATTTCCAAGATTAAAATGATGAATTTGCACAGGGTACAGAGACTCACTTCTATAGGGAAGGTTATTACCTATTGTTACACCCCAAAGGTTTGTTTTCAGACTCCCATTATTATTATTGTGGTTATTAACAATAAAAATAATGGTACTAATAATAATGGTTAAGTACTTATTGTGTGCTGAGCACTGTACTGAATCCTCGGGTAGATACAAGGTAATTAGGTCAGACACAGTTCCTGTCCCACATGGGGTTCACAATCTAAATAGGAAGGAGAATGGGTATTGCATCCCCATTTAACAGATAAGGAAACAGGCACTGAGAAGTTAAATGACTTGCCTAAGGTCACACAGGAATCAAGTGACAGAACCATAATTAGAACCCAGGTCTCCTGGCTCTCAGTCCTTTGCTTTTTCCTGATGTCTGTATCCTCCTCTAGAATATAAGCTTTAGGGAGCAAAAGTCTTTCCTACCAACTCTATTATACTATAATCTCCCAAAACCTTAGTACAGTGCTCTGCATACAGTAAATGCTCAATAAATGCAATTGATTGATTTATTGACAGATCGTGCAGCTTACATATATATATATACTTCGCAAAAAGCTGGTGGAGGGATGGCATTGTACAATTCTTGTCAGACTAAAACATGAAATTAATACTTCTTCCCCATTGCCAACTCCCAGGTGGGAAAGGTAACTGTGTGGGCTGTTCATGATTTGGAAACTGGTGGCGACTTATTGTCTATTTCACCTAGCTAGAAAAGTAGCTGCAAGAAAAAAAAAAATGGATAGGATTGCTTGAATCATTAAATAGAGTCTGCTGAATAAATAATATGCTTTTTTTGTGGAAGAGAGCTGAAGTACTTATTTACACAATAGTCAAAAATGTTTGCTAAGGAAACATTAAGGCTTATCGGGGGTGGCTCGTATTGGAGAAACAAGCACGCCATTACTGTGGATGTTTGAAAATTGTCTGAAGGCAGATTTACATAATAGCAGTTTTCATCTTTCCTGTAAATCATGTACATTTTTCAAATGGCCTCCCTCTGAAACACTGTGTTGGAAAATGTGTTTTAAACTGGTGGAAGGAATTCATCTTTGGGGAAGGAAAAATAATACTAGAAGATGGAATTAAACCTCAAAAAGCAGCTTGAGCCAGAACGGAAATTAGCATTCGTCCCTTCAGCTCTATCCAGGGAATCCAGGACAGCTGAGGTTCCAATCGAGTTTCCACCATAAAATCTGCACCAGGTGGCCACCTCCAGGTATCTCGCACCTGGCTCCAGCTAGTGACTCCTGAGGAATATGAGAGCAACATGGATGGGGGAGTTCTAGGAACAGCCACTCTATGTGCAGGAATCAAAAATGGGAGCTGAGTAGCAGAGACAAAAACAGGAAGTTAAATAAATTCTTCCCTCCATCCCAAATTAATGTTTAACCATTTTTTGATAGCCTTCCCATCTACTAATGTATCCATGTCCGGGGGACCTATATTCTGAGGTTCATTCCCTCAGTTACATCCCCAAGTCCCCAGAGAAACACATTCTGCCTCCAGAATCTGGGAAGAAGTGTGGATTTGTGGAAATAGCACAAACTACCTGGGTTCTAGCCCCAGCACTGCTGTGTGACCTTGGACAAGTTACTTAACTTCTCTGAGCCTCAGTAACCTCATCTGCAGATTGGGGATTCAATACTGGTTCTCCCTGGTTGAGCTAAAAACCCTGTGAGCCCCAAGTGGGACCTGACCTGATCATCTTGTATCTACTCTAGTGCTTAGCACAGTGCTTGGCTCATGGTAAACACTTAAACAATATTATTATTATTCATCATAATTATGATTGTTATTAATAATCATTATTATCTGCAGCTCATCAACTATACCATCTAGTGGTCAATAAACTCACTGTCCCCTGCCATGTCTCCTTCATCCCAGACCTGAACTGCTCCTCTCCCACTCCCTCCTCATCCTCATCTTCCCTGAAACTTGGCTCTCTCCTGATGACATCATCCAGTGCCTCTCTCTCTTAATTAGGGCTCACATTCTCTCACTTTCCTTCTACATAAAGGGAAAGATGGAGGAGCCCCTCTCCTGGCTCTCCAGTGGTTTCAGAGCATCTCAGTAGAATATAAGGACATGCATACAAATATAACAATCCCCAGTCTCTCAACTATTCTATGATTTCCTCCTTCTCCCATGAATGGTCCACCAAAATGATCCATAGGAATGATAAAACCAACATGGCAAAAGCTGAACTCCTTCAGTGCTTCAGCACTAACTGGGTTTCAGAACCTCATGGGCAACCTTGTCCTGCCATTTGACGTTAAATAGGGTTTTTAGATGGCACTGCCAAAGTGGCTCTAGAATTGGGATCAGTCTTCTGTGGAAACTCCATGCCTCAAAGTCGTATAGGAAGTTGGACTCTACAATGGCCTTATAAACCTTCAATTCAGTATGGAGATTTAGGTCAGCAGTAATAATGATGATAATGGTAATAGTAATAATAACAACAATTATACGTGTTAAGTTCTTACTATGTGCCAAGCACTGTACTATGTGCTGGAATAGATAGAAGACAATCAGGTAAGACACAATGTTTATACCACATGGGACTCACAGTCTAAGAAGGTGGGAATGGGATTTGACCAGCATGTTATAAATGAGGAAACTGAGGCATAGAGAGGTTTAGTGACTCACCCAAGGTCAAACAGCAGAACGGTGGCAGTGCCAGGATTAGAACCTAGGTCTTCTGACACCCAGGCCTGTGCTCTTTCCACTAGGCTAAATATTCAAATCTATATCACTTTTCAAGCTTTGAAGGAACAGGGGAGGAGGGTTTTCAGCTCAACAAAGTTCTAAAGAGAGTATATTCAAGTGCTTGGGGAAATCTGCCCTACAGGAGACAGCCTATCAGAGAATTCAGTGGCAGGATCAGCAAAAAGTGAATCATCGTCACTTCGCCATGTAAATGTACCTGCTCTAAGGCTTCACTGCAAGCAGGCTTAGTCTCCGCTGAGATGGAGTCCCTTGGTAGAATTAGTTCCTTGAGGTAGGACTTGTTATTTCTTGTTCCTGTTTCTATTCAATCAATCAATGGCATTTATTAAGAGCTTACTATGCACAGAGTACTGTTCTAAGCACTTGGGAGAGTACAACAGAATTAGCAGAATTATCCCTGTCCCTAATGAGCTTACAATATAGAGGATGAGCTTAACGCTGCCACCAGAGAAGCCCTAAAGTGTTAATAATCAGCTGTGCTCTCAATCAAGAACTGGGTGACTTTCTCAGGACAGCAGAATTTCCTGAGTAATTACCCAGCTGCTTCTAGGTTCCTTTCACAGTCTCTTACAGGGTTGGTACTTCTCATTGCTTTTGTTGTACAGATAGCTTGAGTCAGAAATAGTCTGGAATGTATGACCTAATAGTCCATTGGTCCACCCCTTGACCTCTCATTTGGTCTGATAATCTGCATGTCTTTCCTATCCTGGTGACAGATATGATTGTCTATCAGGTACCAATGTTTGCATGGAGAAGGAGCGGGAGGAAACAGACAATAACTGGCAAACCTCAAGGGTTGGAAACAATGAATTAATAATGACACAAGTACAAAACTGCCATATAAATAAGTGCTAAAGGTGGTTTGTTAAGATGCTGTAAACTGCGGAGGGGATAATTAGTTCAGGAATAATTCCTGGAAGATGTTGGTTCAGGAAGATGAAGAGGAGCAAGGTCTGGTGGATTTGAGGGAGGAGGGGGAAGACACAAGCAATTAGTTGGAAACCACAGGGTCCAGAGCCAAAGACAGTAAGAAGAATCGCTTGGGAGGAGCAAAGAGTATCAATGAGGTTGCAGAAATCTGACATAGGTACTGCCCTCTCAAGCTTCCTGGGGGATAAGCACACATATCCCTTTGTATTACATAGAGAAACTGGCTCAAAGAGATTAAGTGATTTGGTTAGGGCCTTATTGCAAACTAATCAAAGAGCTGGAACTAGAATCCAGGCTTCTGGTACGTGTGTCCCAAACCATAACGGTAGATCACTCACTCTAACTAGTCGTTTGCTATGTCTAGCAGGAACCTGGTCCCTGAAAACCCACAAACACCGGCCTTTTTGTCCCTATGTAAAAAAATTCAGCTTTACGATAAATCCTCCCAAGATTCAGATTTTGGAATGCAACTCTGAAGCCTAAGGGACCAGAGAGCCACTTGTTAAATTCCATTATATCATACCAACAACAAGAGTATAATCACAACCAACTCATTAAGCAAAGGAGGGAAAAGATGAACCATTCAGCTGGCTCTGGTTATTCATCTGCCACACAAGGAGAGGGAGGTAAACATTCCTCCATCAGTGGTACTTATTGAGCCCTAACTTTGTGCAAAGCAATCAGTGGTATTTATTAAGCAGTTAATATGCTCAGAGCACTGTACTAAGCTCTTGGGAGAATACAACAGATCTGATAGACATGTTCCCTGCCCACAATGAACTTTTAGAGTCTAGAGGATTGGAAGCACAGATGTAAGGAGACCCATAGATGTTTATGAGCCATGTATCTGAATCAGCAAACCACTACATAGTCGCAGTCGGAAAAAGACTGAGGTTATTTACCTAGAATGCATATGCGTAAAACCAACTGAGGATCTACAATCAATCAATCGTATTTATTGAGCGCTTACTGTGTGCAGAGCACTGTACTAAGCACTTGGGAAGTACAAGTTGGCAACATATAGAGACAGTCCCTACCCAACAGTGGGCTCACAGTCTAAAAGGGGGAGACAGAGAACAAAACCATGGGTGAAACAGAGCTCAGAATTGTCACTGAATTCAGACATCTAAGTAGCTTACTGTCCATTGATGTGAGGATAAAGAGATAGTAAATCAAATCAAGGTCACTCTGTCCTTCGCAACACTCAGACACTGTGTGTGAGGCAAACACGATATCATGATGGAGACCAAATATAAGATTAGCAAGGCAGTTGTAAGGTGTAATCTTGAATCACTGATTATGGCAGTTATTAAATACTGTCTCTGCAGAACACTGTGCTAAGCACAGTCAATCAATGGCAACTGAGGCACAGAGATATTAATGACTTGCCCAAGGTTCCATAGCTGATGAGTGGCAGAACCGGGATTAGAAGCCAGGTCCTTCTGACTCCCAAGCCTGTGCTTTATCCACTAGACTATGCTGCTTCCTATTGCTCCTCATAGCTTTAAGCAACAGGACTATGAACAGCTCAGCTTCCTCATTGGTAAGCTTGTTGTGGGCAGGGAATGTGTCAACCAACTCTGTTGTATTCTACTCTCTCAAGTGCTTAGTATGGGGCTCAGCCCACAGTAAGTGCTCAATAAATACAATTGATTGATTCCATCAGTTAGGAAAGCAACCTACTTGGGGCTCCACTTCTGCTGCAGGGGATGGAGAGGGACTCCTATCATCAGGAGGGTGGAGATCTGCTCCCTAACCTTTTGAACCTACAGCACAGACGCCTCATTCAACTGTCAGAGGAGTTCTGACAAATCATTAATTCATTCATTCAATCGTATTTATTGAGCGCTTACTGTGTGCAGAGCACTGTACCAAGCGCTTGGGAAGTACAAGTCGGCAACATATAGACACGGCCCTACCCAACATCAGGCTCACAGTCTAGAAGGGGAAGGCAGACAAAAAAACAAAACAAAACGTGTAGACAGGTGTCAAAATCGTCTGAACAAACCCCTCTAAGCCATACTTCACAAGGAATAGTAAAAGTGCATCCCCAACAAGGAGGCTCTGGTGCATGCTCAGCCTCAAAGCAATCCTATCACCTTACACCAGCTCTGAGAATAACATGTGAGGGGAGAGTGGACAGCTACAGGATATCCAAATACCTATTCTACAGTGAGCTGAACTGGAGTAATTGTAGAGAAAGTGGGCAGGAGCAGTGATTGGAGACCCTTTGCTGGAGAAGCAGAGTGTCTCAATGGAAAGAGCACAGGCTTTGGAGTCAGAGGTCATGGGTGCAAATCCCGGCTCCACCACTTGTCAGCTGTGTGACTTTGGGCAAGTCACTTCACTTCTCTGGGCCTCAGTTACCTCATCTGTAAAATGGGGATTAAGACTGTGAGCCCACTTGGGACAACCTGATCATCTTGTAACCTCCCCAGCATTCCCCCACCTCCCTTCTCTCCTTCTACCACCTCCCTTCTCCAGCCCAGCCGGCACCCTCCTCTCCTCTGCCACTAATCTCCTCACCGTGCCTCGTTCTCACCTGTCCCACCGTCGACCCCTGGCCCACATCATCCCCCTGGCCTGGAATGCCCTTCCTCCCCACATCTGCCAAGCTAGCTCTCTTCCTCCCTTCAAGGCCCTACTGAGAGCTCACCTCCTCCAGGAGGCATTCCCAGACTGAGCCCCCTCCTTCCTCTCCCCCTCCTCCCCCTCTCGATCCCCCCCTTACCTCCTTCCCTTCCCCACAGCACCTGTATATATGTATATATGTTTGTACATATTTATTACTCTATTTTACTTGTACATATCTATTCTATTTATTTTATTTTGTTAATATGTTGTGTTTTGTTCTCTGTCTCCCCCTTCTAGACTGTGAGCCCACTGTTGGGTAGGGACTGTCTCTATATGTTGCCAACTTGTACTTCCCAAGTGCTTAGTACAGTGCTCTGCACACAATAAGCGCTCAATAAATACGATTGATTGATTAGAACAGTGCGTTGCACATAGTAAGCACTTAATAAATGCCATTATTATTATTATCCATCTAGACTAAGCTCGTTGTCAGCAGGTACCATGTCTCAGGCCTGGGAGTCAGAAGGACCTGGGTTCTAATTCTGGCTCCATCACTTGTCTGCTGTGTGGCATTGGACAAGTCACTTGAGTTCTCTGGGCCTTATCCGTTCCCTTATCTGTCAATTGGGGATTCATACTCTGACCCCCATATGGGAGAGGGTCCAATCTGTTCACTTTGTATCTCTTCCAGCATTTAGAATAGTGCCTGGCGGCACATAGCAAGTGCTTAACAAATACCATAAAGAAAAACAAAAAAACCCTCTACATATTTTATTCTCCCAAGTGCTTAGTACAGAGTTCTACGAACATTAAGCCCTCAATAATTGATGATGATAATGATGATGATCCCAGACTGGAACTCTGGTCTCCAGGAGAGAAGCACATCTGGCCCTTCACTACCTCTATTTCTCATTACCTCCTGCTCTGCTCCAACCTGGCAGGGAGGAGAAGTAAAGACAGCATGAAGCTTCCTCAACTGGTAGAACACTGGGAAGACTGACTGTGGCTGAGGCTTTGACTATTGCGATTTTTGGACTCAGAGACACAAGCAGCCTGCACCTCTGCTCCTCAAGCCAGAGTACCCTATTGCTGTCTTTGTACTTATTACTGTTAAAGTTGGCTTTGTTTTTCATTGCTTTATCTTTCCTAATCTATCTGGCATTGGTCCTGTCTCCCCAAGGAGGTTTTTAAATTGTAAGTCATTAAGGGATCAGGAATTGTGTCTAATTCTCCAACTTTTATTTTTTTTTCCAGCACTTAGTACACAGTAGGCACTTTAATACTATTTTCCTCCTCCTACTACTACCACCAAATAAATACTGAAGAGATATAGTGAAGCAAAACTTCAAATGATGGGGTATGGCAATGGATGGTTGGGTGAGAGTTGGGAAACAGTAGTGAAAACTGATCAGCTTGGAAAGATTGTAATAGCAAGAGGGAGAAACAAACTGAGATGGTCATTTTTCTAGGGATAGCAAAAGTTCTGGAACTTGGTCTAGACACTTGCAATACAATTAGGCAATAAATTCAGAAACAAAGAGAAAGCTGCTGCTTATTATTTAATCATAATTACAATTACTTGGAGCAGGGACCATTATCCTATCAAAGTATAATATTGTGTTTGAATAAGTTTCTTTTCTATTCAGTCAAAAGTCTAAATGACAAGAATGTGTTCCAGCAACCAAGATTTCTCCTGTTTGTAGTTGTTTTTAATTATTGGGTTTCTAATATTCCAGGTTATTTTCATCTATCGTATTTGGTAAGAAAAAGCCCCCTCATGTCCTACATGTATTTGTTCTACATAAAATGAAAATAATTTATGAAAATTGTTTCTAGATACATTATAATTGTGAAAACTAGATAACATGAAAAACAATATTAGAGATAATGATTCCTTATATAATAACAGACTAGGAAAATAGACCTGAATGTTTTCTATGAAATCATTATCAGAGGCATCAATTCATATTTATTATTCATCCACAATGTGCCAGTCAACAATATTATTTTATGAAATTTGTAAATGTGCTTGATTTTCTGAATAACAAGAGAAAAGCAACCCAGATGTCAGAACTCACAGAAAACAAGAGAGATAAACAAGCCTGTAAAGATTTCCATTTTCATGGCCATTCAGGCAATATATTTGCTTTTAATCTTGTGTTTGTAATGCATTTGCTCTGAAGTGACTTGGTGTATGAAGAAGAGAAAAATAACTATTGGCTGTTCAACAATTTAGTTTCTATAAATATCCACAGTTCAAATCACTAGTTCTTGGTAGACTTACTTCACTTCGGAAAGCTGTCTACTCCACTGTATTTTAACATTTCCACTTGGGAATGGACAGAAATAAGGACCACTAGAAATGTCAATAAAACAATAACTGGACAACTATTTCATCCACCAGTAAGTTTGGTTTCAATTCTATTTGAGTTTTAGGTCAAGAGTGACTTATGTTAATTTTCATGTTCTCAAGGAATATGCTCCCTTGATCCCAGTGAATACAACTTTGAGCATTTCATGATACTCTTATTCTGGAATAAAATCAATTGTAAAACTTTAACCATTAACTTCTTAAAAGCCACAAGTCAGATCTCAGAGGTCCAAGCAATGAGAATGCCCATTAAGCTCATTAGAAGAAAGTTACCATTAATTTGAGCAGAGTGTGTGTTGCCATTTTCTAACATCTTCCAAATGAACTGAATTTCAAGAAGAGGAATAAGCACTTTCAGGGACCCTGGAGGACATTATACCTATATATTGGTTGGGCTTTGCAGAAGCAAGTATAAGTAAGCGAAAGGTCAGCTGGGCTAGGATATGAGAGCTGTAATTGTGTGGCCATGCCACTGGGATTAAGAGGATAAAATAGGAAAGACAGAATCAGTGGGGGAAGGAGGATAAATAGGAAAATGGATTCAGGAATATCCCAGGCCACTAGGGAAGATCCTGTAAAAGAGACAATCAATCCATGGCATTTGCTGAATACTTACTACATGATGAGCACTGTACTAAATGCTTGGTGAGAGTAAATAGAGATGATCCCTGCCCTCAGAGATCTTACAGAGTAGTGGCACAGTAGGAGGGGGGGGAGGGAGAGAAAGTGAGAGGAAGAGTGCAATCCATTAATAATAATAACAGTGGAATTTATTTGGGTCTTACTATGTACTGCGCTGTACCATGCACTGGGGTAGGGTAGGATACAGTTCTTGTCCTACATGGGGCTCACAGTCGAAATAGGAGGGAGAACAGGTTTTGAATCCCCATTTTACCAATGAGGAAACTGAGGCAGAGATAAGTTAAGTGACATGTCTATGATTAGTTCTACTTACACAGTGTGTCTAGAATCCATCCTTTCCTCTGGATTCAAATTGCCACCATGCTGATCCAGGCATTTATATCATACCTTGATTACTGCATCAGCTTCCTCATGACCTCCTTGCCTCCATCCCTCCAGTCTCTGCTGCCTAGACCATTTGTATAAAAAATGTTCAATCTCTATTTCCCCATCCTTCAAAAACCTCCAATGGTTGCCCATTTACCTCCTTCTGAAACAGAAAATCCTGCTATTGGGACTCAGGCACTTAATCAGCTTTCCCCTCCTACCTTACTTTCCTGATCTCCTACTACAACATGTCTACCAACTCTGCTATATTGTATTGTAATAGTTGAAAGAGCACAGGCCAGGGAGCCGGAAATCATGGGTTCTTTTCCCGGCTCTGCCTCATGTCTGCTGTGTGACCTTGGGTAAATCACTTAACTTCTCTGTTCTCTCTCCTTCTCTCCAGGCTCGCATCTCCTCCTGCCTTCAGGACATCTCTACTTGGATCCTCCCACCACCTAAAACTCACACAGGGATGATGTCCAGCCCGATTTGCTTGTATCCACCCCAGTGCTTAGTTCAGTGCCTGTCACACAGTAGGCATCTAACAAATATCACAATTATTATTTCATTATGCAGAATTATCAGTGAAATGCGCCCAAATGCTTTAAAAGCATATTTACATTTTAAGTCACTTAAAATTTGATGGCATGGAGTCCAGAAATTCCAGTGAGTTGAAGGTAAAGTGAATTTTATAGTTGCAAATTGTTCAATTGTAAGGTTTGATCAAAATCATGATGCACACAACTCTTTGGAGAAAGGAAATGAAACAGAAATGAAAATGACTTGTAAGAAAATGCCTTGGACTACAGAGTGGGAAGTGGTTCTTATAATGAGGGCTTTAAGAATCCCGTAAGTCAAATGAAGAAGAGCAGTTCAGCCTCTTTCACTGTGTTTCTTAAATTGATCTTGCACTGAATGCTAGATACTGACATTCACATGAATACCAAACGATTTCATTAAAAAAGTGCCCCCATGACTAGGAATGCTCTCCACATTCATAATGAGACAATCCAAATGAAATACATTGGCCCATTTCTCTAACTTAAGCTGCTCAACTAAGATTACTTTGTCAAATTCAGCTCACTACCTAGCTGGAAGCTGTTTATTCATTCATTTAATCGTATTCTTAAGTGCTTACTGTGTGCAAAAAATTGTACTAAGTGCTTGGGAGAGTATAATATAACAATGTAACAGACACAGTCCCTTCCCACAGTGATCTTATGGTCCAGATAGGGAAACTGACATTAATATAAAAAATTACAGATATTTATTTAGTGTTGTGGGACTGTCACATTTTTACAGTTTTCCCCCTGCCTGTAATTTCCACTCTACAAGCCATGGTTCTCCCCATCTTCAAGGACCTCCTGAAGTCTCAAGAAATGTTCCTCAGTTAATACCCAGCACCTGAAAATGCAGCACGTGGAATCACTGTGGAAACTTTATGTGAGTGCTAAGTCACCTCTAGGACTTACGCATCTACAACCATTTTCAGCACTTATATAAACATATAAATTATATTTAATAATGTATAAATACATACAGGAGCCCATCTCCTGCTTTATCACTTCTCTGTGGCATTAGCAGTGTTTATCCTGCTGCTATTTCTTGAAAAGAAGGTCCATTTCCCACTGGATTCTCAGAACCACCTAGAGCAGCTCTGGTTCAATTTGTGCCTTCTACAAATTGCAAGAGAAAAAAGCAATAAAGCCCAGTAACTACAGGACAGGAAAGCCATGAAGCCTAACAGTCTGATTAAAGAGAAGATAGTATTGGGTAATCTAACACAGAAAGTCGCATCACAAAATGATAATGGATAAAATATCTAAGCAGGATCCAAATGCTGCCATCCATTAAGCAGAAAGAGAGATGACAGAGGATGCTCTGGGGTTATCTAACATGCCTGAATTCCTTTACTGCAAACCTATATAACGCAAATGCTCACACAGAAGTGTGCAAAGTCTGGAAACAACGAGAATAAATGGCAGTAAAGCCCGTATCTAACAGGCTTATCGATAGCTAGAGCTGCTCCAGTGTGGTTCGATTCTTACTGGCCAAAAAAATGTGGAAGGAAGGAATTTCCATAGAGTCAGAACCTAAATGTTGAATATCCAAAATTATCCAAACTGTTGAGTTTACAGAGGCTACAAGATTCCAACTCAGTACTTTTTTTTTTCCCAGCTCCAATCTCCTAGTCAAACATTCCTCTGCTTCCTCAATTGCCACAGTGGGGTGGACAATGGCCAAGAATTTATGACATCAATGACCCCTAATGAAGTGAGTGCTGATTTGGGTTTCTGTGGTTATGAATTTGTATCATTTGTTTCTCTTTAGACTTGATTAGGTTCAGCTTTGAACTCTTTGGAGTAAACTACCTTATAAATCCAAGGAGTTATTGTTGTTATCTGTTTGAATTTCAAAATTAATTTAATTTTAGCTCTCCATTTTTGAAGATGAAACTAGGTGATGTGCGCCTACCATTGAGTGGAAGTACACCTGAATAAACTGATGTGTGACATTCATGCCAAAAAGAAACATTGCTTCCTAGGTAGCATACTTGGTGACAGCAACAATTTCTGTGTTAACAATGAAAGGCTTTGGTTATGTGTGAGTTTCCTATTTATAGGCTGGTAAATGACACTGTTAATATTCAGATAATGTTGGTCCATACCATTATGTCAAATCTTCATTGCATTTTTCTGCCTCCTGTCTCTCCCCATTCCAGCCTATACTTCACTCTGCTTTCTGGGTCATTTTTTAATTAAAAAAAAAAAAGAAGTTCAGTCATGTTTCCCCATTCATCAAGGACCTGCAATAGCTGCCCATCCACCTCTGCATCAAACTGAAACCCCTTACTACTGGCTTTAAAACACTTCTCTAAGGTGTAAGCTCATTGTGGACAGTGAATGTTGTACTATACTCTCCAATGTGCTTAGAACAGTGCTCTGCACACAGTAAGCACTCAATAAATACCCCTGATAGATTGATCAATCACCTTGGCCCCCATTCTACCTTTCTGATTTCCTATTACAATGCAGCATGCTCACTTTGCTCTTCTAAAACGAACCTACCCTCTGTACCTAGATCTCACTGCCTACCCCCTCACCCATCTCCTGTCTTTGGCCTAGAACTCTCTTCCCCTTCATATCTGACAATCTCTCCTCTCACCTTCAAGCCATATTAAAATCACATCTCCTCCAGGAGACCTTCCCTTATTAGGTCCTCATTTCCTCCACACCCTCTCCCTTCTGCATCACCCTTGCATTTGTGTCCTTTATTCACCCCACAGCACCCATGTACATATCCATATTTTATTTATTTTAATGTCCATCTCCACCTCTAGACTGTAAGCTCCTTTTGAATGAGGAGTGTGTGTACCAATTGTTATACTGTACTTTCTCAAGTGCTTAGTACAGTGCTCTGCACACAGTCAGCACTCAGTACCATTGACTGATTGATGATTACTGGCATGTTGCTGTGTAGAGCACAGTCATCTGCACAGACCAATTCTCGTATCATTTCTAAAATGATCTAAGATAGTGGCAGAGGTAGAGAGAAGCAGCGTGGCTCAGTGGAAAGAACACAGGCTTTGGAGTCATTGGTTCAAATCCCGGCTCTGCCACTTGTCAGCTGTGTGACCTTGGGCAAGTCACTTAATTTCTCTGGACCTCAGTTCCCTCATCTGTTAAATGGGGATTAAGACTGTGAGCCCCCCATAGGACAACCTGATCACCTTGTAAACTCCCCAGCGCTTAGAACAGTGCTTTGCACATAGTAAGCACGTAATAAATGCCATTATTATTATTATGTATGTTTATTGTTATATTGTGTTTTCCCAAGTGCTTAGTAGAGTGCTCTGCACAGCATAAGCACTCAATAAATAAGATTGAATGAATGAATGAATGAGAATCAGGTCTCCTGACTACTTGTCTCATTCTTTTTCCACTAAATAAAAGTCTTTAAAATTAACATTGGCTTACCAGTGAATCATGGCAAAGCTAGAACTAGAAACAATTGAATTACTTCCCCAGGAAGTTGTGCAGTAAATTGGGTTTGGGGAAATTCAAGAGTTAGTGATTCAACATGGTTTGCTTGTGTTGGAGAGGTCAGAATTAGGAGTTTTGGATAGTCTATCCCTAAACCAATCAATCATATTTATTAAGCACTTACTGTGTGCAGAGCACTGTACTAAACACTTGGGAGAGCGCAATATAACTATGAGAAGCAGCATGGCTCAGTGGTAAGAGCACGGGCTTTGGAGTCAGAGGTCATGGGTTCGAATCCCAGCTCTGCCAATTCTCAGCTGTGTGACTTTGGGCAAACCACTTAACTTCTCTGTGCCTCAGTTACCTCATCTGTAAAATGGGGATTAAGACTGTGAGCCCCCCGTGGGACAACCTGATCTCCTTGTAACCTCCCCAGAGCTTAGAACAGTGCTTTGCACATAGTAAGTGCTTAATAAATACCATTATTATTATTATTATATAATAGACTGTAAACTCCCCATGGACTGTGAGCTCGTTGTGAGAAGAAAATATGTCCATTTATTGTTATATTGCACTCTCCCAAGCACTTAAAAGAGTGCTCTGCATCAGTAAGCACTCAATAAATAAGATTGACTCACAATAAAACAGAAGCATTCCATGCCCATCATGAGCTTATAGTTTAGGAGGGCCACCTTTGCATGGTTTCTCCAAGCAGACTGGTGCCATGGTCACTGACAGGTGACCCAGGAAAGGTATTGATCAGGGGCTGTTACTCTTCTGATGGCTCCCTCTTGCCTGCTGGGTGACTTTGGGAAATTTACTTAACTTCTCTGTGCCTCAGTTTCCTCATATGTAAAATGGGGATTAAATTCCAGTCCTCTCTTCCCCCCTTAGCCTGTGAGCTCCATGTGAGACAGGGACCATCTCTGAACTAATGATCTTGTTTCTACCCCAGTGCTTAGTACAGTGCTTGGCATACAGTAAACACCACTATTATTTTAATTATTATTCCTGCTCCCATACCCACAGACTGTGTAATCTTCTGCAGGTGAAGATACTCTTAAAATTGCACACAATGTAAGGAATTAAAGCATGGCAAAAGAAAAACCGCACAAGAACATGCTTTTCAATATTGCATTTTTCAAATGCTTCCCATGAGGTATAGCTGTCCTTTAAATCCTGTCGCATACACCCACTTGCCTGATGCCTTTCTGAATAGTGAAGGGGGTTGATTATTTTCACAGCTGCCACACTCACAAAGTAACATAAATCAGTATTTACTTGCATGCTGAGCAACTAGTACTCTTCCAAGTTCTTAGTACAGTGCTCTACACAAAGTGCTCAATAAATACTACTGATGGATTGATTGATAATACCTTACTAAATATAGCTTTGGTATAGGAAGAAAATTTGTGTCCATGACTGTCAAACATCTGCTGCTATCATGCTTTCCTTATGGAGTTCTTTTGAAATAACAGTTTTGAACTGTAAAATTAATATCGCTTAGAATGCTCTCTCTCCTTTCAAGATAACTTAGCAAGGCTCTCAACTTAAACAAGTCTCTCCCTCTGTCTGAAATATTTTGACTACTAAAACGATTGAAGTCCATTTCAATGTAACATTAGAGAATGATAGCTACTTTGCAAATATAATAGAAAAATGGAAGATCTCTAGTCTGTAAATATAAATCTCCTTTTTGCTGACTGGGCTATGAAGGATTACACTGAAAATTGTGTGATATTTATCAAAAAAATGCAATTTTTCCATTTCATAGATATTTACATTGCTATTTGATCGAGTTACTCTTTTATTGTGCTTTAATATGTCTAGATGTATTCATTTTTAAAATTTTAGGAACACATTTTACAGTTTTTTCTAGTAATGATAATGATGATAATAATTACCAGTATTTGTTAAGCACATACAACTCTGTGCCAAGCACTGTACTAATTGTAGGGTTAGAGACAAGATAATCAGGCCAGGTATGGAACAGGTCTACCAACTGTGTTATATTTTACTCTCCCAAGTACTTAGTAAAGTGAACTGCAAATAGCAAATGCTCAAATACCACTGTTAGTGATGACTCAGTCCCTGTCACAGTGGAATTTATTGTCTAGTTGGGGAGAGACGACTGTATTTAATCCCCATTTTCCAGATGAGGAAATTGAAGTACAGAGACTTACCCATTGTCATGAAAAAGGCAAGTGGCTGAGCTGGGATTAGATCCCCTGACTCTTTCCATTAGGCCCCCTACTTCTCATTAGTCTCACTATAGTCTCAATGTCATTATAGTTGATCAGTATTTCTCACTGTAGCAACTATAATTGGTTCAATGTTTTTTTTTTTCACTTGTTAGGTGCTTACTATGTGCCAAGCACTGTACCAAGTGGTAGGGTAGATCTACATTGATCAGGTTGGACACATTTTTTGACCCACATGGGGCTCAAAGTCTAAGTTTGGAGGGCAGAGGATTTAAGCCCTATTTAACAGATGAGATAATTGAAGCCCAGAAAAGTTAAGTGATTTACCTAAGGTCACACAGCACACAAGTGGCAGAGCTGGGATTGGTACCAAGGCATCTAACTCCCATTCCCGTGCTCTTCCCTCTAGACCATGAACTCATTAAGAGCACTAATTAGAGTACATGACTATCCATCCACAGATATATTTATATCTACGCATCTATCTCTCCATACACATGTATTTTTCCACATGCTCCTACTAATGATTGTAATTGTTAATAATAATGATGGCATTTGTTAAGCACTTACTATGTATAAAGCACTGTTCTAAGAGCTGGGGGGGATACAAGGTGATCAGGTTGTCCCACATGGGGCTCACCATCTTAATCCCCATTTTACAGATGAGGTAATTGAGGCTCAGAGAAGTTAAGGGACTTGCCCAAGGTCACCCAGTAGACATGTGGCAGAGTTGAGATTCGAATCCATGACCTCTGGCTCCCAACCATGGGCTCTTTCCACTGAGCCACGCTGCTTCTCGTTAAGCACTTACTATGTGCCGAGAGTGTTCTAACATCATCAGATTGGACACAGTCTCTGTCCCAAGTGGGGCTCACAGTCTAACTAGGAGGGAGAACAAATATTGTTCTTTGTGGGTTGTGGAATCGTTATGCACGGAACTATTTTGCACAGCTGCTGGTTGAAGAGATACTGTCGATTAAAGAACAGATTAGCTTTCCCATGGATAGTTGGTTCTGTCAGGAAAGCAACCTGGATCGTGACTGATTGGTTTAGAATTCATAGATACCAAGCATCTTGTAAGAACACTTAGCATTATTAATATATAGCTGTGTATGTTTCCATTCACATTGTTTCATTATTCAACTTCTCTTGGCACAGTTAAACAGAAATTCTTTGTAGAATAAGTTTATACTTGCAATTTTCTATCACACAAAAGCATTTTATATTGATTTAGTTTTCTTGGTGGAGTGCGATTCAACTGCTTTCAGTTACATAATTCCATGTTTACTGTTCTCAGGTGCAGTGAGCTATACAGGACTTGATTTTCATTGCACGACAACTGCTTTTCTAGCTTTCTTGAACCGCTGGTGATTCTGCATGTCTGACTCATTTCCATCTGGTGGTCAACCCTGACCCCCAGATCTTTTCCGTTACAATGATGTCAACCCGATCTTTTCTCGTCCTGCATTTGTGCTATTTCTTTTTCATCCTTAACTGCATCCCCTTGTACTTGCCCTATTTCTAGGTCATTCTATTCTTCTAGGACCATATTTCTAATTTATCAAGGTTACTTGACAAAGTGAAGCCTCTGAAAGGCTAGCAACCTCTCCCAATTCATTTGTGAATTCAATCAGCACTGAGAGCCAAGTTCTAAGTAGGACCAGACCCAGCCACACACCCTTATAAACCTAAGAGGAGGACTGGAGGACTCTCACATTAACAAAATGCAAGAACATCTCCGAAACGAATCATCGATGAACCTTATTTCTACTGCCAAAAGTTGTCTAAGTGAACACTACAAGCAGGTGTTGAATTTCTACAGTCCAAATTCTACATTGCTTGTCACTGCTGAAGCTGATGTCCATGTACAATGAAGGAAAGAGAAATTCTATTATTCATTCATTCATATTTATTGAGCACTTACTGTGTGCAGAGCACTGTACTAAGCACTTGGGAAGTACAAGTTGGCAACATATAGAGACGGTCCCTACCCAACAGCGGGCTCACAGTCTAGAGGGGGGAGACAGACAACAAAACATATTAACAAAGTAAAATAAATAGAATAAATATGTACAAATAAAATAGAGTAATAAATACATACAGACATATATACAGGTGCTGTGGGGAGGGGAAGGAGGTAAGGCAGGGAGGATAGGGAGGGGGAGGGGGGAGAAGAAGGAGGGGGCTCAGTGTGGGAAGGCCTCCTGGAGGAGGTGAGCTCTCAGTAGGGCTTTGAAGGGAGGAAGAGAGCTAGCTTGGCGGATGTGCGGAGGGTGGGCATTCCAGGCCAGGGGAAGAATGTGGGCCAGGGGTCGACGGCGGGACAGGCGAGAACAAGGCACAGTGAGGAGATTAAATCTCGTGTCTAATTCTAGCTTTTTCTTTAAATTATTTTGTTGGGTTTTTTTTTAAATCAGGCATAGAACTAATTCCTGGAATTACAAAATTGTGATTCCCCATTAACATTCCTCCTGTGGTTCTGCTATTGTTCTGAAAACAGTAAATCAATCGAAAAACAATGTAGACTGGTGGAAAGAGTACAGGCCTGGGAGTCAAAAGGTCTGGGTTCTAAACCCAGCTCTGCCACTTGTCTGCTGTGTGACCTTGGGCAAGTCACTTAACTTCTTTGACTATTCCCTCATCTGCAAAAAGATGATTTAGACTGTGAGCCCTCTGTGGGACAGGGACCGTGTCCAACCCGATTATCTGGTCTCTTCCCCAATGCTTCGAACAGTGACCAAAGTGCATCAAAAATATCATTAAAAAATAATAACTATCTTTACTGAACACTTTGTAGAGCACTGGACTATGCATTTGAGAAAGTACAATGATGTTGCTCGACATGATCCCTGCCTTTAAAGTGTTTAAAACCTAGCAGGGGAGACAGATACTAAAATAAACTACAAGTAGGGAGAAGCAACAGATTTTATAGATATATCCGTATGTGCTCTGGTGGGTCAGGGTGCGGGGGGGGCGGGGGCAAGCGAAGTACTTCAGAAGTGCTGAAGTGGCAGTAGAAGGAGGAGATGAGAAGATTAATCAAGGAAGGCTTCCTGGAGATCTTTTCTCTCTCGCCATCATCCTCTCACCCACATCCTCATTCTGTCCTGAAACTTCCCTTTCCCTTCATATCTGGCAGACCACGACTCTCCCCCCTCCACCCATTTTCAAAGCCATAATGAAATCTCATCTCATTCAGGAAGCCTGACATTCTTCAGCTCTCAGTCATTTTGCCGTCACTTCTATGCACTTGGGTCTGAACCCTCTAGGCTCAAATTCACCCCACACCCAGCCCCTCAGCACTTACGTACATTCCTTATTACCTGATCCTTCCCTTGACATTTACTGTAATGTCTATTTCCACTATTAGATTGTAAACTCCTTGAGGGCAAGCATGGGTGTTTGCCAACTCTAATGCACTGTTCTCTCCCAAGTGCTTAGTTCAATGATCTGCCCTTCGTCAGGGATCAATAAAATGCCATTATTTGTTTGACTGATGGATTTCAGAAGGGCTTAGAATATGAGGAATATAAATATAAATATTTATTTATTTTACTTGTACATATCTATTCTATTTATTTTATTTTGTTAACATGTTTTGTTTAGTTCTCTGTCTACCCCTTCTAGACTGTGAGCCCACTGTTGGGTAGGGACCATCTCTATGTGTTGCCAACTTGAACTTCCCAAGCACTTAGTACAGTGCTCTGCACACAGTAAGTGCTCAATATGATTGATTGATTGATTGATGAGGAGAGGAGTGGTCTGACTATTGTGAAGGGGATGGAGTTTCAGGCAGAAGGGAGAGACTGGGCAAGAGGTTGGTGGTGAGAGAGATGAGAACAAGGCACAGTAAGTAGGTTGACATTAGAAAATCCAATTGTGTGGACTGGGTTGTGGTATGAAAGGAATGAGGAGAATTAGAGGGGAGAGAGCTCATCAAGTAATGAAAAACAAATAGTGAGAAGTATCTGCCTGATGTGAAAAGGAATTCATTCATTCATTCAATAGTATTTATTGAGCGCTTACTGTGTGCAGAGCACTGTACTAAGCGCTTGGGAAGGACAAGTTGGCAACATTATAGAGATGGTCCCTACCAAACAGCGGGCTCACAGTCTAGAAGGAGGAGACAGACAACAAAACAAAACATATTAACAAATTAAAATAAATAGAATAAATATGTACAAATAAAATAAATAGAGTAATAAATACATACAAACATATATACATATATACAGGTGGTGTGGGGAGGGGAAGGAGGTAAGGTGGGGGGGGGTGGGGAGGGTAAGAAGGGGAAGAGGAAAGAGGGGGCTCAGTCTGGGAAGGCCTCCTGGAGGAGGTGAGCTCTCAGAAGGGTTTTGAAGAGAAGAAGCAGAGCTAGCTTGGCGGACGTGCGGAGGGAGGGCGTTCCAGGCCAGGGGGATGATGTGGGCCGGGGGTCGACGGCGGGACAGGTGAGAACGAGGCACGGTGAGGAGATTAGCGGCAGAGGAGCGGAGGGTGTGGGCTGGGCTGGAGAAGGAGAGAAGGGAGGTGAGGTAGGAGGGGGCGAGGGGATGGACAGCCTTGAAGTTGAGGGTGAGGAGCTTTTGCCTGATGCGTAGGTCGACTGGTCGCCACTGGAAATTTTTGAGGAGGGGAGTAATATGCCCAGAGCGTTTCTGGACAAAAACGATCCAGGCAGTGGCGTGAAGTATGGATTGAAGTGGGGAGAGATAGGAGGGTGGGTGATCGGAGAGGAGGCTGATGCAGTAATGCAGACGGGATAGGATGAGAGCTATGGGCAACCACTGAAAGTTTTTGAGGGATGGGGAGATGTGCCCCAAAATATGTTTTACTAAAAAAAACCCTCATAGAATCATGGGCAAAGCCAGCGCAAGCTTGTTCAACTGGATCATTATTTTTAGGGCTCTATTTTTTAATAGACTTTAGGAGTTATGAGTAAATAAGATTTCAGTGGGTGAAATCCATTAAAAGTCAATGAAAACTTTATTATAAAACCTTTTGGAAGAAATAAGTGCATTACATTACAACAAATAATTGTTGCTCATAATTGTTTAGCCCATTTTTCCCATTTACATAGCCTTTTGCTTTGCTTTTCAATTTGTAAAGTTTGACAAACTGTACCCTGAAGCCCACATGTCACTTCATAGCTTCATAGCTTGGAATGAGCTTAACCAGCCTGCATGAAGGAGCACAGAGCCATGTCTACCTACAGAGGTGTCTCTGAATGGACTGAAACAAAGAGAAACACCATGTGCCTCTATGCCAGGTGTGACCCCATTTGGGGGAAGCCACGCACGTCTGGAGTTACTATTGTCCACACAGCAGCCACACTCAGGAAGCACACCACCCAGGAGGTGGAATCAAGCACAGGCGATGTTTTCACAATGTAATGCTACAACTGGGAGCAACATGTGTCATAGGGTAATTTAAAGCCTCTCACCATCCACCAAACCCTGACTTCCATCCTTCTAAGTTGCAGGACCTAGTGAAAAGAGCTCAGGCCTAGGAATCTGGAGAGCTGGGTCTTAATACTGGCTCCACCAATTGCCTGCTGTCACAATCTCTTTGGTCCTCAGTTTCTTTGTCTGTAAAATGGGCTTTCAATACCCTTATTCTGATTGTACTGCATCACATTCAGGGGTTTGTACAGTATTTAAGCTCATTCTCTAGACTGTAAGCTCATTGTGGGGAGGGGACATGCCTACCAACTCTGTTATATTGTACTCTCCCAAGCACTTAGTACAGTGTTCTGCAAACAGTATGAATTTTATAAATATGACTGATTTATTAGATAGTATGGGCTTAACAAGATCCAAATTGTCACTATGGTTATTTATTATTAAAATTCTTCACCAAAGAAATCTGTCCTGACCAATCACCCAGCTGAGGCTCTTTTACATCCTTCTTGGTACTCAAGAATTACCTTGTGAATACTTCTCATTGGTAACTTGTCTACTTGTGCTTTTGATACCTTGATCTATATTCAAGTTTATTTTACTAAGGCTTGCCTTCACCATTAGCCTGTGAGCTCCTCAGGGAAACGTTTTATAACTCTGCAAATTCCTAAGTTTGAAGCATGGAGCTCTGTACACAACATATGCTTATTAGCAACCGTCATTGATGTTTACCAAATGTTCAAATTACATATGTTCCACAGAACTCTATGAACAAGATATCAAGTCTGAAAAAATGAAAGATAGGGTACCAAGCAAGTCTATTGACTAGTATTAAGAGGATTTGCTAAAAAAAAAAAAAATGAAAAACACATTGAAAAGCCATTGGCATGTTGGAAATCAACAAAGCATTGAAAACAGGAAGCTAGTACCTTCTCTGAATCTAAGGAAGAAATATAGAAAGATAGTATTCCAGGCTGCCTTAGCATCAGGCTCTTTCCATCTCTTCCCCCTATGTCACCCCTCTTTCAAGTCATCACCATTTCCCCTCATCCCTATCTATCACCTCTCCTTCTCCAAGCTCTTCTTCCTGATCTTCCACCTCTATCTCCTTCCCCCATCTGATCATCTATTTATCCTGTCTCCTCTCTCCAATGTGTGTCTCTTTCTTTCCGTGATCTCTTCTTCCTCATCTTTTCATATCCTCCACTTTCTGCTTTACCTCTTATTCACCTCTTCCCCATGCCCTTATTTTCCCATATCGCCTGTCCCTTTAACTACCATATATCTTAGCCCTCTGTTGTCGTGGCTATTGTGACTGTTGAACTCTAAACTGTGAGGAACCTGAAACTCTGCTCCTCTAGATGCAGTACCCTATTGCACATTTGGTTTTAAAATTTTGTATTTATCATCAACTTGGCTTGCATCTTGTTTTTTGTGTTTTTACTATCTTTTTCTTCTCTTATGTGTCTGTCACCACCAGTCCCCTCATTCACACTCGTATTTTTTCCTCACGCACACATAGTACAGTGTTTTACACACAGAGAGTTCTGAATAAATGCTACCACTACCACCACCACTACTACTACCTCATTCAGCCATCCCATCTGTGCTTCCAAATCAGAACTAGAGGAATGGATCGGGATCACAGGAGGCAGATTTTCAGTGATGCTAGAGAGATAGTGGCAAGAGTGGGTCAGGGAGATAGAAGGAAGAGGGTAAGATGGAGAGATGGGGAAAGAAAGAAATCATAGTAGGGGTATAGGGCTAAGTAGAATGGAGGAAGAGAGAGAATTCCAGAAGGGATAAGGACAAGTAAGAATCAGAGATTAGGATGTGTCAAATCTATTTTATCTGTAGTTCCCAAGGCTCATTCTATAAAGAAGTGATAAAGATGATTGTTTCAAGAGAAAATTTAAACATTGCCAATCTAATTTCAGATGCTCTATTTTTAGATCATTTGAATTTCAGGGCTATGTTTGAAAAAAAATTTTCCAGAGCCACATAAACAAGAAAAAAAATGGGATTTGAAGAACAATCAAATCAGTGTCTTACATATTTCCTGAGTTCTAGTTCAAAACTTACTGTCACATATAGATTTTCTGGCCTGGGGAAAGATTAATAGGTCAGGGAGATGACATGAAACTGAAAATCATACAATGATGATTCTAGGAGTCTCTTGAGTTGTCTGTCTTGGGCTTACTTAAGCTACTCAAACAGTTGCTTCCTTTTCACACAATAACAGAAAAATAAAACCAACATAAACTGTCAAGGATTGAGAATGTCACAGATTCCAAAGTGTGTGGCTATTTTTCTCATGATTGAAAAAAAATGCAAATAATATCCAAAGGGACATTTACATACATCCGCTACATCCACTTGTGTTTTAGTCCACTGATTCTGCTTTTTACATCGTCAACATAAGCTGGAAAATGCAGTACATTATTTGAAAAATTTAATTCCACTGCACAAATCATCACTGAAATAGTTGTGTGTAAAATGTGTCTCTTTTACCAGTAAATTTAAAGAAGGCTAAATTTCCTGGAGCTTTCTAGGGTGATTATTTAAGGATTTTTTTCACAGCGGTGACAAAATATCAGATGTTCTACAGCATAAAAGTGCTCTTTGCCCCTTGTCTCTCAGGGGAATGAAAGGAGGACATAATTACCTGTCTCTAGAAATATCTGGTGTGCTGAAACTTCAAGCCTAGGAAGAGATGAATTTCTAGCATTTGCCATCAGGTTCTGACTGCTGAGGTAAATTCCCAGAAAGGAGGGTCTCCTTGCCAAGTGAAGAATAATTGTCTCCTCCATCATTAGCTTTATAGAGAAATGACTTCTGTTGCTACCACATGCGCGTGCATGAACACACACACACACACACACACACACACAGTGACTTTCAATATAATGGTGTCATTATGGAAGAGGTTGAATAGCTAACTGCCTGAATCACCAGGATGTGTTCACTAGACATGCAGGTTTTTAATATGACATACCCCAGTTGGAAATTTCATCCATCTATCATAGTCGACAACAAATGGCAGGTCAAGATGATAAACTATGAGACTAAATGCTTGAGAGAGAACAATGAAGATAGACACAAAAAGAATAAAAAATAAGAAAAGTGCTACTTCCCTTTTGCCCACTTGAACACTGATGGCAGGGCTTCAAGAAAGCAGACTCAAGCATCTCACTGCATCCATCCTTTCTGTCAGGAAAAGGGACCATTGCACCTTCCTGCCATATGTTCCAAATGCAGATTCTCCTCACTTTCAAACACCAGTGGTGCAGCAAACTTCTGGCATGCCTCAAGTGGCTCTTGTTTGGCAATATTCAACAGAAATAACTCAAATTCAACTTCTGTCAGGACTGAATACTCAATTTTATCATATTTGGTCCTTCCTTGCCACATTTTCCACTTTAACCTCCCCTGTGCCTCTCACAGAATGTAAAGAGTTAATTTCCAGTTCTCGTCTCATTTTGAATGGAAGCAAAATCTTTGGCAGCTGAAATTTGAGAATTACTATCCCGGAAAAAGAATTCCTCATGCAATTTCAGCTCTAATAAAACAAGGTATTGCACAAACAAAATTCAATTACAGTAGCACCTTCAAAAGCAAAGTAAACCTTCATTGGCAATTGATGTTCTATGCTTCCAAATATTCAAAACATATCCAAATGAAGTAAATGCCTGGTGGAAAGAACATGGGAGTCAAAAGACCTACGCTTTTATCCCAGCTATGCCACTTGCCCATTGTGTGACCACGACTAGTCATTTAACTTCTCTGTGCCTCAGTTTCCTCATTGGTAAGATGAGGATTCAATACCTTTTCTCCCTCCTAATTAGTCTGTCAGCCCCATGTGAAACAGAGACTGGATCCCCTCTGATTATCTTGTGACTACCACAAGACTTATTTTTTTTGTTGTTGTTTTATGCTGTCTCAAAGTGCTTACTATGTGCCAGGCACTGAAATAAGTGGTGGAGCAAATACAAGCTAATTAGGCTGGACAAAGTCTCTGTTCCATGTAGGACTCACATCTTAATCCCCATTTTACAGCTGAAATACCTGAGGCACAGAAAAGTTAAGGGCCTTACCAAAGGTCAAACGAATAACTGGCAAAGCTGAGACTGAAATCCAGATCCTCTAACTCCCAGGCCTGTGCTCTTTCCACTAGGCCATGCTGCTTCTCAATACATTGCTTGGCACATAATACTTACCAAATACCGTAATTATTATTATGAAATCTTTTTCCATATGGGAATCCTATTCCCTTTCAAGTCTCAAAGCATATAAAAAAGATATGGAGATTGTTCATTTTGTGGGGAGGGAAAAATCCCATGATCTTCTCCATGGCAAGGGAATTGACCAGATCTTCTTAATATGCTCCACTGAGTTTTAGAAGTTTATTTATGTTTCTTGGCTTCTCATATGCATAGTAATTCTGCATCTGGCTATGAAGCTGAATCGTAAGTAACTCTACACAAAGTTCCACCATAAATTCTAGTCAGCTGTATTGAGTATCTCTGTTCTTTATAGCCAAATAAGTGAATTCTCTTTTGTGATGTTTTTCAGTTTCCATTCTGAACTGCAAGAAGAGACTCTTAAATGCTGTGACTACACTTCTTGATAAAACGAATAACGTAACTATTAAAAATAAATGGGGTAAAGAATTAGCTCAACATTCCAAAAAATTCTTAATTATTGGATGCAGTAATTCCCCAAAGGGAAAACACATTTTCTATTATTCTAAATACCCATTATTGGCATTAGAAACAATCAATCACATTTGTTGATTGCATACTGTGTGCAAAGCACTGTACTAAGCTCTTGGGAGAGTACAGTATAACTGAGTTGGTAGGCAAATTCCCTGCCCACAATGAGTTTACAATCTAGAGAGAGAAACTGACATTAATATAAATTACAGATAGGTACGTAAGTGCTGTGGGACTAAGAGGTGAATAAAAGAAGAAAATCCAAGTGCGGGAGCAGTACAGAAGGGAGTGGGAGAAGAGGAAATAAGGGCTTAGTCAGGGAAGACCTCTTGGAGGAGATGTGCCTTCAATAAGGCTTTGAAGGTGGGGAGAGTGATTGTCAGATAGGAAGAGGGAGGTCATTCCAAGCCAAAGGCAGGATGTGGGCAAAAGATTGGCAGTCTGGTAGATGAGATTGAGGTACAAAGAGTAGATAGGAATCAGAGGAGCAAAGTGTGGTGGCTGGGTTGTAGTAGGAGAGCAGTGAGGTGAAGTAGGAGGGGACAAGGTGATTGAGTGCTTTAAAGCCAATGGTAAGAAGTTTGTGTTTGATGTGGAGGTGGATGGTCTTGAAGAGTGGGGAAAACATGGACCGAGTGTTTTTGAAGAAAAATGATCCAGGCAGCACAGTGAAATATGGTCTGGAGTGGGGAGAGACAGGAGGCAGGGAGCTCAGAAAGGAGGCTGATAGAGTAATCAACGTGGGATAGGATAAGTGCTTGAATTAACATGGTAGCAGTTTGGATGGAGAGGAAAGAGCAGATTTTACTGATTTTAGAAGACTGAACCGGTAGGACCTAGTGACAGTTGAATATGCAGGGAAAGGTTAGCAAAAAAGCCATATGAGCAATTGATCACCAATAAATTTTTGATTTTCAATCTCTTCTCAATCATTGATATTACAATAGTCTATAAGTCAGATTATATTCAAATAGTGATATTTCTGGGTGTCTGCCACCTATGAATAAATTGGCTAATTCACAATAATAGTGTGCAATCCTAAGCAAGTTCCATTTCCCAGGTGACTAGCTGATCTACTGCTCACCAGTAAAAATATTAAAAAATTTGAATACAGTTAATCCAAAGTAGACTGTTTTTCAGTTTCTTGAGCTTTGCAAGAATTTCTATAGGAGAAACATTGATAAGAAAATGGCTGAGAAGTGTTTTCCCTTGGAACAGTGTACAGATAAATGCTTTGCCCATGTTCCTTTGCCTCTAGTATGACCGGATTGCCTTGGCAAATTGCCTTGCCTTGGCCAATTGCTATGCTAAACTCATTCATTTTGCTTTATTTTTTCCTGAAAGGTATTGATCCGTGCTCGTTGTACTTTCCAAACCTCTATGAAAATGACTTCTGAATATACCTCACTAGCCCTGACCTCTCTCCTCAGCAATCTCAAATTTTCTCTTGCCTTCCAGACATCTCCATCTATATGTTCTTATGGCACCTCATGCTCCATATCATCTTCCCTCCCAAGTCTACTTCTCTCTTTAACTTCCCAATGACAGTACCACCATCCTCCCCGTCTTTCAAGCCCACAACCTTGACAATTTCCAGGATTTCTCCCTCTCAGTAAGTCAAACATATTTATTGAGTGCTTGCTGTGTGCAGGGCACTGTACTTAGTGCTTATACAATATAACAGTTTAACAGACACATTCCCTGCCCATAATGAGCTTGCAGTCTAGAGGGGAGACAGCCATTAATATAAATAAATACATTTTGGACATGAGTGTTGTGGAGCTTGTTGGGGGGAATGAACAAAGGGAGCAAGTCAGGGTAATACAAAAGGGAGTGGAAGAAGAGGAAAGGGGGCTAAGTCAGAGAAAGCTTCTTGGAGGAGACATGCCTTCAAAAAGGCTTTGAATGTGAGGAGAGTTATTGTCTGTCACATATGAAAAGGGAGGGTGCTCCAGGTAAGGAGCAGGATGTGGGCAAGAGGTCAGCAGTGAGATAGATGAGACTGAGGCACAGTTAGTAGGTTGGCATCAGAGGAGTGAAGTGTGCAGGCTGGCTTGTACTAAGAGAGTAGGGAGGTGAGGTAGAAGGAGGCAAGGTGATGAAGTACTTTTAAGCTGACGATAAGAAGTTTCTGTTTGATGCGGAGGTGGATAGATAATCAATGGAGGTTCTTGAGGTGTGGGGAAACATGGACTTAACATTTTTGTACAAAAATGATCTGGGCAGCAAATTGAAGTATGGACTGGAATGGGGAGGTCAGCCAGGAGGCTGATACAGTAATCAAGGTGGGATAGGATAAGTGCTTGGATAAGCATGGTACCAGTTTGCATGGAGAGGAAAGGGCAAATTTTAGCTACCTGAAGGTTGAACTGACATGATTTAGTTGTAGATTGAATACATAGGTTAAATGAGAGAGAGGAGTTAAGGATAAGGCCAAGGTATGGGCTTGTCAGGCAGGAAGGATGGTGGTCCCATCTACAGTGACTGTAGACTGGGAGTCAGGGTAAGCATAGGGTTTGAGTGGAAAGATAAGGAAGGAGTTGTGTTCTGGGCATGGTAAGTTTGAGATGACAGCAGGATATCCAAGTAGAGATGACTTGAAGACAGGAGGAAATGCAAGACTGCAGAGAGGAAGAGAGGATTAGGGCTGGAGATGTGGATTTTGGGAATCATCCATATTGGGGTAGTTGTTGAAGCCATGGAAGCAAATGAGTTCTCCAAGGGAGTGGGTGCAGATGGAGAATAGAAGGGGACCCAGAACTGAATCTTGAGGGACACCAACAGTTAGGGGGTTAGAGGCAGAGGATGAGCCCCTTCCCTTCTTCCCTCTCTTGCCCCCTACTTGCTTCTCTCCCTGCCATCTTCAACTGTCCACTCCCCACTTGCTTCCTCCTCACTTCTTTCAAACATGCCCATCTCTCCCCTATCCTAAAAAAAACCCTCCCTTGACTCCATGGCTCCCTCCAGTTATCACCCCATCTCCCTCCTACCATTCCCCTCCAAACTACACCCACTGTCTTAAGCTCCTCTCCTTCAATTCACTCTTCGACCCCCTCCAATCTGGCTTCCATACCCTTCACTCCACAGAAACTGCCCTCTCAAAGAACACAAATGATCTCCTTCTTGCCAAATCCAACAACCTCTACTCCATCCTAATCCTCCTCGACCTCTCAGCTGCCTTTGACACTGTCGACAACTCCCTTCTCCTAGAAAAATTATCCAACCTTGGCTTCACTGATACTGTCCTCTCCTGGTTCTCCTCCACTCTCCCTGGCCACTCATTCTCAGATTATTTCTCAGGTTCCTCCCGCAAAAGAACTGCTCAGAAAAGGAAGCGTTACTTTGATTCTGGGTCATCTTCTTCCCCATTCTTCCTCCCACCCTCACTCTTTCTTTTTCTTTTTTTTTTTTTTTTGTTCATCTTGCTCATAGAAGCTTTCCTGGGGCTCTGATCTCGACCTGCTTGGCACCAGCATAGTGGGAAGAATTCAAGCAGCTACAACATGTGCTGTCAGTCTCCCACACCACTGAACTCTGAGAAACAGTATAGCCTAGTTGATAAAGCAAGGGCCTAGGAGTCAGAGGGCCTGAGTTCTAATCTCTGCTTCACCACTTGTTAGCTTTGTGACCTTGGGCAAATCATTTCACTTCTCTGTGCCTCATCATGTGGGACAGAAACCGGGTCCAACCTGATTAACGTGGATCTACTCTAGCGCTTAGTACAGTGCCTGGCACATAGTAAGCGCTTAAATACCATAAGGAAAAAAAAAACAAATACACACGAGCCCTCACTGGTAACCCCCTCCCCATCTCACTGCTACCCCTTCGGGGCCTGAATCCTGAGTTGCATGCACCAACATGGTGGGAAAGACAGAAGCAGGATTAGCCTGAGGGGCCTCCCAAAATTTAGACCTTACGAAGGCTGAAGCAACTGCTGTAGCCATGAGAGTCCCTGTGGCTGTGATTGTGACTGTTAACTCGGAGAAGCCTGTACCTCCATTCCCAGTAGTCACAATTCCCAGCTGCTCACCTTTATTTTTATGTTTTGTTCTTATTTCTTTGATCTACCCATGTTCTTGACTTCCAGGTTTTTATTGGTTTACCTTTATCTCTTTATCCATTCATTCAATTCTATCATATTTATTAAGTGCTTACTGTGTGCAGAGCACTTAGCACTTAGAGACTATAAACTTGTTATGGGCTGGGAATGTAACTGTTAATTCTGTTGTATTGGACTTTCCCAAGCAGTTAATACAGTGCTCTGCATAAATTACTGCTCAATAAATATGATTGATTGATCTTTCCTTATGTCCTATAGCCAGTTCCTTCTTCTGTCTTTATTCTTAGATTGTGAATTCTTTGGTGGCCAGCGACCATGACGAATTCACATTCATTTCTTCTTGCAAGAAGAATGAATGCACCTCATGTCATAAAACAGACTAGCTCTAGTATCTCAACCAAAAAAGACCTCACTGAGTCTTCACCCATTTAGTAAGCCACCATTTAGCAAGAAACTAAGACATTTAGAATGGCTTGGCAGGGGACTTTCCAGTTAATTGTGAAAAAATTGTGAAAGAGTGACAAGTCTGAGTCAGGGGACCTGACCTGAGATTTAATTCTGGCTCCGCCACTGTCTAGTGTATGATATCGGGAAAGTAACTAAATATCTCTGTGCTTCAGTTTCCTCATCTGTAAAATATGGATTAAGATTGTGAACCCCATGTGGAACAAGGACTATGTCCAACCCAATTATTTTGTATTTATCCCAGTGCTTAGTATAGTCCCTGGCACATAGTAAGTGCTTAACAAATACCACAATTATTATTACTATTACAATTATTATTATTATTATTATTAATCCTAGCTCTGCCTGCTGGGACAACTTGGGCAAATCACTTAACTTTTTAATGCCACATTTGACTAATGGGAATTCCATACCTGTTCTCCCTCTTACTTAGACTCTGAGGCCCACATAGGGCAGGGACTGTATTCAACCTGCTTATTTTGTATCTGCTCCAGTGCATAGTACAGTGCTTGGCACAAAGTACTTAAATACCACAATGATTATGATTAAAAACAAAACAAACAAGAACAGCAACAAAAAAATACACAGTTGTCCTTTGCAAAGCTGGACAACACAAAGTGGAAAAAAACAGTAATAGCATGAGAATGGGGATTTGTGGACAAGGGAAGGCATTTCAGAGGCTAGAGCAGCCTCACCCATTTCTTCCTCTTTGCAGTTATGAAGTCTGGATACCAGCCATTGTCTGAAGGTGAAAACAGCTCACGGCCAGCCACCACTTAGATGAGGAAAGGTCTCTCTGAACAAGGAATATCCCAATCCCATCTCTAGAAGACATCAGCCTCACTCAAGGCTCTCATATCAATTCTACATCCATGCGGGCTATGAGCTTCTAGTAAGTGCCAAGAATCTCTGGGCAAAGAACTCTCATCCTCACACTGTGCTCTGGTCAGAGGGGCTACAGTATGGAATCAATCAACCAAGAGTATTTACTGAGCACTTACTGTGAACAGAGCAGTATGGATGCTGAGAAATACAGAAGTGCTACTTGTAGACAGTGAAGGAACAGGGTGGAAAGAGTCAAAAACCCACATAGCCCAAGGAAGCATTGAGTGGGAGAACCCCGATTCCCAAGAAGCTCCTTTTGGAGGTGCTGGGCAGTGGAAGGAAACATAAAATGAGAGATAACATATTGTAAGCTCTCCTGTTGCTTTCTCAGGAGACTCTCACTTTCGGCGTATAAAATACAGACAACCATGAGGGGTTTGGTCATGGAGGCACCAGTTGCAGACAAAGAGTGGGAAAAGATTTTTAAAATCAGAAAAGTGAAAACTTCTGAATCACCCTTCCTAGGACTAAGCCGGTGTAGTGACATAGATATCATGGGAACTCAAACAGGCAAAGAAGGGGCATAGCTTCTTGGCTAGACTTCTGCTGGGGTCTGGGTTCAAAGGAGCCTCTCTTCCCTTTTATCATGATAAGATTTCCTTTACATGATTGGATTCCCTACTAAGGGAGTTCAAATTGGTCTACTCTCTTCCATGCATCTTGCCCATATGGTATAATAGCCAGTTGGGGAATATTCAAAACTGTTCGCAATTTAAAAAACACATAACACTTGGCAGCGTAAGCTAGAATTATTATAATGGCCATTAGCAGCCCTCAGTATACCTTTCCTGCTTCATCACATTCCTCTCTATCATTGGTGAATGGTTTAGGGGGGTCCACTTTCTTGGGTGATAGACCTTCTATTTCTAGTAGTCTCACTGGTGTTTGTGCTCATCTCGCTTTGTCCATCAAACCGCATTTTTGTTGTAAAGCCGTATATTTCTTTACTGAGAGGACCCAACACCTCCTCTGCTGTTTCCAGTACTGTTAATTTGTTGTAGGGTGAGGATGACTTTCTTTTCTTTAGTGAACTGGTTATCTTAGGTACCTATTGAAATTGATATTTCATGCAATAGGTATTCGAGCACTGTGATGCTGTAATTCCAGCATTGCTTGAGGTAGATTCCTGTAACCAAGTACAGACCCAAGTTTTTTTGTTTCATTTTATGGTATTTGTTAACTGCTTACTATGTACCAGGCACTGTTCTAAGTACTGGGGAAGATGCAAGCTAATCAATTTGGACACAATCCCTGCCCCACATGGGGCTCAAAGTCTTAATCCCCAGTTTACAGATGACAGCAACTGAAGCACAGAGAAGTGAAATGACTTGTCCAAGGTCACACAGCAGACAAGTAGCAGAACTGGGATTAAAACCCAAGTCTTTCTGACTCTCAGGCCCACGTTCTATCCACTAGGCCATGCTGATTCCCATCCGAAGTCCATGGCTGATGTTAGTAGAAAAGTTTAGGACCACAATGGGAGAGAGTAACATAGTGAATAGAGCACCAGCCTGGGAGTCAGATGGCCATGGGTTCTAATCCTGGCTCTGTCAGTTGTCTGTGTGACCTTGGGCAAGTCACTTGAATTCTCCATGCCTCAGTTACCTCATCTGTATATGGGGATTGAGACTGCAAGCCCCACATGGGACAAGGGACTATGTTCAACCCGATATGCTTGTATCCACCCCAGCCTTTAGTACAGTGCCTGGCACATAGTAAGTGCTTAACAAATGCCATAATTATTATTACTTTGCTTTGAAACTAATGCATAACCAGTGGTATTTATTGAGTATTTACTGTACTAAGCACTTAGGATAGCTCAGTACAACAGAATTGATAGACATGTTCTCTTCACACATTGAGCTTATAGTCTAGAAGGGAAGACAGATATTAACTTAAGTAATTTATAATCTAATTCATATGAACATAAGTACTGTGGGGTTGAGGTTGGGTGAATACTGAATCCAATATCAAATCTGTGCACTTGGCAAAGATCTAAGTGCAATTCATCAAGGTATTCTTATGCTGAGCAACTTTTGTGAAACTATTAAATAAGAACCAAGTGATTTTCCTCATTTATACTATTGATAAAGCTGCTGCACAGCTTATGGGAGCTGGGTTTAGGTTGCACTACAATAAAGTGGTCCCAAGTACCTAAATTCTGAGGGACCTAGAGAAGTGAAATTGATTCCTCTAATAGGTAACTCTCTCCCCATTGGCCACTTCTCAAAAATTTCCTCCCACTTTTATGTCTTCAAGTCTGGGCAAGTCAGTCTTTATGCCACAGGAAAATTTACTCAGGCAGCTAAATAGCAACTTCCCCACATCTTTGATGGCAGCACTGGGTTTATTCATGCTGGGGGAAAACACCTGTTTAGAGAAATTGTATCTGGAATGGTACTAAGGTTGGTCCAAACACAACTGCACTAGAGAGGCAGCTGATACTTAAAACGGATACTCTGCCAATCACAATCCTAGAGCTCGGAGCCCAGAAATCTCCAGTCCTAGCACTAATGACTTTAAAATCCACTCATGATATTCCACTCATCATTCACTTTAGCACTTCAGAACAGCTTTTTTACCTTTTGATAAGAATCACAAGGATTAAAGCCTGCTTTACTCCTAAGGATGTGAAATGGCTTTGATCCATCCAGATTGGATTACAAAAATTCTCGCTTTCCAGGCTAGCCAGTGTGTATAGAAGTTCATCCAGTTGAAAAGCAACAGCCAGAAGAATTCTCCTACTTCAGAACTGCTTCTGTAGCCACTCACCAGGAGACCAGGCCAGAGCTTGCGGTTGCCCAGTAACCTCAGTACCTGAGCTAGGACTGAGCTGGGTAAACTGAGTGTAGGGAATATTAGAAAAGTTTGGTTCTGACTGGAGGGCAGAAATGAAGACCTGAAGAGGTGCAGAGAGATGGGTGCATTTGGTAGGAGGGTTGTTGCCCTGGAAGGGACTTATTCTGGCCTGGAAGGACATTACTACATATGCTAATACTTTTACACTTTCATCTTGACTTTCAAAGCATCCATCTCCCCATTTCCTCAGATTGCTATCATCTCGAACACCTTCTTGAAGCCCTATGAGTTCCAGTCTTCTCTCTACCCACAGTGACCTCACCAACTCAATTATTGACAGAACAGAAACTAACGTGAATTTCCCCAAGGGCCCCCCTTGTCGTTTCAATACTCTTTCATTCATTCAATCATATTTATTGGGTGCCTACTGTGTGCAGTAACTGTCTACTCCTACTTCTGCATTCTCATCTAGCCTCAGTACCCTACCAAATCTCTGGTTTTGTCTTTATTTTGTTCAAGTGACCTGTTTCATCTCTCCTTATGCATTTATCTCGCGCCTTTTCCACCTTGACATTTTCAGTTTTTGGCCAATTCCCCCCTTTTATGTTCTTTCCCAGTGCTTAGCACAGTGCTCTACAGCAAGTGCTTAATAAATGCTATTAGTGCTACTAAGAACAAACAGGCCAGAAAAGTAGCAGTTGTGTTCTTTTCATCCCTACTTGGAAACTCTCAAGTCTTATCAGAAACAAGGGACGGGTGAGGCTGGGAGTTTGTTTCAAAGAGTTGTAGGGGTGATTGGTCCTTATCATCCCTGTGGAGTGGTGGACCGGTTTCTTATAGTCCCTCTTTATCAAAATCTCCATTTAGAATTTTATGACCAATAACCAAGTTTCAAAGCTCTTCTCCCCCGTGGCATCATTTGTGAACTTAGTCAGTGAGTTGTCTAGTTAGTCCATTACTCAAATTATTAATAAAAATATTTAATGGCACCAATCTGTGGCTTGGCTCAAAGGGATGGTCACTGACAAATCTAATTTGATTATGACCAATAAGGGGCTTCTGCTATTGGTCTGCAGCAGCCTAATTTAGTGTTCCGTATTTTCATATTCTTTTCCTCTCCTTCTAAAGTCTGACACCTGTTCCTAGCCAATAGATAGATGTCTGTAATGTCCATCTGCTGATTACATAATTTCTTAATCATCTCTGGTGATGCAATTCTGTCTTCTTAAGTATTTTGTCTCCATCCCCCTGGGAAATGAATATGTGTTCTGGCATCTGTTCCCCCACACCTCCTTTTGAACTGTGAGGCAGAGTGCTCATTTGGGGCTTTTAACATGGTCTCCCTATTCCAGCAAGATGTTATTTTTACCATCTGTTAGTGGCCATGTAGTGTGTCCTTCACTGATCTCTTGTTCTTCATCTCCTGGAACAATTTTACAATATTTATTTCTACCTTCTTCATTGTACTGCAATGGGGCATCTGGGCAGGTGAATGTCAAACTGCTGGAGAATGAAGACAGATGCAAGAAGCCTTGTGATGGCATTGAAAAAGCTTTATCAGAGCAAGAAATTCAATCTACATTTATCTCTGCAACCAGTACCTCTATGAGTTTCTGTCTATTGCACAATTGTCCTTCATGCTAGAGGAAAATACAATGGATGGAAAAATTCACCATGGGAAAGTGTGTCGCTAATAGGGCCAATGCAGGACTCACAGTCCTGACTCCACTAGTCACAGAACAAAGATTGTCCCCTGTTGTGCTCTTGTGATTGTTGTTTGCAGCACCTAGTGCTGCTTTTCCTTTCACCTCCTTGTTCAGCAATCCTTTCCAAGTTCCTGCTCCATAAAAACCTCTACTTTTTGGATTAAAGTATATTATTGTCATCTATACTATAGTATATTATTAGAAGCAGCATGGCCTAGTGGAAAGATCACGGGCCTGAAAGTCAAAGGACCTGGCTTATATTCCTGACTCTGTCACTTGCTTGCTTTGTGACTTTGGACAAATCACTTTTCTGTGCCTTAATTCCCTCATCTATAAAATGGAGATCAAATACCTGTTCTCCCTCCTATTTAGACCTCAAGCCCCACGTGGAACGTGATTATCTTGTATCTACCCCAGTGTTTAGTACACTGGGATGCTATTGTTGTTTTTTAATTATCTTTCACAGCAACCAGGTCAGTTTTAGGCTGAGATGGAGCACTGCTTTCCTCTATTTTCAATACATTTCTTCTGTCCTCTTTGCTGTCCATATGTCAATTTCAGTTTACTATATAGCAGCTTTGGCTATCCAATTGTTATCTATGCTCCTCTCATATCCAACGAGCATAGCCTGGCTTAGCAATTTCGTCAGCCTCTTCCTTGACCTCTCTGCTTCTGGACTCTTCCTTCTCTAGTTCATGCTTCACTCTGCTGCTCAGATCATGTGTCAAAAATGTCATTATCAGCATAAGAGTCATAACTGTAGTACTCTGTGCCAAGCACTGTTCTAAGCACTGAGTATGATACAAGTTAATCAGGTTAGGCACAGTCCCTGTCCCACATGGAGCACATACTCTTACTCCCTTTTTACAGATGAGGTAACTGAGGCCCAGAGAAATTAAGTGACTTGCCCAAGGTCACATAGTAGACATGTGGTGGAGCTGGGATTAGAACCCAGGTCCTTCTTACTCCCAGGCCCATGCTCTATCCAATAAGCCACACTCGGTGCCCATTCCTCTTGGCATCAATCGGAAACTCCTGATCCTTGACTTTAATGAACTCAATCAGTTCCCTCCTCTCTTATATACTGTTTCCTTCCACTACACTTCCTATCACACAATGTGCTCCTCTCAACTTAGTCTACTCGACCTCATTCTCATTTCCTCTGCTGCTGATCTCTTATTCATAATCGTCTCCTGCCTGGAACTTCCCCTAAATTCATATCTGACAGACCACAGTTTTTCCTATCTTTAAAGCCCTCTAGAGCCAAATATTCCCCATGGGCCCACTTCAGCACTTCTGGGCCACTTAAACTTCTGGATGCTCACAATCCTCCACAGCTTATACATACAGACCTTAAAATTATAACAATAATTGTATAGCATTTTCAATTTTTCCAAAATGCTTTCATGTCAGTTACCTTATTTGTATCCTCATAACAACTCCTAGAGGTAGAGAGAGCCAGGTGGTATTATACTGATTTTATAGATGAGGAAGAGGAGGCCCAGAGAATTTATATGATTTGCCCAAGGTCATACAGACAGTCAGTGGCAAAGATGGGACTAGGACCCAGATCTTGTGATTCCCAGACTGCGCTCTTTCCACTAGACTATGCTGTCTCTATTCTCTATTACATCCTCCTAGCTGAAATATATTTAATGTCTGTCTCGCCCACTAAATTATAAGTTCCTTGAGGGCAGGAGTCATGTAAATTAATTATATTGAACTTTCCTAAGTTCTTTGTATTGTACTCTGCACACAGCCAGCACTCAATCAATAGTATAAGCTGACGGAACAGGACTGGGCTTCCCTGCTTGACTACAGCAACAAAGGAAAGTGGATCAGACTGGGTACCCCAGCTTTGACAAGCTCATCATGCCACCATTAAGCAGTCTCAGAATTTTAATGATTTTCTCAGATCAGCTGAATTTATGAAGCAATTTCCAGTGTCTGGATATATTGATGGTGTAAAATTCTATTCTAAGGTCTGTGAAAGCCATATAGCAGTCTTAATGTTGTTCCCAGGCTTCTTGTGACAGAACCCACCCCACTATCCTTCATCAGTCTGAGCAGCATTTCTCAGGGCTGTGATATTTACTGCACACCTGGTTGGTCCATATGCTACCAGCGATGCCATCCTTTCTGGGTAATGAGACTCATCCTTTTGTAGCACTTCAGCCACAAGGCACTATCATCTCTCCATCTTATTCTCCCTCCCTTGTGGGTCACCTATTCATTTAAGTCCATACCCTTAAGCACTCTGATGCTTGCCTGCTCCCCCAGCACTAACTGGACTTTGCACTCAATTTCTTTTAATGCCTTTCTCCCCCTCTAGATTATAAACTCCAGGGATCATGTTTACCAGCTCTATCATATTGTGCTTAGTACAGTGCTATGCACACAGTAAGCACTCAATAAATGCCATTGATTGATTGATTGGGTGCTGGATGCACCTCTCAGGGATGGCCTTACCTCATCCAAGCAATAACTCTAATGGGGGTGGTTTCATGTTTAGGCACTTGTTAGAATCAGCATATAAGTATAACAGTTATAGATAGTGAAGGAGAGGGAAATTGCTGAAAAAAATGACAGAACAATGAAACCAAGCCTAGCATGAGCAAGTCACAGATACATAATCCTGCTGGGATATGAAAAATGACTACAATATATGGAAGAAGAATAGTGTCCCAAGCAACATAAATACTCTAACCTAGAGTGGTAATCCAGATTAGAGCAGCTTTCTGGACAATAACCCAATCCATTTGAATTGCAACATGAGGGTTAGAGTACTAGAGCATCTTGAAAACAACAGATTAATGTGATCTTGTGTGGAAACCAAAGGGATGTAGTTGGGGTAGAACTAGGGTGAAGCTTACTGAGCATCAATCAATCAATTTACTGAGCACTTACTCTTTTCAGAGCACTGTATTCAGAGTTTGGGAAATTACACTAAAAAAGAGTATGTAGAAGTAATCACTACCTACAAGTAATTTACAGACTAGGGGGGAGACATACATTATAGAGAGACATGTTTGTATGTACTCAAATGTTTAAGAGGAAGCAGACCCAAGTGCAGAGGAGACACAGAAGAGAGGGCTAAAACAAGGAAGTGAGGGCTTAATCAGGGAAGGCCTCTTGGAGGAGATAACAACTACGGTCTATGTTAAGCATTTACTATGTACCAGGCACTGTACTAAGCGCTAGGGTGGATAGAAGCAAATCCAGTTGGACACAGTCCCTGTCCTAATCTCAATCCCCATTTTACAGATGAGCCACAGAGAAGTGAAGCGACTTGCCCGAGGTCACACAGCAGACAAGTGGCAGAGCTGAGATTAGAACCCATGATTTTCTGACTCCCCGGACTGTGCTCTATCCACAATGCCATGCTGCTTCTCATGTAGTTTCAGGAGGGCCTTGAAGGTGGGAAGAGTGGTGGATTGTCAAATATGAAGGAGGGAGGAGTTCTAAGCCAGACAGAAGACGAGGACAAGGTGTGGGTCATAAAAAAGAGGAGATCAAGGTGCAGGGGGAATGTAGGATGAGGGTTTGTTGTGAATGGGAAGGTGTGGAAGTCCTAGGGAGTTTTAAAATACTTAACAAGTGCTTACTAAGTGTCAAGCCCTGGTATGCATACAAAATATTCAAATTGGAGGTGATGCCTGTCCCACATGGAACTCTCAGTATTAGAGGCAGGGCGAGCAAGTGTTTCATCTTCCTTCTACTAGTGTAGAAACTGAGGCAGAGAGGTTGTGCAAGATCAAACAGAAGGCCAATCGCGGAGCTGGGAATAGAAGATAGATCTTCTGTCTCCCAATCCCATACTTTTTCCATGAATATACACCCTTGCTTTGCAGAGCAAATCAGAACAACTTGTCCTAAACAGCTTAACAAAGCTGTTCAAGGTTTAACTTTTCAAATACCTTGTAGTCACGTAAAATAGGTTTATAAGCCTGCAGTGACTGGTTACATCTCAGAGGAGACACAGTCCATTGTGTTTAAATATCTACTGCCTCATGCAGGGCCCTGAGATCACCTTGGTGGTGTCGAGGCATAGGACACTGGACCAGTGGTGGTGGTCGAGGCAGCAGAGCCCAGTGGAAATAACATTCAAGTCTCAGTTCTGACATGGAACTGTTCTGCAATCTCAGGCAAATCACTTAACCTGTCTGCACCTCAATTTCATTATCTGTAAAATAGAGAGCAAAAGACCTAGTCTCCCTGTTTCTCAAACTGTGAATCTCGCATCGAGAAGGGACTGTGCCTGTTTTGTTTATTCATCAATCATCCTATGGTAATTATTGGTATCTGCATTTATCACATTGCTTTAGAACATAGCATGACCTTAATATGGGCCCTTCTAAATTATTTTGGAGAGTTTCGAAAAGTATCAGTACTCTCAGTCGATGGTATTTATCAAGCACTTCTTGTACTCAGGACTGTGTCACCTCCTTCTAGACTGTGAGCCCGCTGTTGGGTAGGGACCATCTCTATATGTTGCCAACTTCTACCTCCCAAGCACTTAGTACAGTGCTCTGCACACAGTAAGTGTTCAATAAATACGATTGAATGAATTGAGTGAATGAATGAAATGGGAGAGAACAGTGCAAAGGTAGCATAGAAGGGAGGATGAATTGGGTAGGAAAATGAGGGATTAGTTAGGGAAGGCCTCTTGAAGACATGCGTTTATTAAGGCTTTGAAAATGGGGAGAGTGGTGGTCCTCTATGAAGGGGGAGGGATTTCCAGGTCAGAAGGAGAACATGGACAAGTGAGACAAACGAGATTGAGTTTCAGTGAGTAGGTTGGTATTAGAGGAGGGAATTGTGCTAGCAGAGTTTTAGTGGAAGCTCAGTGAGGTAAAGTAAGAAATGTAGACCTGCTAAAGTACCTTAAACCCAAGACTCTTTAGAAGCCAAATTGCTTCCCATTTTCATGGGACGGGGAAGTCACTCCCTCAGAAGCAAACCATCTACTAAGAACGTAGAATTTCATTTTGCACCTGCAGAAATATTGGTCTCCTGTTTATACTTGATATTTCCATATTGCGATAGTAACAGCTGCCACTTCTAAATTCATTCCCCAAGCATAGACGCACAGCATCAGCAGGAAAGTACACACATTCAACACTCTCAAGATGTCCTTCCTACTTGCCATTCACCTTCCTCCCTAGAATCTTTGGTCTGTCCTTTGTCTTGAATACTTAATAATCAGTATTGGTCTGCTGCACCTCTCAGATATGAATTTCAGATGCTACTGAGGAAAGATGGGAGAAAACTTTGAGTATTAGAAAAATTGGTATCTCTACTGACCTTCACTAGCTAATCAATGAAGATTGCATTTCTTCCTAAGTCAAGGCTCTAAGTAACGCCACGTTTGGAGCAGTCCTAAATCATATTTAATAGGGATATCACTATGCTAAACATTCTTATACACTGTAATGGTTTCAGTCGATGCTATTTATTGAGACTTACCATGTGTAGAGCAGTGTACTATGCATTTGGGAGAGTACGATACAACAGACACGCTCCCTGTTCTAAGCTCCAGGGTTGATACTATATAATCAGGTTAAATAAGACTGAAAGATAAATCATATGTATTAGGAAGTAAAGCTACCAGCAAATTTGTAAGCAGATTGCGCTGAGGGTGATGGTCTCCCCCTTTAGACTGTAAACTTGTTTTGGGCAGTGAAAGTACCTACAACTGTTGTATTGTACTCTCCCAAGCGCTTAGTACATTGCTCCGCACACAGTAAGTACTCAATAAATACCATTGATTTATTGAGGGGCTGGTGTGATCAGGGTGATGGGAGTTTAACAGGAAAGGATGAAAGTGGCTTTTCAAAAGGTCTTGGGAGAAGATGGGGGGATGTGGATCAAACTGTGGGGGATGGGAATACAGGCAGGAGGTATGGCATGACTGAGTTGGAAGTCAAGGAAGCAAGGGTGAGGGATGATTGGAAGGTTTTCTTTTCATGGTATTTGTAAATCAGTGGTATTTATTGAGCACTTACTATGTACAGAGCAATGTACTGAGTGCTTGGGAGAGTACAACAGAATTAGAAGACATAATGAGCCTACAGTCTAGTGCTTACTATGTGCCAGGCACTGTACTAAGCACTGCACTATACACAAGCTAATCAGGTTGGACAAAGTCCATTCCCCAAATGGGGCTCCTAGTCTTATTCCCCATTTTACAGATGAGATGACTGAGGCCCAGAGAAGCAAAGCGACTTGCCCACGGTCACACAGCAAGACAAGTAGCAGAGAGGGGATTAGAACCTAGGTCCTCCCAGGCCCACGCTCTATCCGCTAGGCCACACTGCTTCCCAAGGATTACTTGATAGGAGGGTAGAGCTTGATTTGGGAATAGCAGGCAAAGAAAGCAGATACATTAAGGGGAGCCAGCTGGTGTGAGAACCTTGAGATGACTGGGCATGAGATTTTGCTTTATGTAAGAAATATTGAGGAACAATTGGAGACTTTTGAGGAGGAGAGTGATTTGTTCTGATGGCATCTTTGAAAATTGTGCGCAACTGTAGGTTGGTTAGCCTGAATGGAAGAGAAACCCAAGGTGGGGAGACCAGTGAAGAAGCAGTTTTGAGGGCTTGAACCAAGGTGGAGGTGGTAAAGAGTGAGACAGAAATATTTCTGAAGAAGAACGGGGAGGACTTGGGGACAGATGGGGTGTAGGAAGTGAATGAGAGAGATGACTCAAAGGTGATACCATCACTATGAGCTTCTAAGATGGGGAGGATGGTGGTGTTATTGGTAGTGATGGGAAAGTTAGAAAGAGAAGAGGGCTTAGTGGGGGAAGATGTGAAAGTGATACTTTGCAGGATGATTAATACTGGAACAGGTTAAGGAATGAGGCTGTAGAGTTTCCATCCCTGGAGTTATTAAAAAAAGACTCAATAACAATCTGTCCTAGAAGACTTAGTCATTCACCTGCTTTGCATTGCGGGTAAGATCCTTAGTGAGTACTTCTGAACTGGCTAATGAAGAGTAAAGTGAACTATGCAATTCTTGAATCACAAAGTTGCTTTAGAACAAACTGTGGCCCAGACGATATCTCTGTAGCAATGCAGATATAGGAAAATGCAGAAAGCAACACCCAAACCATTCTACCATGTTCACTGATCTTACAAAAGTACATTGCAGGGTTCTGAAAATTGCTAAGCAGATTTGGCAATCTTGATCAATTTCCCAGGAGCCTTAGGCTTGTAAATGAAGGAATGGTTGGTGGAGTCAGGGTTAAAGGAATCCTGCCTGACCCTTTACCCATCACTATCAGAGCGATGCAGACAAGCCATAGTCGTAATTCCAGTCCTGTTCTACCTCTAGAGATCTGCAAGCTGGCATCAGAATATGAGGTCAAAGGAAGTCTCAGTTCAATGACAAGCAAAACTCAAACTGCAGTGGCTCAAGAAGGAAGCTGAAAAGAGGGAGGAAAGAATGTGGGTGGTAAAAAAAACCTGTTTAAAGAGATTGGATGGGTTTGGGAGTAGGGGTATTGGGTGATAAGTGGAAGGTATGGTGTGATTCAAAAAAGGCTTTTTTAAGCATGGGTTGGTGGGTAGAGGGGAAGGAAACAGAGTGAGAGGTTGAAGAGGACAGTCATGGAGGAGGAGAGACAGTTGGGAACAAATATTTTCAAAAGGCGAGAGGGAATGGTGTTCCATGGTGGCACAGGACAAGGGGCTTTTAAGAAACATGGGAGACCTCCTGCTGTGAAACAGCCATAACAGCAGTCACAGTAACCATTACAGCTGCAGTTGCCTCAGTCTTCCCAAGGTTTTCCTCAGGCAGCCCCAAGTTGTAGCTGCTTTTCTCTGTCCCCTAGGAATGGCACTAATTGAAGCTGATCCCCCTTCTTAGTGGCATTCACGCCAAAATCCCAGCCCCCTTTTCACCTCCACACTCAAAATGGTATATAATTTTAGGGCTAAATA